>NW_017731555.1:2217220-2236091 GCF_001890085.2 Hipposideros armiger | reverse complement strand
CAAACTGTGTATAATACTTGGAACAATCAGGTTTATTCTCAATAGATGTTGGATAGTAACATCTCCAAGATACTTCATGAAGTACATAAATAAAGAATGCCTTTGTATGGGCACAATAATTTTAATCCTCTCGGCATTATCAGATCATTGGTAAAGTCATGTGATTTTTTTTTTTTACAGTCAGCCATTGAGAAATTAACCCATGATTATCTAAACTTGTTTCACTTCCCACCACTAACTAAGGTAAGTAAGGTTTTTTTTCTTACCGAGAATATGCTACTTTTATTGACATAAGCACCTGCCACCTCCACACCTAAATTTGCCAATGTCGGGAACTGTTGTTTGAAGTAAAATTTAATCATGGCTGTGCAACAAAAGGCCCTTTGAGTGAAGCTTAGGATGTGCCTAAAAGGAACACCATTGTTCCCTGCAAGTTGAAATATTAACAGTACCTTCCTGATAAGCACCACACGTGTCACCTTAGTGGCTAGGGGATGGAAGTGCTAGCATTGTAGGTGAGGGCCTCTGACCTTCTGCCTGGCTCTGGAGACCTTTGTCTAACGCATAAGCCGCTGAAGGAATTCACACACTAGAGCCCTGGATTGTCACTTGCCCTTTGGGGTGGGAGGTTTCTTGTTTGAACAACAAATTAGTATATTTGACCTATGATTTTGAATATAGTCTCAAGGTGTACGGCATATTTTGTTATAAAATGAGTAGATCCTTGCACTTAACACCCAGAATTCTTCTCATTCACTAACAATTATGGTTTTCAATCTCTAAGCCCTAGAAGGGTCATTTGTCCTTCTGCTGCATCCTCCAACCACATATGCCCTCAAAGCTGAGAATAGCTTGTACATTTTTTAAGTGTTGTGAAACTCTCAAGGGAGAGTCAGTGCATCTCCAGGTGCTAAGTGCATTTCTAGGGTAAAATTGCACAATGCAAGATGCACTGTGAAAAATGTGCAATGGGGACATTTAATTTGTGGTGTGTGAGATAAATCATTTGGGAGAGTTCTCAAAGACATCAGATGTCATTTCTCTTGCTTTAAGAAATGGTAATTTGTAGCTTAATCCAAAAATAATCGAAAGTTAAACAGTATATTAGCATGGAAAAACTGGTGCTGAGAAATCATCTCCTTTACGTGAGAAGTGAAAGGAAAAGCACGACCTAGAATAAATGGTGCTTGGTTTTCTGTTTCAGGACTCCGTGGGTGAACCTGAAGAAAATGAGGAAAAAACAGTGAACCTTGAACTTGTTTTTGGTTTTCACTTGAAACCAGGAACTGGCCCACAGGTAAATCACATTTTAAATCTTTTGGATAAAGTCCAACCTAATTTACTGTTTTTTCTCTCCTGGAACTCTATGGTTTTATACATCCACCTACCAGCTGGGAAGTTGATTCTAAGTAAATTTATAGACTTTATAAAATAGAATTTAGTTGAAAGGCTGCCAGCTGCCTCTGTAATCCAGTGTAGGAATCTTACTTTTCGTTCAGCTAAAGAGTCCTGTCTGAGGCCACCGAAACCCTCAAGGAAACTCAGCTACGTCTGAACAACAAGTGGGGTGGTGAATGCCAGAGTGAGTGTTGATGCTGCTTGGCATCACAGCTTCCTGTTTCCTGTTTCATAAGGGGAATCAGTTTTTAATACAGAGAGTAAAACAACACCAAGAATGGAACAGTAGGCAAGGTGCAAACTCAAATTATCAGCTCTAAATAGAGCAGCGGGACATTTGACCAAGACTCATTCAGGCAGGCTTTCACTTTACATTATATTTAGAGTCTGGAAAAACTGTATGGCCTTGGTGGCATATGAATTGAAATCAAATAGGATTGTATTAATTTGTATTACAATAAATAGCAAGTAATAATGATAATGTCTATCTATTGAGCACTTACGGTGTTCCAGGCATGTAGTACTGAGGTGTCGGTGCTGTTTTCCCCCCATTTACATGTGAGGAAACTGAGGCTCTGAAAGGTTAAATAACTTTCCCAAGGGTTACTGCAACTTTTGATATTCTGCTGGTCCTTATTGGCCGTGCAGAGGAATAATTTCATCCATTCATTCAGCACACATTTATTGAGGACCTTCTGTGGGCCTGGCTGTATGCTAAATACTCACAATACAAAGTCAAAAGGTACAGTTGCAGCTTCTAAGGAACCGTAGCTTATCAGGAGATACAGACAAAACCGGTGAATGGTTCCAGTACAGAAGGATACCTTTTGACGACAGCATGCACGTCGTTCAATGGAAGCACCCTCGATGAGTGCTGAAAGCAGATACAAAAAGGGGTCAGAAGATCTTAAAGTCTCCTTGGTAGAAGTGACGCTTGAACTCAAATTTGAAAACCGTTAGGAATTATTAGGTGGGGAGAAGACATTGAAGGCGAAAGGAACAGCACGTGCAGAAGCTCAGAAGCATGAAGCCAGGAGGGAAACACAGGGAGCTGTTCTTTGGACTAATTTTCTCACTACTCGACTCAAGCATCACTCTCCCTGGGACGACTTAGCATGGAGCAGGTGGAGTCACGTGGTGAGAGTTAAGGCCAGAGAGGTGGCTGGAGACCTGAAAAAGAGCGGTCTTATGTGCTAAGCTTAGGAGTGTGAAGAGCTTTAAGCAGGGGTTAGATAGGATCAGATTTATATTTTTAAAAGCTCTCTCGAAAGCACAGAAGAGGATGAACTAGAAAGGGGCCAAGCTAGAGTGAGAAAGACCTGTGAGCTGGAAGTGCAGACAACCAGGTGAAAAGGGACGTGGAGCTGAGGCTGTGGCAGTGCCACGGGTCCAAGGGCTCTCTGAGATGGACGCGATCTGACTGTGTCACTTGCTGGAGATGGAGACGAGTGAGTAAGAGGAGACGGGATAGTGCCGAGGTTTCTAGTATGGCAGCAGGACAGATGATGTTATGATGCGCTAGGTCAAAAAGTGAAATATACTATGTGACTGTCATGCCAAAGTGCTGAAAGTATAAAGAAGTGACTAAAATGGGTAAGTTGAACCAGGAAAAGCTTTTTTGGAAGGGATGAATTTTGAAACAGGGCTTGAAGGGGTTCGTGGTCATTTGCAAATAATTTCCTGAATATAACGTTTAAAGTTTATGCTTACAGAGTACTTTATAAAGAGCTCAAGTTATTTCACAGATGTCATCTCATTTATCTCCTTGGCATTTCTGTGAGATGCATAAGGCACAGTATTGTCATCACTGATTAGAAAACCAATAGCAAGAGAAAGTGTGTTACCAGCCTAAACTGAGGATAGGACAGAGCTGAGACCAGAAATTCTATCTTTACTATTGCCTTTGTATATTAAACCTGTGCTCGCTCTCATACCTGACCCAAGATTTTTGAGCCATCTGTAAACGTTCATAAAATAATCCTAGAATAAAGTACTGTCCAGTTCTAACCACCCAGTTATGCCATTCTACACCCTTGCATTATGAAATTTTTTTCTCGTACGTGTGCCTTAAATTGAAATTCCAATTCCCCACATGAAAACCTTGTGACTTTGACCCTTAAAGGTAGACCCCAAGACAAAAAAGGCATCCTCAAAATCCCAGTTAACTGAGTTCTCATAGACCCGTCTTCACGAAAAAGGTAAAGCTGTTAGCCCTGTCTCCATGACTAGAATAAGTTCCAAGGGGACACTGGAGCTTTGGAAGTTCTCTCCAAACCTGAGTTTGCGTATCAGGGAGATTTGCTTGATCATGTCACCTTTTCTTTTACAAATGAAATGAAAGATGTGTTCTAATGGCAACCATTGGGAATAGTGTATGACAGTGACTCCATTGTGAAAATAGTAGCAACCTTTTCCCATTGTACCTGAGAAGGACCACCAGCCAAATACTACCTAAAATTGGTGTGTGGGTTCAGTAACTGACCTACTAAGAGGAAAGAATGAAAATATGACCTTATACACAAATACATGTAGAGGGAAAAGCCTTTCATCATAAGACCCATCAACCAATTAAGTCCCTTTTTTTTAGTTTCATTTTACAACCAGATGGATCATGGCACAAAGGGAGGGTTGGCTCACCATTCACATTTGAGAGCCTGTGCCTGCTAGAGTAGCTGCTGTGTGACATCTTGCCCGTGATCTTCGTCCTTACTGCCACACCCTTCCGGGGAACCAGGCCCTCTCCAGACTGTACCACCATATACACTTCAAGAATTCTTCCACAAATGAAATGGCCTCTTTCCCTTCCTTCTTTGAGACAACTTGGCAGAGAAAATGATTGAACCAAAGGCTTCACTGTCACTTTCAATTAATAAGTGAGAATGAGTTTAACCCATGTACTTGACCTATTTCTAAAGAGTGCGATTAATTATCAATTTAAATAGCATTGTTTGTTGAGGCAGCCTCAAAGTTATGACAATGGGATTGGCAGAAATTGGGTCTTTCTCAGCTCATGTATGCTGTGCTCGGGACTTGAAATGTTTGTGATAATTATTATTATCTTATACCTCTGCCAGACACTGTGGCGACTACTTTCATACCTTTTTCTCATGTAATTGTTACAACCCACCATCATAGGGAGCATTATCCCTGTATTATCCTTTGAAGGAAACTGAAGAAGGGAGAGGTCAAGCTGTTTACCTAAAGTCCCCACCTAGTGAGGGGCAGATTCAGCACAAGGGCTCAACCATACTGTCATAATACCTCTTTATGAAAAGTATCACCGTCCCCCAAAATAAGTATACTGGTAATAAAAACAAATTTTCTCATTAGTTAATAATAAATTACCACTATTTTTGTTTTGTGGGGAAAGTGCCTTTTGTTTTGTAATCTTTGTTTTGAGGCCTTTGACTTGGCATGAAAGAAAGGGGTTTCCGGAACCCCAGGCCGCCTCATGCACTCCCCAGGGTGGCGACCACCCTTTTTTATTGAAATGTTCAGCTGTATAGAGTTTATGATATCTCTAATAAATTCACCAGTTAGGAAAACTGATTCTCACATTGCCAGGGATTTGATAAACTATCAAATCACCCAGCAGTTTTCTTGCTAAGATCTTTTTGAGATTTCGTGTCATAAAAATTCAAAAGCAGAGTGATGAAGGAATTGTGTGGGTGGCCGTCCATTCCTTTTGAGTGCCGGACAGTCACATACTTTGCCCTCGCGTCCTTATTCTGGCCTCTCCCCAGTGAAGCAAGGAAACGTGGCTGAGGCTGGGCTCCTGTGGGTGGTTGATTACCTGCCATAGAGAAGAGACTGGGGTTAGGGGAGGAGCGTTGAAAACAACACCCTCTCTCTCCCAACACGCAGGCTACAGTGGGCCCTCAAACAGAGATAGGCTTTCTGGCTCCAGTACCTCCCTCCAGATGACCATCACCTCCAAATCCTTTTTGAGAGGTATTTGAAGGGGCAAGTGAACCAGGAAGAGAACAAAAGGGGAGCGTTTTGAAGAGGTGGAAGCAGAACTAGCTGCCCCCATCAGAGCAGAAATCTTTTCCCGTCCACCTTTCCCCTCGTCCTCCCCCCACCCCTGTCATTGTCCTCTTCTCCCACTTTCAACCCACAGAAATTCAGTCAGTAGTTCTGTTTCTCCCGCTGTTTCATCTATAGGTTAAAAAATGCTGCTTTTAACAAATCTTTTCCACTTATATTGTGCTTTTAGGTCTTTATTAGATTGCTTATAAAATGTTGCATTTAATAAATTTAATTGAACCTCCAGGCCCTTTCTCAGAGCACTATAAATATAAAAAAAATTTTTTTTAAAAAAAAGGTCAAATAGGGCTTTTTTTTCCTATTGTGTAATTTTTATAAATGGATAGATAAACATGAATAAAATAATAGGGCACAAAGAAAAGGATTTTGTAAGGAAGTAAAAAGCCAACACCTTTTGTAAATTTCAGAACAGCTAAAAGCAGTGCTTTTCTTTACTTTGATATATCTTGCATTTATTAAAATTTCAGTGTAGGGAAATTTATTTCCCATAGTCAACTATTTTGGGGGAAAATATATGCATACACATATGTTTGTATGCCTAAGCATATAAGCTTGCAGTCATAGGGTTCTATAAGAAATACAAGTTTACATTGCCAGTAAAGGAGCAAATGCAGTTCAGAATTTTATTACATGGCTTGCTGCTGATTTCTAATTAAAGTGTGGTGATAGATTTCAAACTGATCGGGCAGCCGCCTATAGAACTAGAGCCGAACTGGAAAGGGCACACACTTGCTGATGATTGATAGTCATGTGTGGAAATGATGTGGCAGAAAATGTCTAACACCTGGAGAAGACATCTCTGACTAGTAGTGTTTTGCAGATTTCCATGGTGTAAATACTCCCACCGTGGCCAATTTCAAGTTTCCAATCTGACATCACTGAAGTTGGAAAGCGATGTGAGCCTTCAGCCCATGAGAGCTGGCTCTAGCACACGGTTGGATCATTCTTAGTCTTCTTCATCAAGACTATGAATTCCTTTTAAAATAGCTAATAGCAAGGAAGTAAACATGATAAGACCTAAGTCTGAATAAATTACAGATGCATCATTGCTGGTTTCCAGATGTAATAATGTGTAGCTCACTCAAAGAGAGAGCGCCAGTCTCCCAGTGAATCCATTGTTGGCTTTAGACCTCCTCGCATTGCCATTGGTTCATATAGATACATTAATCATAGTGTATGGATCAAAGATTGGCATTGGAGTTTGTAAAGAGTAAGAATGTACTGTGGAAACAGGGAAACTAAATTTGTGGTTGTCTTTTGAAAACGGTGGGACAGTCATAGTTGTTGACTTGATGATGACAGGCACAGTGGATGAGAATAGAGGAGACCTCTGCTTGGAGAAGCAGGTTTTCCTAAAGCCTCTGGAAATCAGTGGAAGTCCTGCAGAGAGAAGACCTCGATAACGCACAGTGGCTTGTGTTTTCCAAACCAAAAATTAGGTTTTGAGAATAATCAGCTATGAAAAGGGACAGAGGACTTGAAATGAAATTAAAAGCACGATGCTGGAAAAGCAAAGATGTGTGACAACCATATCCATGGTGAACGTGAGGATTTGGACTGAGAATAGCTCCGTTGGTAAACAATGTCCATTAACTAGGCCAATGTTTTTCAAAAATCATTATTTGTTGGAGTGACATCTGGAGTCGTGGGAGGTGGGAGGAGAACTTAGTATGTAGAAGAGCTGTTTTTATATTCTGAGAGTCTGGGGAAAAGTTTATTTGCAGCCCATTTCTCAGTATTAAAAAAAAAATTAAGCAGTAATTAGGTAAGCCAGACTACCTTCTATATTGGTTAAGAGACAGTCTGAGATAGAATAGATTCTTAATTATTCAAAAATCAATAGCAAGACTTCGTATTCTTTTTTTCCAATATGAATACCAAGTACCTTCCAATTTCAAATACAGTTTTAAAAAAATAAAAAAGCCCTTTTCAAAATGTCGACTAACATCTGACCCATTTCAGGTAGTCAAGTGTGTGATACATCACATGAAAGTACACCTCACTTGATTTGTTTCACTTTATTTTAACATCATCCCAAAAGCCCTTTTTTCATACGTAACTCAAATAACAACCCCCAAAATACAATATAACAACCGTATCTCCACTGGTGTCTAGTTGGCACCAATCTGCCCTGACCTTAGACACAAGCCATTGTTAAGGGTATAACGCATTTACATATTTTGCAATAAAACATCAGTTATTTGCATTACTGTGTCAAGTTTTATTTGATTCTTTCACCTAAAAATGACTCATTTTCCTTTCTTGTATTTTAAAAACCAACTACTCTAAGCTTGTTTGAGAATAATCAAAAATTGCCCATTTAGCTAGAAGTCATTTTCTTTTCAAAAGGCAAATGTTATTTAATCTTTCAGCTGTTCATTGTGCCATCATAAATACTTTCTTTTCAGCACAGTTGTGGGGACTGAAATGAGCCCACTAATTGCCTCCCATTTCGACTGACATGTGGTGGTTTAGTGGAAAGAGAACACAGCAGGGAGAAGGAAATAGGAGGCTGAGAAAATGAGAGCTAATTATTTTCACTGCCTCATGTCAGGCTCTGTGTCAGCCTTGTTTTTACAAACTGGAAGGTTTAGCACTAAATAAAACAAACTGGCGTCATGTTTTTATATACTGGCAGTGTCATGGAAGCAGCTGCACATCTCAAAGACAATATAATGCCTGCGTTCGCATGGACACCATCTGACAGACACTGTGAGCCACGGCTAATGAGGACATCACAGTGGTGCCAAGTGAAAGGTGCTGAATTATGTATGATTCTTCATCAGTACAGCAATAGTCCTGTACATCATTATGAGACATTGTTTTGCTGAAGAGATTAAAACATTCTTAGTTCCAGACCCTGCAACCTATACACACTGAAAGAGGTTATTAATGGAATTTTTAGGGAGAGTTTCTTGTGGATTTCTTTTGGGTTGAAAAACAAATCTCGTGGGACAAAGCCGCGATGGGTCACGACACTGGATAGATAAAGAAGAGAAGCAAATTAACCATACTTGCATTATCTTCCTTTTAAAGGGAGCATAATAAAATAGAGTGTAGCGGGGTGATACATAATGATAAATAACCCAGGTGCTATCACGGGATGTTCCCCTCTCCTGCCTTTAAAATAGCGAGTTTCATCAGCTGAGCTGGATAATAGCAACGCATGTAAAGGCACCTTTGGAGGCCTAAATCATCAACATCTTACTATATTTAATACCAGCATGACCAACATTTCTATCGTATTTTTATTTCATCTTGTATTTCTTCTTATATTTCGCAACAGTCACTTGCCTGCTATAAAACTGTCTCTCCCCCCCCCCCCTTGAATCTTAAAAAGTTGATTCTGATCTCTGTATTGCATATATTTTTAAATGTTTCCTCAGTACAGGCCTTTTTAAGGTGGAGAATCCTCTTTGCTAGGATCCTGAGGCTTCTCTGGTGGTTTTTATTTTTCTCTGCTCATGGGGGACGGGAACGGTGGTGATGGGGATCTCTACCATTGGACTGCGTATACCCAGGACTTAAATTCCAGTCCCAGCGCAGGGAACTTGCTGCAATCTCTACATTTTCTGAGCCTCAGTCTACTCACCTGTAAAATGGAGACAGTGCTATTTCTAACAGGGTAAGGCTGTGAGGGTAAAATAACATGGCTTAATCTCAAAAACATGATGCCAAGTAAAAGAAGCTGGACACACACATTGCATACTGTAAATTCTAATTCTGTGACGTCCTGGAGCCGGCAAAATTAATCTATGGTGATAGAAACTGGAACTGTGGGTGCCTCTCGTGCAGAGGGGGTCAGTTGGGGAAGAGCACAAGGGAACTTTTTAGGGTAGTGGAAATAACTTGCTTGTTTGGGTGGTTACGTTGATATATATATATGTCTGTCAAAATTCACTAAACGATGCACTTAGAAATCCGTGCATTTTATTGTATACAAATTATATCTAAAAAAAAATACATAAAAAGTTTTGGTAACCTTCAGGTAGGAGCCTGAAAGCCTAGTTTAAGGTCTGTTTCTTTCTGAAATGTCCTGAAAAATCTTGGCCCTACGTTTTTTAAGATTTATCTATAGTGTTCATATTTGCAATAAAATTTTGGTAGGAAAAAGAGTAGAGAGATTGTTGTCTCTGAATTGCCCAGAATTTAAAATAATATTTATAGTTTAATTTTTGTGTTACCTTCAATCCCTTTTTCTATTTGGAAAATTTACCTCTATCTTGATTATTCCTTTTTATTCCCTCCCTTCCTTCCTTCTTTCCTTTCTTCCTTCCTTCCTTCTTTCCTTTTTTTGGTGTGTGTGTGGTAAGAAGAAGGGATGTGTATGTTTGGCATCACTTGTACTCGCTTGGAACGCCGAAGAATTTTAAAACAGCTTGCAAAGAATATAATAGTGATTTCTCAGTTAGAGATACTTAATTCAGCATTAACTGAGTGTTGTTTAGGATTTTATCTTCACAGATAAGAGTTTCTGTTTTACTTGGCCAGTAATCTTAATTAAGAAAAAAATTTAACATAATTGGCAATGATGAAGCAGTTAAAAGGAAATGCTTGCTCACCCTCCATTAACCACGTACTTGCTCGTGACGTTAACCAGGTATTTCAGCAGCTGCCTAGATAAATGGTACACACCCTGGGCACCCAACAGAATTGTCCTTTTTTCATTAGTTTCAAATGCAAAAATCTCCCTCTCCCCAACAGAAATTCCATGTTTCTTGTAGATTTTGATTTGAGAGGCAGCTTATCTACTAGAAAGGTTTGGATAACTGTTTCTTGCTATTCAAAGTCCTAACAAAGAACTTCCCAGTGCTCAGCTCTGCTCCTATTGTCGGTGCTGTTCCCCTATTGATTAGTAATTAGCACTCCCTGGAAATGTGCGTCAATATAAAAATTTGAACAGTGGGGCTGTCCTCTTGACTGGGATTCTAGTTAGGATATAAAAATCCATGGTGGTTAGGACCTGTCCCAGGATCTGCTTGCACAGCTGGATGGGAGTGGGTTGTTTCTGGTTTGGAAAGTCGAAGTCATGTCTAGCCACAAAGCCTAAGCCAGGCCTGGAGGGAAGGGTTTGTGATTCCACATACTGGCCAGATGGATTAAGAAAGGAGGCATCCAGACAGTGGCATATGAACCGTTTTAGGTTTTTTTTTACGAGGCAAAGAACTTTATTAACCTTTGTTTCAAACTTAATTCCCAAGCTTCTTCACCTAATTAGCTGCAAAGAATGATTTGTGTCTAAGCAAAAACTGAAAAGAGCTGCAGTGTCCAAGGGGCTCGGGTTTAAAAATTATTAGAGATCGAGATTTTATCAGAGCCATGAACAAAATTTTTAAAAGCAGTCGTAATATAAAATAGCAGCTCTCAGTAACTTCTTCAAGTTTTATCTTCTTCAGAAGTTGACTCAATTTAGTTTGCTTCACTCTTGGAAGCCTCATCTACAAGATCTGGAACTTTATCATCATCCTCCTCTCTGGTAGCAAGTGATGCTTTTCATCCACAGATTGTTTGGGCAGAGCTTCAGCCCGTCTCCTTGAACTTAGTCAGACTGTGTGCACCCAGCTGGTTTAAGATGCCGGGTAGCGTTTCTGTCAGCTGCTTGGAGTCAGTGTGGCCTGTGATGGTGAGAGTGTTCGCTGCCAGAGAGGCCTGAATGTTAGGGTTGTTCAAATGGACTGCTGTTCCTAGGTTTGTGAACATATTCACCTCTTCAGTACCAGCGATATTGTTTACCCCTAACTTCTTTAAGGAGAACTGAAGGTTTTTATCATCTGCTGCAGCTGTTCTGTAAAACACCTTCTTTTTGCAAGCAGTTCCTTTCCCACCCATGAGCACTTGGGCCTGCAGTTTGGTGAGTTCCTCTTGGTTCATGATAGTTTCTTTCATCTTGTTGGAGAGGAAACGGGGCCACGCGGGGATCTAGGTTTGACTAGGTTTGACTTTCAGGGGGTCTTAGACAGGCCAGCTGAGAATAAGCACACACATGCGGGGGCCATACGCACTTTTAACAGTGATCTTTTCAACCATGGTGGAGAGAATTGGCTGTGTCAGACTTATTCAAGACAGTATTTCAGCCTCTGCCACGGAGCCTTATAAAGGAATTCACCAAGATACTTTGGGCTGTTTGTTGACTTTGGAAGGTGGGAATTCCTCTGTACTGTATGTAATTCTTACTTTTGTTAACCCATAACAAGGATAGTTTAGGATTCCAAAAAGACTGGGGGGGAAACCCGCTCTCATAACACTAATAGGCTACTTTGGTTCAATTCTGAACTCCGCCACTTGCTATCTGTGTGATCTTGGTCAAATGACCTCATCTTGCTATACTTCGGTTCCCACGTCGGAGATAAGGCTCTCTGGTTGTCAATCACTTTTCATAGCCATTGTACCTCGCGATGTTTGGTGTTTCTATTGGTAGGGCTACATCAGGATCTGTTGACACACAAGAAAGGGCAGAATGAATGTTATATCATCCAACTATGTAAGAAGATACAAGTTTCTTCCTTCTTCTATTCATATCATAAAACCAGTTGTTGTTATGTTGCCACCTGGCTGCACCTCCTTTTTTTTCCACCTTGACCATCCCCTGGCACCAGAGTTATTTATTCAGTGCCCTCTGTATCCCCAAACTCCCACCCAAGGAAGATGCTGTGACCCAGGCTGCCCCATCTGGCCAGACCCCTATTCGAGACACTCTTGGTACCTTCCTACCTATGAAATCTCACTTACCTTCTGGCCCATTCCCTTAGATCGCTGCTAGGGGACAGACCAAGCTGGCCCCATAACAAATTGGAGCTTTGTTGGTGACCAGTATTGGTAACAATAATAATCACTCCTGTTTAAGCTCCTAATTTGGCTCTGGCACAGGGCTAGGTGCTTTGTTTACATTACCTCATTTAATCCTCATTCAACACAAAGACCCATTTGTAAATAAAGACCACTGAGGTTCAGACAGGTTACCTAACAACTAAAGTTGGCCGTGCAGGCCGGAAGTGACAAACCTGAGATTCAAGCTCAGGAGGCTGGACTTCAAACTTGCAACCTTTCACCTCCCCAGTTCACCTCCCCACTGGGCTGCTGTACCCCACCCCCCGTCTTCCCCCACACACACACACACACAAATGCCTTGGTGTATAATCCTTTTCTATATTGTTTCCATTTTAACAGGAATCCTCAACACCTTAAGCCAAATGAGTGAATAACAGGGCCATTTCAGACTGCCAGGGGTGAAATGGTTTTGGAAAAGGAGTCCTTTGAGGCCCCATGGGCTCTCTCAGAGTACAGAGTTGTCTGCTTTTGATTTCTGCCTGTCAGGATTAAGAGCCATTCACAAACCTCCAAAGTGACTCTTGAAGGTTTCCGATTCAAAAATCAATACCCACATTTCTGTCACTCACGTCAAGCCAGAATCGATAGTTCAACCTGGTAAAAAATGGTTTGGAAAACAGAGCCCACGTTCCCATTACCTGGTCCCTAGCACCACCAAGAAACTGAGAAGGAGCAATTGTGCGTGTAAAATTCTATATTAGGCTCATAAATACGTGGAATTGTTCCTTTTAGTGATATTACTGGTGATCCAGCTGTGGAGGGTGCTCAGTGACACCTAATGACTCACTGGATACCAAAAATACCAGGCATGTCCGAGGGTAACTTGAAATTGAGCAGACTTGAAAAAGAATTTCATTAATTTGTGGATTATTTTTCTTAATTAGATAACAATTGAATCATAGTTGCCCTGAAAATACCTGAGTTAAGCAGGGCATTGACAGATTACGTTCATCATTCAGGTGAAGGCTACGCATTCTCTTTCTTTCTCACCCAGCTTTGTAACAAGCAGTACCTGCTTTTTAATGAATGGATAATGCCCCCCCCCCGACCTTGTCTTATAACTTCTTTGGTTATAATTTTATTGCTTCTGTAGCAGTCTCCTTTTATGGTTCAGGTAAAAGGCTTCTTGCAGTTAAGAGAAAAGGAGAATTTAGAAAGTAACCCTAATATGCAGATCTGTGCTTCTCCAAGTTGGACTGTGGGGAACAAAGAAGCAGTTGCCACAGGGGGAAGACCAGTCGCCACTTGTTTTTTTTTGGTTGTATTAAGAATTACTCTCTGGTCCTTCCCCATCGGTATCTCCTCCAACTTGGGAGCCAGGCCACCTTGTGCTGTTAGGATCCCACCTGCACCACTTCCTGGCCAGGAAACCCTAGGAAAATTCCTTAGCCTGTCTCTGAGCCCCATTTTTCTCACTCACCTAATGGGAAAATAAACCTAACTTGCAGGGTTATTATGGAGAGCACATAAAATAGCACAGTGTAAGTACCCAGCAACATGCCTAGAGCATAGTAGGCATTCCGCAGTTGTGAGTTCCTGCTGGTCAGCCGCTTCTCATCACAGAGCTCCTCTGAGCGTGTGCACTTGGGGACATGAAGTCGTGGAAGAGTACTCGGGTTGTGAGGTGAGAGCGCAGCAGAGAGAACTGGGCATTTGCACACAGGTCAAGGTCTTGTTAACTGTGTTTTGACTAACTTAATTCCAAAACTTGACAGGCAAAAGAAACAAAACTAAGTAAACTCGCCTTTTCTAAGGCTTTTTATTCCAGCCAGTGAGTGCCTTGAGGAGGCTCTGGCTGTTTCAGGGAAGAGCAATCTTGACTCCAAAGAGTCATTATCCTGCCCCGTTATCTCCGGGCCCATGTTGCCCGGGTAGCAGTGGTTCCAAAACAAAGAACTACTGAGAGATGTGTCAATTCTGAGTGACTAATGTGACTTATGTTAGCCAAGAGCTAGGTTTTCACGTTATTACATAGACCTTTTCCTTCACTAATTGGCTCTCCATCTTGTGAGTCTGACTAGGCAAAGAGGGTCACTCCCCTCAGGCCTGGGCCCTGCTTGGCTCTGCAGTTTGTCTAGAAGCGCTCCTAAAACATTAGGCTCCCCAGCCTCCTGTGGAAGCCAGCAGGTTTTCAACAGCCTCTTTGTGAAAGCTCTTCCCTAGTGATGTTGTCTGGGCTTGCTCAGGAAACAGTCCAGGTCTATTGCTATCACAGCATTTTCTAGTTTCAGCATGGAAAGTGCTCAGGACATTAGCCTTAATCTCTCAGAATCCTTCATTCTTCAAAGAAAATAAGAGAAGAAGGTGAATCTATGGTCCAGGGTTCAAATCTGATGCAAACACATGAGTTTATTTTTCCTTTTAATTGCATACACAGTGTTTATCTCCCAACATCTTTATTATTACATTTTTCATACAGCAAAGTTGAAAAAAGTTTACAGTGAACACTCATATACCCACTTCCACGATTCAACTGTTAACATTTTACCCTACTTGCCTTATCACATATCTGTCCATCTATCCATTTAGCCATCTATCAATCATTATTTTTTATGCATTTCAAAGTGACTTACAGACATCAGTATACTTCCTCCTAAATATTTCAGTATGCTAGAGTTCAATAAGAAATACACACATCATAGGTATACATTTGCTGAGTTTTGACAATTGTATACACCTGGGTAAGCCAAGCCCCTATCAATAGAGCATTAGCACCCCCAGAAAATCCCCTCCAGCCTCTTCCCAGTCAATCCCCATCTGCAGAAGCAACCACTCTTCTGAATTTTTTCCATCATAAATTGTCTTTGTCTGTTCTGGAAAGCAATATAAATGGAATTCGTAGTATATTCTTTTCTGTGTAAGACTTTCACTCACTATAATGATTTTGCAATTTATCCGTGTTTTTGCATGCATCAGTAATTTGTTCCTTTGTATTGCTGAGTAATATTCCATTCTATGAATACACCATACATTATCTCTCTCCTATTGCTAAATACTGGGCTAGTTCCAGGTTTTTATGACTACTATGAGAAAGCTGCTCAGAACAATATTGTACAACTCTTTTTTTCATTTCTCTTGGATAAATACCTAGGAGTAGTTTCTGGGTCATAAAATAGGTACATGTTTAGTTTTATAATAAATTGCCAAAACTTTTCCCAAAGTGATTGTACCATTTACACTCCCACCAAAAATCCAGTAGCTCCCAATCCTGGCCACCATTTGCTATTATTGTTGTAGACATCTGTTGGGTGTATAGTGGTATCTCATTGTGGTTTTAATTTACATTCCCCTGGTTAGTAATGGTGTAGAGCACGTTTTCATTACATGGTGCTTTTACTGAAAATTTTTAAAAATCAAGAAGTTTCATATAAGAATCCAGATATCCAGCTTTTTGTGAAACATCAAAGGACCTAGCAAGACTGGGCTCGTATTCCCACATGGGGACAATCAACAGATGCTGAATGGTGGCTGTCCCTTTAGGGCAGTTGCCTTTAGTTTCCCAGAGTCCCTTACCCTCCCTATAACTCCCCAATACTTAGGCCAATTATCAATCTCCATATACCATCACATTTGCAGGATTGTTTTTCTTCCTGTTAAGAGGGAAGTGAGCTCTGTCTTGAACCCATTTCATTGTTAATAGCGGAAAAGTGAAAGGTAGATCAAGAGGGCCTTATATTTCAAAAAAAGTGGGAAGATCACATCTCTTTGTGTCAATGAAAAAAATATTCCTACCATATTTAATATATAAATTGAATGGGTCAATTTTGAAAGATTACAATTTAAGGCTCTATAATGAAACTGCCTGGCTTTACTCATTTTTATTACCTGCCTGGCCCCTTTAGGATTTTGAGTTTGCAACTCCTATAATAGAATACTTAAATTGATAAATTATTTCTGAAGACTGCCCTAAATGGGGGTTATTTAGCTATATAAAGAGATCTGATTTCATGTTCTTTTGTTGAAAAAGGAAAATAAAAAAACCTCCAATAATACTTCATTTAGAATACTTCATGTGTTATAAAACATTAAGACTGAAAAAATGTGTTTCACTTCCTGAAATTCTATAATTTTGCTTTTAATTCCAGGATTCTAAATGGAAAATGTATATGGAGACGGATGGGGATGAAATTGCAATAACCTACATCAAAGATGTGACATTCAACACTAACCTACCTGATGCAGAGATTTTAAAGATGACAAAGGTAGGGTTCTATTTACGGCTTAAAAGCTTTTTTGAATTCACAGATATCAAACAAAGACATTAAAATATCCCAGCAGTGTGCTTTTGTGCTGTCCATGCTTGCATCAGCTCAGCCGCAAGCTGGCTGTTGAAAGTGCATTTTATTTAGCAGATTGAGATCATAGTAGTTTTTTGTTAAAATTTCACTTAATGCTGTGTGAACTAAGAAGTACTACAGAAAGTATCGTTTAATTTTTTTCTACATTTCTTTATGCTTATTCTGTCATTTACTAAAGGAAAGAAAATGGCCAAAGATGAAAATATTTACCTTGAATTTTGAGTCATTTTAAACTTTGAAAAACTTGTAAGGAGGAAGGCCTTTTTGGTTGTGTTCAATTTCTTGAAGGACTGTGATGAGGTTATGTGTGAGATATGTGTCGAAGTCTTCATGGCTTCCTGGAATTCACACCTATGAATCCCTAGAGTGGCCAGACAGCACGTTCCGACTTTGAGGTCAGTGGTAGAAGCAAGCTCATTAAAACACTGAATAAAGACTTAGAAAAATGCTTAGCTTCCCCTCAAAATGGAAAAAAATCCAATTCAGTCTTAATCACACTGAAAAAAATACATATGAGACTTCAATTGTAAAAAGTCAACAATTTCAGGTAAATAACCATGATGTCAATAGAAGTCACCCCGAACTTCACATGAGCCATTAACTCTCATACATTATTAACCACGTACAGTAATACCTTGGTTTGCGAGCATAATTTGTTCCAGAAACAAACTACTCGTATTGCAAGACATCACTCGTTTACCATGCTAAAATGTACTTGGTTTGCAAGCATAATTTGTTCTGGAAACAAACTACTCATATTACAAGACATTGATCGTTTACCAAGTTAAATTGTATTAGAAATGTTTGCTCGTCTTGCGGAACACTTGCAAACCATGTTACTCACAATCCAAGATTTTACTGTATTTGGTTTCAGTGAAGAAAATGGGGTTTGTAGCAAAGGAGAACCTGGGTACAAACACAAGCCCAAAGTGAAAAGAGTCCTCAAAGCCACAGCATTAGACTTGCAAATGTGTTCCCTTCCCAGGCATAAAATTGCTAACCACCCAAGTTCTTTTAATTTACAAGTGTGTTCATCAAGTAGATTGATTTTATATTCATTGTTGGATTTCTCTGAGTAACTGAGTTATTTCAATGGTGTTGTTTATCTGTAAAGGTTATGATCTGGTTTGAACTTTTCCTTAATTTTGTCAAGATAAATTGTTTTGATGCCTTCAAGACTGGACAGGTACGTCTTTCCTCCCACCCGTGCCATCTCTGATTGCAGCAGTGTTTCATTGCTTCAGTGTCATTTAGAAGCAAGATCCAAGCCATGGCCTGCTAACAGAATGAAGTTGCTTATGGCAGAAATCACAGGGTGCAGCTGTAAAAACTGAACACAGGTGTTTCTGTTATAACGCCATCTATGCATTCCTGAAGAACCACATCTTCTGCAAAATCACACACCGACATTAACAGGGTGTATAGGAAAAATAAGACTGAGGCAGACATTCAAAATATGGAGAACTTTTTAACACCAACAGAACCAGTAACAATCCTAATTCTAAAAAACAAACCAAAAAAATTGCCCAGTTAAATCTCAACTGCATTTACTGTACCCAGCTCACAACCAGTCAGTCATTTGCAGCCTTTAACCTGGAATGAAGGGAGGGACAGGTGGGGTGGGAGGAGAATGGAGACTCATTTCTGCTAATGACTGACCACTTTCATCAGAATTAAAATAGGGTCCCAGGCATAGGCTTTTTCATTGACCTTTGCTTTAATATAGTGGGAAAATGTCTCTAGTCTCATTTGTATGCACGGCTTTACCGGATTGTCCAATATAGTGGAAAGCAGTGTGGTTGTTAAAGGCACTGAACCGGCCACTGCTTGCACTCAAGGAAGGCATTTCTGAGTCTTCTTATATAGCTAAAGCTTTCTCTTCATTGTGAGAAAGCTTTCTGCTGATGTTTCAAAACATTAGCATGAATGAATGATCCAATGATAGGATTGAGTGATACATCAGAAAAGAGAAGATTGTGGGACAGCAAGACTAGCTGTTTACAAATCTATGAAAGGATGTCTTATGAAAACCAAAACCCCAAACATTAGCATGTTGTGAGTAATGATGTGTGAACCAACACGACTTCCATGATAATCTGACATTCTACCCTATCTGGCAATTGTGTGTGGCACAGCTGGCCTCAAAGAAACATATGCTGTAAGAGCAGGCTGTATGATGACACTACACCATCCTAACTTTTGTTTTTCAGCCCCCATTTGTAATGGAGAAATGGATTGTAGGAATAACAGAAAATCAGACTGTAGAATGTACCGTCACATATGAGGTAAGCTTGGGGTGG
>NW_017731555.1:2209333-2214465 GCF_001890085.2 Hipposideros armiger | reverse complement strand
TTCTTCTGTTTTTAGAATATTGGTTTTATAAACAGATTATATGGAGAGTAGTATTTATGGACTTAGAAGTATGAGAATATTATAATAAATTTCAATATTTGGATAACTATGAGTTAAGATGAAAATTAATGATTGTTATATTGGTAAATAAAAATATGTATATGTTTATACACATGTATATTTAGTTTCCAAATTTGTAGATAAAGATAGGAATCTTCTTCGATGTTCAGTAAACATGCCTGTGAAGCTCTGCTATCACTGGGGCAACTCCTTGAGTCCTGAAGGCCATGTATACATCAAAGCACAGGAATAACATGGGGAGGGAAGGGAAAAATACAGGTAAGAGAGGACAGAGAAAGAGAAAACATAAAATGTATATGATGAATAGTAGTGATAGTAATTACAGATGGTATAAAGAAACAATTGAGAAATAACATGGAGGAAGGTCAGCTGACTTGCTGGTAAATTGGTCATCATTTGGTAGATTCAGGGAAGAAATTGTGACCTTCACCTTTGTAGGTCCAGAAACTCTAATATAACCCAGAGCTAGGCTCTCTGGGACTGTGACAAAGTAACAAACACATAGGAGATGGATGCATAAATCCCCTTGAAATTCACTTTTTACCATGAGAAATATACCTGCTGAACAAACCAGCAATATGGGTTTCCTGATCAGTGCATTGTTTTCCCAATAAGAAAATATACCCGAGAAGCCATATCAGAAGGTTCTTTGTTGGCATAGAAAGCCAAGTTCCCCGATGGCTAGTGTCCCTGAGTCATGGGAGCCTAGCTTACATGTCCTCCACTATAAGGATCGGCTTGCCAAGCAGACTAAATATTTTTAAATGTCCCCCAGCCAGAGGGCCCAGAATCCTGGGCAATACTCCAAACTCACCAACAGATTCTTTGACAGCATGCTCGATCTGCCTTCCTCTGTCAACACAGTTGATTTGAGCTGTTTTCTTTGCAGTTAATCACAAAAAGATAGTCTGACCACTGTGACTGGGCTTGAGTTTTTACCAAGGCTTCCCAGCCACAAACACATTTTCAGACGTCTCTTACCGCATGCTGTCTGTACACATGATTACCCCATAGAGTAGGTGGTGATCCTCACCAACTTCTCTCTCAGAAGGCATTCTGTGTCTAAGTTCTTTATTTGCTAATTCAGCTATCTTGTGTCACATGTCTCCTTTCATGCCTTTAGAGACTTCTTACTATAATAATTTTTCCCCTCCCAAATAATTAATATTTTTAAGGCTCGTTTTCCTTCTGTAGGGCTTTCATAGCCATGATCCCATTTGATCCGTACAGCAACCCACCCTTGAAACCTGTGGGGGTTTTCTCTCTCCACCTCTGCTGTGTTTTTCTCTTTTCCTTAAAGTTGGTGTTCTGTTTCCAAATCCATATGACACAAAATAGCTGCCAACTGCTTCCCACGTTTTACATAGTTCAAATCCCACCACGTTGAGAATCACCAAAGAGATAATTTATCAGTCCCAAGTCCAGATTCCCTGGAGTAAGACTTATTGGTGCTATTTTTTTCAAGCAGTCTCCTCTGGACCAATTCACTGGGTCAACAGGGGGAGGTGGTGAGGACATGCTGTGCAGGATACTGTAACCATGTGGGTGGAGACAGGATAGAGACATGTCTCCTCTAGAAAAGAGGGCAATGGGCAGATGTCTAATAGGTGTCCCCTATTTCTCTTAAATCTAAAGCTTTTGGGAGAAAATGAATTATTTCTCTAAGCGTCTACAAAGGAATAGTCAGTACTTGGATCTCCCAATGGAATGGCTTTGGATAAACCTTTTCCTCTGATTATTAACTGGAGAGATTGCTGGATAAAATGAGGGATTGACCCCTCTTTGACTTACTCCAGTTTTAGCTAATTTGCCTCCCGTCTTTCCTCCTTGTATTTCTTTTTCCCTTTTGATGTGAAAGCTCAGAAGACACCACCCGAATCAGTTACAATATGTTTTTCAGCTGCAAGTAATAGGAAGTCCAACTTCCACTGACTGGCTCCTTCCCAGTGGACCAAAGTGTGGTCCCTGGACCAGCAGCCTCAGGATCAATGGGAACTTGTTAGAAATGCAAATTCTCAAGCCCAGCCCAGACCTGCCGATCGGAGACTAGGGGTGGGGACCAGTAGTCTGCATTTTAATAAATCCTCCAGGTGATTCAGAGGCATTCTAAAGTTCTTAAACCCTGGGTTTTCACAATAATAAAATTTAATATCTTACATAACAAGAAGTCCAAAGGTAGGCTGGGCTCCAGGTGCAGTAAGATAAGCTGGCTCGGGCACATTAAGGACGAGGAACAAGCCTTTCTTTCTTTCCCCTCTGTCATCCTTGGTAGGGCCTTTGCCCTTAGCCCAGCTCCTCTCACGTTGTTCAGTCATCACATAAAGACATGGCAAGGTGCAGAGGAGATAAGACTTCAACCCCTTCCCTGTTCTCACGTTTAGGAGTGAGAAAGATTTGCCTGGAAACCCCCAGCAGACTACCCCACAGGTTGCCTTGGCCAGAACTGAGCAGCGTGTCTATTCCTGAACATGACATCACTCCATCTGGCTTGGACTAATCAAAGTTTGTCACTAAAGCCAGAACGTGGTCAGCTTCCCCCAACGCACGTGGCTCCATGGAGGGGGCTGGACAAAATCAGGGCTCTGTTGGGAGCTAAAATTCAGAGAAGTCAGGGTGAAGGAAAGAAGGCATTGTGGTGGGATGAAGGCTGTGATGATCGTCTGGACACAAGAGGTCACCCGTATGTGGACGAATCAGTTTACCTCAGAGGTGTGGATCACCTGTTCAGAGCAGTGAGGGAGGCTACTTGCTGGCAGAGAGAAGTAAGCAGGCTCTGTTCTCTAGAAGCTCCATCTGACAGGCAGGGCCAGAGGAGCTCAGGGAGGACCACCAGGGAACTCAAAAACGGAGGCGACATACTTCAGACCCTGGGGAAGACAGGAAAGACCCTGGGTGTGAGGAGCTTGCTTACTCACTGTAATATATAGCTTACAAAAGCTTCTTGCTAATTGACCATTTTCTTTTTCTTTTGTTTTGCTTTTCTTTACCTTAACTTCTTCCTGCTTACCATGAAGGTTCTTTTTTTTTTTTTTTNTGGGGGGGGTGGAGGGGCTGGTGGCTTTACCATCAGGTTCTTGATAGGGATTTATTTGCTCCCTCAGAGTGCTTAAAATATATAGGAAGAGAAACTATTTAAGCAACATGAATCTAAGAAGAGCAATATAATTACTCTAACACAGTGCTGGGGAAAAAAAGAGAACAGGCTACATACACTTACCTACATAGAGACTGAGGTAGTAATGCGTTCACTCATCAGTTAATGATTGAGCACCTTCTGCATGCCATGTCATTGTTAGATACTGGAAATCCCCAACAGTGACCAAAACAGAGCTTTGGCTTCTTGGTGCTTAGAGTTTAGGGGTGAGGGTGGACCAGTGGTTCTTCACAAGGACAGATACATCTTCTACGCCCACCTGGCGGAGGGGTCTATTATCAAAAACAGATTCCATTGATTTGATATATGGAAAATTACAAAAACTTACATTTTACAAAAATATGCTCCTAAAATTAAAATTCATACATTTAGCAAGTACCTACTGACAGGTACTGTTCTGTAGCTAGGATAGACTAAATCTATACTCCTTGAGGCTTATATTCCACTGCAGGGCAGGGAGGGGATAGATCATAAAAAGGTAACTAATAAATAATGTCGGGGAGTGATAAGTGCTAACCAGAAAATAGTGAGACTTGAGCATGAGATTGTGTGACCAGGGAAGGCCTCTCCTCTGAGGAGGAAGCAGCAAGACGCATCAGCGGAAAGGAAAGTGCAAGTTCCAGAGGCTCAGAGGACAATGACAAGGCTAGCGAGGCGGGTGGGTCTGGATCATAGAGCCTCATCGCCAAGGTGAGGAGTTTGGATTTACTATAAGCACAATGGGGAGCCAATGGGGTGTTTGAAGCAGCCTACTGCTTTAAATAATCTAATTATGTTTTGAAAATCAGCAAGATCTTCATGGCTGGTGAGACATACAATGTAGAGAAACCCTGTGGGAACGGGGCAGAGGAGAGCAGTTATAGAGCACAGAGTCTTGGCACACAGGAGATATTAGGATGCATCTACCAGCAATAGGAGATGCACTTCATTCATTCATCTAAGAAATATTTAGTAAGGTTTTACCGTGATCTCAGCACTATAAGAGGAGCTTACACCTATTTTTATCTCATTAACCTTGTGTAAATACTGAAAGATAGGTGACGTTATCTTCATTTGGCAGCTAAGGCTTCAAATGGGCTCAGAGAGATGAAACAAAGTCCCCCGGTTTGGGGTAGTCAGTGACATTGTCGGTGGAGTCCCACCCAGGTCCTTTGATTGTAAATACAGTTTCCACTCTTCGTCGGCTGTCCTGTTTCTTCCCTTCCTAGGACTAAGTGAAGTAGGAAGTCAGCCTTGGACTCCAGGCACTGCTGCAGTGTGATGGTCTGAGCCACCAACGTTTGGCTTTGCAGCATTAGAATCCAAGCCCTGGCCAGTCCACTTCCCCAGGGTGACCCAATGCTGGACACCAATAGTATTACAGCAGTTATTTATCCTCAGCAGCCAGGGCGCACAGTATATCAGGGATGAGGCACCTGAGAAATAGCATTAATTGTGAAGGTGTTGCTTGCAAGTCACAAAACCTAAATAAAAGAGGTTGATGGGTCTTGAGGAAGTTGGAATCTAGAGTCTTCTGGAGCATGTTCCCAGTCCCCCCTGCCCAGGAAAAACCCTCTTTTTTACTAACTGAACGGTTATAACAGCCAGATTTCAACTTTGCCCGCCTTAGTCAGTCTGGAGACACACTGAACCACACTTTTCTTCTTCTCCTTCTCTCTACCCTTCCTCTTTCTCCTCCTTCTCAGACTCCATGATGATATGCCACTGATGCCTGTACCTGTCACTTCAGGACTTCTTAAAAACATAATAGTTTCATCACCTTTTTAAATCCTGAGAGGTTCTTTAATCTAATTTGTGACACCTGGTAATTAGGGAGGTTTCAGGACAAGAAAGCGGTGTGTCTTGATCTGGTGTCCTCTTTGTTTTCAAATCCTTATTCTTAACTCTATCCTGTCTC
>NW_017731555.1:2181588-2205388 GCF_001890085.2 Hipposideros armiger | reverse complement strand
TTTATTGGGGAATTGGGGAAGGGGAACAGCCAAGTTGTTGTCCTTCAATCTTAGTTGTGGAGGGCGCAGCTAGCTCAGCTCCAAGTCCAGTCGCCATCCGGCTGCCCATTGGCAGCACACGGCCACTCAGGTCAAGGTGCCATGTTCAATCTTAGTTGCGAGGGGGCATAGCCCACCATGCTATGAGAGAATCCATCTGGCAACCTTGTTGTTAGGAGCACGCACTCTCACCAGCTGAGCCATCCTGCCACCTATTGGCAGCTCAGTGGCAGCTCAGCTCGGGCGCAGCTCACTGGCCCATGTGGGAATCCAACCGGCAACCCTGTTGTTCAGAGCTTGCACTCTTAACCAACTGAGCCACTCGGCTGGCCTTCAAGAAGCTTCATTTTTTATGAGAAAAAAAAATGTCTTAATCCTGAACCTCAGGAATCTCTCTCTTCTGGAAATACGAACTTTTCTTCCAAGCAGTCCCTAGCTGTCTCAATTTCTTTGTTTTGCATTTAGGGTTCTTGAGGATTTAAAAGTGCTGGCTGCAAAAAGCCTTTTGTTTACTAAATGTGCCCCTGCCATCCAAACATACTTAAACAGCAATTTCTAGAAGTGACAACGTGGCTAGGTAAGAAGAAGGTGGGATTTAGATGAGAAGGACCTGGAACTATTAGCTGAGTGACCTTGGGCCAACTACTTGATCTCCCAAGCTGATAGAATAAGATTATTAGTATTTACCTGTGAAGATTATTGGGAAGATTAAATGAGATAATGTAAGTAAAGTATATGGAACAATGTCAAACATACAGCATATCTCAGTAAGTATAAATGCCCTTATTTTTTTTTTAAAGTATGTATAATAATAAAGGAAATGTCCTTATACCTAGCCTCGAATTTCTATGAATGGTAAAGCTTAGAGCATCCCAAACAGGCTTGAATTATCTGGAGTCAGGCTTATGAGTTAGGCATGCAGCTTTGCTGGGGCCTAAAAGACGCTCATTTCCGTTTCTTCTGCAGGTGCTGAGTGCCAGTGGTTAGACACTCTGAGGATGCGACAGATTGCATCCAACACTTCTTTACAACGCTCCCAAAGCAATCCTATTCTGGGGTCACAATTCTACCCATATTTCAGTGACCAGGGTTCCTACGCAGCTGCTGTGAGGCGGACCCAGGTGCCCATTAAGTACCAACAGATTACCCCTATAAACCAATCCAGAAGCTCCTCTCCTACGCAGTATGGACTGACCAAAAACTTCTCTTCTCTACATCTCAACTCCAGAGACAGTGGTTTTTCCAGTCTTACCACTGACAACGCTTCAGAGAGCGCTCGATACTCAGGTAGAAGTAGGAACAAGTATGAACGTGGTAGTGTGTCACTCGGTTCTTCTCCTAGAGGAAGGTACAGTGGAAAGAGTCAGCCTTCCACTCCTTCAAGAGAGAGGTATTCTGGGAAATTCTACAGAATTAATCAGTCAGCCCTCAATACGCACCAGTCACTTGACTTCAAGCGAAGCCCAAATGACCACCATCAATCCAGGACGATACCAGGGATGCCTTTGCACCCTGAGACTGACCCAGGAGCCAGCGAAGAGGAGAACAAAGTCAGCGAAGGAGGATGGACCAAAGTGCAATACCGGAAGAAGCCCCACAGGCCCTCTCCTGCCAAGACTAACCGAGAAAGAGCCAGAGGCAACTACCGCGGAAGGAGAACCTTTTGATGAATTGAATTAGATGAGTTTTCCTAAGCATGCTTTTTTTTTTTGGGGGGGGGGGTAATGTAATGGATTTTGATAATACGATGTCTAAAGAAATTAATGAAAAGACAACTTTTCCATCATTAGATTTAGGAAATACCTTCTAATTGAGACTACCGCCAAACCAGGGCTAAAATTATGGATGTCAGTTGACCAAATGAATGTAATTTGACTTAATCATAACTATACATATTTTTCCCACTGAATTAACATTTTTAGAGGAGGGGATATACCATCATATTACCCTAACCACTGCCGGTCTGGTTAGCAGGGCCTGAACTAGGGTTAGGTTAAGTGGGGCACTTGTCTTGGGTACAGAATTTAAGGGGGTACCCAAAAGCTCATTAATCAAGATAATATTCTAATGCAATATTTAAATAAATGAAAATTAATGCAAAAAACATTAAAAAATCAAAATCCTAGATAAAGACAGGATCAATATTACTGATTTCTCTTTTATCGGAGTGTAAGGCTCCGATAAAAGTATATGTAATAAAAGTAAAGTATATGGAACTGTTAGCAATCCTGTTTTTATTCAAAATTCTAATATTTTGTTCATCATGAATTTTTTGCATTAACTTTCTTTTTTTTTTTAATTGCATTAAAATATCATTTATCTTGATTACTGAGGTGTTTTTTGTTTTGATGCCCCCCCTTAAGTTTTGTGGCCAATGCAAGCATATCACCCTAGTCTCGACACTGTTGGTTAGTATTTATTTTAGTAACACATTTGGGTTTTTATCATGGTCAAAGCTGAGCTAATTTGGCTTGTTATTTTTTAGACAATAAAAAACGTGATTAAACTTCATGTTGATGCATAACTCATTCATTAAGACTTATCGGAAACCTAATTGCCTAAGAGATTTTGGGGACTGCTTTTAAACATTATTTCCTGCATTTTACCAAAGGAGGAGCACAGAGGGAAAAACAAGTCCATAAAGACATCTTGGGATGTCAGAAATCTAAAATCGGTAAGAAAACAGACACAGAGCAGGATAATAATGTCACAAACTAAAAGCCAGAGAAATTTAAAATTACCAACATCCTTGTTCCAGCAAGACAGTAAATACTATCCTTGCAGCAAGAAAGCTGTAAGCAGCTGGGAGTAAAGAAGTAAACAGTGCGGGTGGGAGGAAAGTGCCTGCAGCTTAGAAAAGGAATTGTGGGATCCAACTTGCAAAATTCTTCATATTTTACAAATCAAAAAGTCGGGTGGCAACAAACTCATTACATGTCAAATAAAAAAACGTTACTTTCAATATATTCTGAAATTCTGTTCAACATTCACTCACCCTGAATATCAAGTGTCTTTTTCTCTGCATAGGATTCTCAAGGCTCTACAGAAATCCAAATGGCACATTGATAACTCTGTGGGGTTGAGTTCTCTTTTAATAGAAACCAGTCATCATGTACATGTGTGTGTTCCCAGAGTGGCTGCCCTGCTCTAATACAGTGCTTGGGCCTGGTGGGGAAAACTATATTTGGGTAGCGTTAGAGTCAAGGTTATAGGAAATGATCTTTATTTACAAGGGAAGCTATAATCTAAACATTGATTCAACAACTCGATTTTGTAAGTCTTATTGTTTGCCATCTGCATTTACAAGCAAAAGCAATGGGAAATGATGAAATCAGATGGGGAGGTACTCTTTTTCATCATGGATAACTTTTCCAAAGTTTTAAGCTCCACTGTGATCCTTTCTCACTAAGCTTATGTCAACCACAGTCTGTTTTCAATTATTTTTTTCCTCTTGTCCTTTGTTGGCGTTTAAATTTAAAGAGAAGTGGACTAATACAAAGTATGCTATCTTCATGGCATGCTGCTTCCAAATAAGCAACAAAATATTTTCTTTGATTAGAATTTTTGGATACGTGGCTAAACACAGGGCCTTAACTGAGCCACTCTTACAGGAACACAAAGTATGGCTTTAATTATTAAACAAAATGTGCGTCCTGGAGAATTATTGAAGACTCTGCTTTAAAAGGTGCTATGTAAACGATCGCTTGTTTCATGCTGTTTTTCCCTACTTACTTTCTTGGTCCACAGATTGGAGAATCCAAGCTGATACAGTAAGGTGACTTAATGACCTCAGCCCTATTTAGTGTACTAGCCGACCACAAAGAGATTATCCCAACAGTCCACAAAATTGACCACTTTTTAATATCTCATGGAAAAACACTTGTTAGCATCAATGCTCCCAGTCAAAACCAAAATAAGATCATCTAGTGTCTGTTGTTTGGTTGTAAAAAAATAATGAGAGTTGGATGTTCTTTCTTTTTCTTTTTTCTTAATGATGATTATTCATCAAAAGCTGCTTGGCAGGTTGAAAGGTGAATGTAAATCAAGAACAAAGCAACAATTTTTTTAAAAAAAGAACAAAGCAACAATTAACCAGGTTTCTTTTCCATCAAATCCAATCATTTGCCAACAAGAGGAACTACATAACTTGCAGGAGGCTGAGGTTAATTACTACTCCCCCCAAAAAAAGGATTTTTTTTTAAAAGATTTTATTGGGGAATTCGGGGAGGGGAACAGCTCTGGGCAATTTGGGGAAGGGGAACAGACAAGTTGCTGTCCTTTTGTTCTTCAGTCTAGTTGTGGAGGACGTCGCTTCACTGGCCCATGTTGGTATTATCATTGTGCTCTTCCCAGGTGAGGCAGATCGGTCGCCGGCCTCTGGACGGCCACTCACGGCAGCTCTTGGCAGCTCACACCAGCTGCCGGCTGCTCTCGCTGGCTGCTGGCTACGCACGGTAGCTTACGGCAGCCCACTGCAGCAGGGGCTGCAGCCTATGTATGCCACTGCCGGCGACTCATGGCACCCCAGCTCCAGGTTGAGCTGTTGTTCATCATCTTAGCTGTAGAGGGCAGTGTCACTGGACCTCATGTGGGATCCAAACCAGGGCCCTGCTGCACAGAGCTGGTGTCCCAAGCCAGTTGTTAACCAATGCATCACTCGGCCGGCCCCAAAAAAGGATATTTTAAGAAAAAAAATATTTAGTAAGAACAAATTAAGAAGTATGTCTTGGGTTGGGTACCTCTAAATCTGGGGATTTGGTGGTCACTAAATATTCTTCTGATCAAGCCTGGAACTGCTATATATATATCACTTGCTACCTTAGAGACAGTCATTGTTCCAGACATGGTCCAGACAAAGCAGGATGTTTTTTGCTCTTTGCACAAAGTCACTGGATTAGCAATTCTATAGAACTAACCTAAATAATCACATAATCACATATATGGAAACGAGAACTGAAGACTATTCATCAACTCTATCAATGCAGGCGTCATGCCTATCTTCATCACCATTGTATCTCTAACACATAGTTGGTACTCAGTCTATTTGCTGATTGAATGTTTTAATTGATTAATTGATTAATCAAACTAACAAACCATTAGATCATCTAAATTGTTGTTCTAATCCATGCTCATTAAGTGACCTTAACAGGAGTCTCTAATCTACTTTAGAGTTATGTTTCTAGTGTTAAAATAATTGCCATTCTGATTTTATACATCAGTCTCCTGTGAGTTTTGCCACTGTAAGTTGGCCCCTGAACACAACTCTGAGACACAGCTTAAGTTTTGGGACTTATCCCTGAGAGTAGATTCTGGGTATACCAAGCCCTCAAGGGAAAGGCCAGCATGTTTTTCCCAAGAAACAGCCCCTTGCATCATAAGGAATTTCTATACCTAGTATAGCACTACAAATGCAGGCTCTCAATAAACATTTGTCACAGGAATAAAAAAGAATAGAAATACTATGTATATTCAAGAAATTCACACATAGACATTGTCCTTTTATAAGAGTGCTATTTTTTTTTTTAGATTTTTTTTATTGGGGAATTGGGGGAGGGGAACAGCGCTGGGGACTTGGGAGAAGGAGAACAGACAAGTTGCTGTCCTTTTTGTTCTTCAGTCTAGTTGTGGAGGACGTTGCTTCACTGGCCCAAGTTGGCACCATCATTGCGCTCTTCCCAGGCGAGGCAGATCAGTCTCCGGCCTCTGGATGGCCGCTCACAGCGGCTGCTGGCCACTCACACTGGCCGCTGGCTACACACGGTAGCCCATGGCAACCCACTGCCGCAGGGGCTGCAGCCTAGCCATCTCCGGTGACTCAGGGCAGCCCAGCTCCAGGTTGAGCTGTTGTTCAACATCTTAGCTGTAGAGGGCAGTGTCACCGGCCCTCATAAGTGCGATCTGAACCAGGGCCCTCTGGCATCCCAAGCCAGCTCTTAACCAATGCGCCACTCAGCCAGCCCTAGACATTGTCCTTTTAGATCTAGACTCTCACTATATGGCTTTCTTTTCCAGAGGCCTAAAGTTCTGGTTTTTTAATGAATATATTGGGAAGGAAAAAAATAATTTACCTTTCTAGGTTTTTAGCTGAGACCCCCCCCCCATAATAAAACAAAGATTAACAGGAGAAAAACAAACAAGTTTGATAATATGGGCACCTCCTGTATACATGGGAAAGAGCCAGGAAGACTGAGTAACTCCCCGAAATGGCCCAAGCCATCACCTTAAACACCATCTCCATCTAAAGACAAAATAAGATGCTGGTGGGTGAGTGGGTGGGGGAACCCACTCTGGGAGGTGACCAGGGAAAGCCTAGTAAACAAGGGTGAGGCTGTTTTACAGATTTAAATCATCGCCTTCTCCATTGATGAGAGTTCCTAGAGATTGGTCATCTGTCTCTTCCAGGTACAGAGAGGGAAATACCTCTACAAAGGATATCCTTGTGTCTCTTACACGAGGGTAACTTCTACTCACTTGCAGAGCTTCTCTTGGGTCTTCAATTTCTTACAAGTTATCAGCCTAAAACAATCCTTATGCCAAAGAGGCATATTTTAGGGTGACAAATTCTGCTCCCCTTCAAATATCAATTGCTCCTAACCCTAGTGCTGTCTACAGTCCGGTGTGACTGATAGTCTGACCTGGTAGCTTTGCCCTTCTTGTGCCCAGAACACCGGGCACACTCCTGATGCGAGATGATGCCTGCCTGGCTGAGATTGGGGAAGGCTTAGTGTTGATGCAGGGACAATTCAAGATTTGTCAGCTGGTTGTGGATGTTTATGAAGATGTCCAAACTGGCTCCTTTGCTATGTGGAAGCAATTTAATGTTGTGCCTAATTTTAATCTGCAGTGTACTGTATGTCTGCATCTGCTGTGTTAGAGCATCATTAGCATTTAAAGGGGAAGCTGATGATATTGATCACTCTTATTAAAACCCAAAACAATCACATGGCATTCTCTTCACCCACTGAAGTCACAGCCGAAGTTTATGTACTCAGAACACCGGCAGAAGGAGAAAATGTGATATTAAAGCAGGGATATTAAAGTGGCATCTGTTACAAGCATTTAAAGTTTGGCACCACTCACCCTGGCCCAAACTTCCCAGATTATGAGCGTCTTGAAGATAGGAAACTTTTTTTTTTCCCCCTGAATTTCTACTACCTGGCTCAGTGCCTGGTACAAAAACATTCTCAATAAATTTTCTGATGAGTGAGTGAATAAGGAGTGAAGGTGAAACAACCAGTGCATGTTATACAAACACTGTAAGTACAACTACACTTTTCTAATAGACATTGTAACAGCTCTGTATTGCTATGTATCAAAGTTTAGTGGTTTAACATAAGCATAAACATTTGTTAGCGCACACTGTTTCAGTGGTTCAGGAATTCAGGCATGGCTTAGCTGGCCGATCCTGGCTTGGGTTTCTGATGAAGTGCAGTCAAGGTGCTCACTGACGCTCCGCTCATCCGAAGCCTTGACTGGCACCGGAGGGCCTGCTCCCAAGACAGTTCTCTCACATGATGCTGGCTGTTGTCCTCAGTTCCTCCTCATGTGGATCTTTCCACAGCTTAAGTAGCCTCAGAACTTGATGGCTGGATTCCTCCAGAGTAATCCAAGAGGGTAAGGTGAAAGTCACAATGTCTTTTAGGACCTTGCCTCAAAAGTCCCTCTCAGTCCCTTCTGCAATAGCCTACTGTCTAAATGAGTCAGCCCTATTCAATATGGGAGGGGACTATGCACGGGTGTGAATGCCAGGAGGCAAGATTCACTGGGGTTCGGGGTTAGCTTGGAGGCTGGCCCACAGACACCACTAAAATCTCTGTACTCCCCAATTGTAATTTGAGGCCTTCTTTCCTGAGCTTTGCATTGTCGGCTTGTTTTACATTTTCCCACAATCTAAATTTTGAACTTGAGCGTACTTCAATTGAGCGTTTGAGCCAGAAGGCATCTTAAAGACCATCTCCAGAAGTTCAATGTCTTCATTTTACAGCGGAAGAAACCAGTCTGTAGGGGTGAAATACCTGCCCACTCACTCGGCCAGTTACAGGCAGAGGCAGAGCTCAAGGCCACCCAGGCCCGGCTCTTCCCTACACTGTTCTCATGGAAGCCTATGCTTTGTGAAATGTTTAATCACTTGTGCAATAGGTGTTCATGAGGTCCGGCAGCTGTAAGTTAACACCTATTTTATTTCGGTACAGTGGAGGCTTCTTGGATCTCCATGGAGACTGGGAAAGTCTTTGTAGATTAGTAGGTGTGATTAAATGCTTCTCAAAACAAAACACTGAGGCAATAATATTTCCTGTGTCTTTCATCAGGCCTCTGTTGGTTTCCTCTGGATTTTGTGGTGCTTTAGAAAGAGCATTTTTACGGAACAAGCATTTCTGACAAAGTTGTCTGTAAAGTACATTTTAATGCTCAATTCAGGCAAGCAAACATTTGCTGAGCTCCTGCCGCGTGTCAGGCACTGGCCCTTGGCTCCCTCTGATTTCCATTAATTCAGAAACAGGTCTCAGAGGGAGGGGGAGTTGTTTCCCTATAGACTAAATTAGAAACTTGGAAAGAAAGAGGTTGCAGCATAAAATGGAAAAGGGAAAATCATTTATTTTGTGGGACAGAAGGAGTTCTTTCCCCGCCCCTTTGCCAGTCCTTTGGTCCTTCTGCAAACCACCCTACTCCCTGCCTCGCCTCTGACCGTATGCATTTCATTCTTGCCTGTGGCTCTGAACTTGAAGTTCTCAGGACTTAGCTTACCCAAGTATTCTTTGTCTTTCTCGAAAAAATGTCTAAAAATCACTAGTTCCGGCATTTAATATATCACCCTCATCATCTTCGCTTAAATTTGAACCATTCTAGCAAATCACGGTCTTAATTTATCAAAGAATCAAAACGAGTTCGCTAAAAATGAGATCCAATGCTAGATGGTCAATTTTCAGAAACCCAATATATCTCTTATCAACACAGATGAAATTCCAAGGGGACTCAAAAGGGAAATTATGACGCTTGTTTGACTGAAGCTTCACTAAAAGAAAGAGTCCCGTGGAAGCTCATTCAAACACAGTTAAATTTATTGTACTATAAACTGTATCATGGAAGAAATAATTATGGTTAGCGCTAACGTTTATTCAGTGATCGCTATGTGCCAAGCCTGGTTCTGAGCGCTTCCCTCACTTAATCTTCACAATCGCTCCTATGAGCTGAGTCCTATTATTATCTCCATTTTACAGTTACGGAAACTGAGGCATGAAGAGCTTGCCTCTTTGCCCAATGTAATTTGAGAAGTGGCACTATGACCGGGTAGACCCTCACAGAGGCTGATGCTGGAGGGCTGCACAGACCTCCGAGTGGGTCCCGAGGCCTCGCAGGGTATCTGAATCCTTGCCCTCATGCTCCACCATTAATGTGACTCAGCCAGCCCCACATGGCTGCTGCTTTCCTTGCCACTAACATCTGAGGTTTGCTGCTGTCCTGCATTGCAACTTGCATCAACAGGGCTTCCCATCCCAGATGCTACCTCATGAACCAGCGGCAGCTCCTACATTTAACCAGCAAATTCCTTCCATGTTTCTTGTTTCAAAGTCCTAAAAGCGATAGCATTTGCTTGGCCCAGCTCATGTTTTGGAGACAAACCAGAGAAGTCACAGATTGCTCAGCAGACCGTAGGTTGGGTAGGTGCCTCCCCTGGTCCTGTGGCTGAGAGGGGTGGGAGGATGGCATTATGTAGAAAGCATGGCCATCGAGGCTGCACGGGCTTGCAGCTGCAATCATTTCTCTCAGACAGGGTATAGGCATATCCATCACACTTTTATCCTCTAATAGCTAACCTACACTATTTGCTAGAAGGGTATCATTGAACAAATTTGCTGAATTTAATAAGTATTTTTATGTGGCATTTATAAGAATTGTACCCCAAAAAAGTACGCCGATAAAAATTTTTGCTTTTTAAAAGAGATTGGATTGGGCGTAGGAAACCTACACTCCTCCTGTGTTTCTCCTCTGCTATCACACTCATAATATTCTGACATCAATATTAGATTAGATGTAGGGGTTTTTTTTCCCCCCACACCAAGCAATCCTGTGACACCAGTTTGGCATCCTACAGTTTAACTGAATTCTGACACTATCTACCTAGAAATAGCTCAGTCCCATAAGACTGCCCCTCCCTCACCACACCCCATCCTCCACACACACATATGCCAATTGCAAGTTCAGGTTGTCACCTGTGCTTCTGACCAATCAATCAGCTATAAATCAGAGGTTCCCATGACCCCTCCTCAGTTTCAATCAATTTGCTAGAGCGTCTCACAGAACTCAGGAGACAGTTTGCTTACTGTTTACCAGTTTGTTATAAAATGATGTGATAAAGAATACACATGAGGGCCGGCCGAGTGGCTCAGTTGATTAAGAGCTCACTCAAGAGTGCGAGCTCTGAGCAATAGCAGTTCAATTCCTGGCCCGAGCTGAGCTGCCACTGAGCTGCAACAGGTAGCAGAATGGCTCAGCTAAAAAAAGAATACAGATGAACATCCAAATGGAAGAGACACACAGGGCAAGGTATGTACAGAGCTTCCATGCCCTCTTGGGGCACACCATGCTCCCAGCACCTCCATGTGTTCTCCAGCCCAGAACTTCAAACCCCATGCTACTGGGATTTTATGGAGGCTTCATCACATAGACATGATCAATTATCAACCACATTTCCAGTCTCTCTCTTCTGTCTGGAGAATGGGAAGCTGAGGCTGAAAGTCCCAAGCTTCTAATCATGGCGTGGTCTTTCTTATGATCAGTCCTCATACAGGAGCCCAACAAGAGTCACCTCATTAGAGCAAGATTTTCTTATCACCAAAGAAATTCAAAGGGATTTAGGAGCTTGGTCTCAGGAACCAGGGTCAAAGACCAATGAGAACAAAAGATGCTCCTAGGTGCTCTTATCACTTAGGAAACTACAAGGGTTTTAGGAGCTATGCCAGAAACGAAGGCAAAGACCAACCTATGTATTTTCTATTATTTCACAAATGGGATAACTTTATATACCAAAGCATAATCAATTTAAACCGATACTATATTTAATTGAGCACCTACTATGAGTAACATCAAGGACAAACTTCTTTTTTTTTTTTTTCATTATTAGTTTCAGGTGTACAGAACAATGCACTAGTTATCCTAGGGGCAAACTTCTTAAGCGTAGGAATAAAGTTTGTAGAATTTGAGAGTTAGGAAGGACTTAGGGGTCACTTATTCTGAAGTATTCCTCAAACTGGGGTCAAATGTATACTACAGGTCACATATTCTTTAAGAAACTTTTGGTTTTTTAAGTTTTGTTCTTGTATTCCAATAATCTAAACAAATATTTAAGTATAATTAGGGTCATCTGTATGAGCACCTCAAACCTACTGCCATGCAATTTCAGTGTGTGAGCCTGTATTTTTCTTGCTGCTAAATAGCATCAACATGAATTTTGGTGGGCTAATGATAAAAAAGGAAAACTTAATAATATCATTGTGGAGGCTCAGAGCAAGTGTCCCCAGAAGGTGCCTGGCATGTGGGTTATTTTGAACTAAAGGCAATTGAGGCCCAAAAAGCTCTGGAAGAGCTTTTCCCCTCCCCCTTAACTACCTAAAAGAATTCAGATAGAGGGCCTCTTCCAGGAAGAAGAGCTATCACCAGAGATAACTACAAAGAATATGGGATAAGTGTGGTAGGGGGAACCTGCCAGGGCTTGTAGACCTAAGTCCCCTCTGTGTCCCATTGTCCCTGACTGGCCCAGCAAACATGTTTACCAAACACAAGTTTTTCTGTCTTGTATTGCGTTCCCCCGCTTTGAAGTCCCAGACCCTACCCTTTCTTAGTTCAGAGCTGCCTGACTGCCTGTTCTTATGAAGCCTTTCTTTGTCTTTCTCTGACTACCTCACTTAGCATACTGTTCTCAAGGTCCATCCCTGTTGCAAATAGCAGGATTTCCTTCTTTCCCATGGCTGAAAAGTAGTCCATTTTACATATATTACACCTTCCTATTACATTCATCCAGGCATTTAGGCTGTTTCCATAACTTGGCTATTGTGAATAATGCTGTATTAAACACGGGCGTGCATATACTTCTTCAATATCCTGTTTTCATTTCCTCTGGGTACATACCCAGAAGTGGAATTGGTGGATCATATGGCAGATCTATTTTTAATTTTTTGAGGCACCTCATTATTGTTTTCTATAGTTCTCTGACTTTCCCCACATTTTTTCTCCCATTGTCAGTAGCAGCGATAATTATAACTACAATTTAACTATAGCTTATTATATGCCCAGTGCTTAGACATTATCTTGTTTAATGTTTAATTCGATTCCTGAAATCATGAATTGTCTTCAGTTTTGTTTTGTTTACCATTTTGTTTCCCACGTCTTTGTCTTATTGAAGAAGGTTCTTTAGCGAGGCAGCTTTTCAAGATGAATGGCTGCTGAGAGTTCCTGAAGGGTGGCACTTTCAGCCAGAATCAGGCTATTGTCTATTACTAGAATCATGAATTAATGATACTTGTCTCGTCATTATCTTGAGAGCTTTTTGTTGGCCTTCAAGAGAGACAATTCATTTTGCTTGGGCTATGTATGACTGGGTGATTTGGTCCTCAACAAAAGACAGTTTACATGCTACTAGAGACCTTTGTATTTTTGAGTGTTCTGCTGTGAGCTGCTTTCCTTCGCCAGGTTCCCTGAAAGAAAACACCCTTCCTCTTCTCTCAATCCATCATTTTTACACAGACAGGTTTCACAAACACAGGCAGGAAAAGTATCCAATGTAACAATGCTCTTCCTTTATGCAGTGCTTAACAGCCTAGCCCAAATGTTGGGCCCCCTAGCCGGGTGACACCACTGTGTTGAATACCCTTATCTCTGTTTTACAGAGGTGAAAAAGATTTCCCTGGTGGTATTAGAAAAATCTAGAGTGCTGTCCAAATGGGAATGCAGAAGAACTTAAGTTTCATCCTTAATTCAGATCATGGTGTCCTCATTCACAGCACTGTCATTGCAAGGCTGATTTTAATCATATCTACAGACAAAAAGAATGAACATTGCAGGGAGGCAAACATTTTCCTGAACCCTCTTAGGGTCCCTGTCTGGGTCTGAAAAACTGACAAAGACAGATCGATAGGAGAAAAGCATACAATTTAAAATAACATACAAATTTTCCTCTTTAATTTTATGCATATCTTTTTTTTTTAAGATTTTATTGGGGAATTGGGGGAGGGGAACAGCGTTGGAAAATCGAGGAAGGGGAACAGACGGGTAGACAAATTGCTGTTTTGTTCTTCAGTCTAGTTGTTGAGGACGTAGCTTCACTGGCCCACATTGGTATGATCATTGTGCTCTTCCCGGTTGAGGCAATCGGTCGCTGGTCATTGGTCAGCTGCTCACTGTGGCTCATAGCAGCTCTCGCTGGCTGCCAGCCGCTCATGTAGCTCACGCAGCCCACTGCAGCCCCTCTGCAGCGGACGCCACCGCCAGTGACTCACAGCAGCCCAGCTCCAGGTAGAGCTGTTGTTCATCATCTTAGCTGTAAAGGGCGCAGCATCACTGGCCCTTAATGTGGGATCCAAACCGCGGCCCTGCTGCTCCCAAGCGAGCTCTTAACCAACTGAGCCACTCGGCTGGCCCTATGCATATCTTAAAAAAAGAATATCTCAGAAGATAGCTATCCCCCCATTCCCATTGCCTATCACTCTATTATACAGGATGGGTATATCAAATTTTGTTAATGAGTTATTGACTAAATAAAGTCAAGGCACATCTAAAAATATATTTGTTCTGCAGCTCCCTAGCATACATGTTATATCAAGATTGAAAGAGTAACGCAGATTGTAGATTAAAAACATGAAAATAAAGCAGTGGTTATTAACACACACTCTCTTTTCAAATCCTCATTCCTGAGCTTGCTGATTGCAGCATTTGAAAACCAAAACATTCCCACTAACAAGCAAGGCAAGGAAAACAAATCCCATCACTTCGGCCCTTCCAGGGCTGGACCTTTAACATCGGGCAAGTTGGTAAATTTGCCAAAGTCAAGCTCGGTTGAGAGAAAGGAGCAGCCCACTTAGCTCAGCTGGTTGTTTGGTCCACCACTGAAAGTTGTGGCTCATTTACCAAACTAAATAGAACTGAGAAGACTAAAACCAAACAAAAGAAAGACGTCTGATTTTTTTAAAAAGGTCATTCTGAGGATATTTTTTCTTCTGACTGAAGAGTAACCAAATGTGCCACCCCGCAAAATACACATCTTTGGCATAAGGATTATTTTGAGCTAATTATTTTATTTATTTTAAATTTTATTGGGGAACAGCCATGGTCATTGGTTACACGATGCTGTCATGCTACAATGGCATAGTTGACTCTTAGGGAGGGCACAGCTCACAGTGGCCCATGCAAGGATTGAATCGGCAACCTTGGTGTTATCAACACCATGCTCTAACCAACTGAGCTAACTGGTCACCCCTGAGCTAATTATTTTTAAGAAACTACAGATGTAGGAGAAGCTCTGAAAACAGAATGAAAATTACCCTCTGTGAGGGAACTCTACATTTATAAGGAAAACTTGCGTTCCAAGGGGGGCCTATACCAGGAACAGAGCTATTCCCAGATGACTTTTTCACCTGAGGGACTTAGCCACCTTTGTTACCCAATATTCCTCTTCTCACCTTCCCCTAAATTGTTTCCCCCTGTGAAGTTCCAGCTCCTGTCCCTATTCTTAGCTCAGGATGGTGTATATCTGTCTCAATCCTCTGGCCGCCTTTTTGAGTCTCATTTCTTTGTGGGGTACAAGGTAATTAAAATTGTTTTATTTTTCTCTTGTTAATCTGTATTTTATTATGGGGAGGGAGGTCTCAGCTAAGAACTCAGTAGGGTAGAGGAAAAAGTATTTTCCTCCCTTACATCGTTGGAAAGCAAAATGCTTGTTTCACTAATATTACTACAAAATAAGAGTGAGGTAAGTATCTTTAAAAGATAAAATGTACAAAAGTACTCCGTTTACACCTGGCTCCTGCAATGGGCTCAATAAATTATAAATTTTATCATTGTTGTTATTAGTATTTTATTAGATTCTAAAACTCAAATTAATATGGCCAGGCCTGAGGTAGAAACCGTGTAAAGCTCTACTCTGCTATCACCCAGGTAAGCACTTATACACTGTTTCTGTCATTTTTGTTAATTTTTTTTGTTTAAATCAATCTCCCCAGCCCTTTTCTTTTCTGTTTTGTTTTAATGCTATTTTAAGGATACTAGCGGATCAATTTTTAAATTCCTTAATATTTTATCATCTAGTCAGCTCCCTCCCTGCAAAATAAATAAATAAATAAATAGATAGATAAATATACCTATTGTCTCCAGGCCCTGACTATCTTAAAAGGGTTGTATATCAAGGACTTGGCTGTACAACTTTGTATCTTCCTAAACACTAAATACCATGGTGGCTTGGTAAATTGGATAAAGTTGTGTACATTTTTAATGGATCCCTAAGATGCCAATCTGATATTACATGAAAAAGTCCAGTTTATAAAAAACAAAGCACTATGTGTTGTGTGTGTGTGTGTGTGTGTGTGTGAGAGAGAGAGAGAGAGAGAGAGAGAGAGAGAGAGAGAGAGAGAGAACAGTCTGGAAAGATACAATAAAATATTAACTTTGTTTATTTCTGGGTGGTGGGCTACCAGGTGCTTTGTATTTTTTCCTTGTTTTGCTTATTTGTTGAATACCTCAGAAATGAAGGTGAATTGTTTGTATTTTTTTAGTTAGTTGAAAATGGACTTACATAAATATGATAATCCAATATCTTTAGATAAACACACTAGAGAGAGCTTTCTAGTATCTCCTCTGCCCCGTGTGGGTCCTTTTCATATCGCACAAGGCTCTGAAGGAATCACACCAGTTATCCACAACGGGCCCACTTTGCTGTCTGCACCCCTAATTCCAGCCAGGCATTTTATTTTCAAGGGAGAACCAACAAACCTTAGCACAATTCCGTACCACTGCCCCTGAAACAGACCTCTGAGCTCTTGTTTTATCAGATGTGAGCTGACAATTTCATCTTTGGGAGTAAGACAGCCCTAAATTTTAATCCATCTCTTAAGAGCTGTATCGTGTTGGACCCACATTCCCCATCTATAAAATGAGTATGAGGGTCCTGACTTCACAGGAGAGTTGTGAGTATTAGAGATGAGCGTAAAACTTCAAAGTGCCTGGCAAGAGCCAGCATTCAGCACAGGGTAGCCATTCTTATACTTCATCTCTGAAGGTAAAACAGCCCTTTCCACCGCCTCCTAAGTGTGAGCGTCTTTGAAAGGCAGGGCCTCCTTCTACGCAGCCCTGTCAGTAAACAGGAGCCAGCCTGCACTGCTCTGATGTTGAAATGATAAAGATGCACGTGCCTCTTAAGAGAATACTATGGAGAATACTATTCTATGTCTATACACTCATATGTCTTACATATAGATACATAGATATCTAAAGTATATATTTAGTTTCAGCTGCTTACAGTGCTTTAACAGCTGATGAAATATTAATGTAAATCATGTTACTCCTAATCCCTGAATAATTCTGCTCTTGTCCTGCTTACCCTTCTAACCACCTGCATTCTTAAAGAGCTACTCTCTCTCTAAATAATTAAGTTGATAAAATACTTCTTGGGCAATGTTCATTTTCAGATTCCTCAAGACTTCTGAATCTTTCTCTTTTTCTTTTCTTTTCTTTTCTTTTTTTTTTTTAACAAGTAACTTCTAAATTTGTGCTTATCAAACTCTCAAGCCCAAATAAAGCCAGAGGTCCCTCAAATCAGACTGCCTCAGCTTGAATTCCAGCTCACCACTTCAGACTGTGACAAGTTACTTAACCCATTGATTCAATTTTTTCAACAGTACAGTACCTGTTCTATCTAATAAGGTTAAGTGCTTAGAACGGTGAGAGCCCAGCATATAGTAAGTAGCTATTATTATATATGGCCAGTATTCTAAAAGTGAAATAGATTCCATGAACATTTGCAACTCCATCAGTCCATCATAATGGCAATCTGCCTACATGCGTGATTGTTTCAAATGACAACCATTGTCAGAAAATCATTAAATGTGCATACGATTGTCAGAGCCAAGAGAACACAACATACATAGACAGCCTCTAGCGTAATTTCTGCATGACGGATGTTACTGGAAGTCGAGTGGCAGAACATTATTCTCTTGGTTTGGGGTTTCTAGGAAACTACACTAATAACTAGTTGGCTCTGCCACCAGTCAAGTTCAGTCATCTCAGATGTGTTTGAATGCTGCATCCCTTATTATTTGCTGAATCCCTGGTTTCCTCTCCTTTATTCTGGCCTCCCCCAATAGATGTGTCCATGCATGTGGAAGGACTTGAGGAAGACCAGCAGAAGCGTACCCCACAAGGGGACACATCAAAACTATTCTCTGACCATTAGCTAGAAACTTGCTGAGCTGATTGAAGGGCAGAGTTTCTCAGACATTCTTCGTTCCTCCAAGCTCCCTGTATGCCATCACTCAAAACACAGATCTCTTGTGTGCGAGCAGCAGTGACCACTCTGATACCAGGTTTAAGCAGTACTACTGAGGATCAAATGTTTGCCTTTTAAGCCTAATTGTCCACAAACCCAACTCCCAAGGATAGTGAGGATGTGCTTCAAAGATATTCATTTGCATTTTTACTTCCATAGTGAAATGCCCTCTGACCTAATTACTACTATTACTCTGAGCCAGAAAAGACAAGCTGCTTTATTTGGTAATTGAGAGGAAAAAAAAACCTGAGCCAGAAAGACCTCTTGACATTTTACATCAATTAATTAGAAGAAAATAACCATACTCCCCTGGAAAAAAAAAAAATGGAGACCAGCAGAAATATTTGGTGATGGACTGCATGCAATATGGAAGCATTTTTGTCTAATTTTAAACTTCCAGAGCTCTGAGAATCACATCGTTGGTTGTGACAGGTTGGAGGTTATGGAGGAGGAGCTCTAATATGTCTAAAGTTAATAACAGTCTGTGGAGATTATATTTAACCATGTGTAAACATCTGATGTGGAAAAACAGAATAGGCCCAATGTTAGACCCAGCTGGAAAGTTCCACAATGGTTTAGCTGAAGACCACAGGGACAGCCCAATGTCCATTTGCCTCTCTTCTGTAAATTACTAGGGTAGTTGATTTCTCTCAAGCGACTTTCTGGGCTTTTCTGAATATCCAGACTCACGGAGAGTTTGATTTTCCTTTCTCAAAACTCCTATACTGCTTATGGTCTGATGTATAAATTCTAACACTTGATTTTAATACAGACTATGTAATAAGATGTTAAAATGATCTAATTGTTTCTATGGATTCATCTTTTCTCATTATATAGTAGCTCTCTCTTCATCAGGGTCATTGATAAATCCTTGGAACAGCTAATAACTCCACAAAATTAATAGGCACAAAGCAACTGACACTATCAATTTGACAGACATGACAATGAATACAGATAAAAACACGAGTGTTTAGATGTCTCACCAGGTCAGCCTACTCTTTCTTACCACATGTCAAAAGGCAAACAAAACATGTGCTTCATAAAACAAAATACATTTAAATATTTAGATATTTATGCATTATTCTAGTATGGTAGCCACATGACCTGGTTTATAATACCAGCTCTACAAATTATTCGTGTGACCTTGGACAAATTACTTAACCTCTCTGTGTTATAGTCATTAGTTCAGTGAGTCAGTCATTTAACAAATCTTTCATTATTATTTGATTTGTGGTGCTAGAAAGGGCTACAAAGGTAAATATGCTTTTCTCAAATCTATCTTCCAATACATTATTGAGGTTTTCATTTCTGCAATTTTATGTATTTTGTAAAACTTCCCTTTTGTTGTTCTTTGACTGTTACTTCTTTATAGCACTCTTCTTATTTAATATCTTCTCATCTCTCTTAGGATATTAATGACATTTTAAAAAATTGTTTATTTTTCCCTGCAGAGTCTCTTTTTTGCCAAGTTGCTTTTTCTTTATTTTTTGTTTGTTTTCTGTCTCTGTCATATTACATGCTTTCCTCCAATGTCATCTTTTAGAGTGAGGGAGAAAAGCTGATTGGAAGCTCTGGATACATGAATGTAGCTTGTCAACTGTGACCTCAGCATAGAGCAGTGGCTTTCAAAATGTTTTGACTGAGTAAACAGCAAGAAATGCATTTTACATAATAACGCTGTGGATGTGAATGTATGTGTGTCTTAAATAAAAGTTTCACACTACTGTAGCAACACTTCATTATATGTGATACATTCTCATATTTTCTGTTTTATGTATTCAACCTACTAAACTGATTTCATGATGCAGCAATGGGTTGTCACTATAGACTGAAAAGCACTGGTAGAGGTGATCTAGTTTCCTTAGGGGAATCCCTGGTCAGACCTTCTCTCCTGGAACTACCAGACAAGCACCCAGTAGATACTTGTCCTTTTTCCTGCATGGAGATCTCACGCTTGATGGCTGGAGGTCTGGGAGCCAAATAGGGGTAGAAGCTGGGGGCCTTCTTTGACGTGTGAACTGGCATTAATCACCAGTTTTTAGGTGGAGTCCCTCACTCCAGAGGCCCTTTGTATTACCCTCTGCAGATGATAAACCTCCAGTCTCAGGGAGGCACAGCCACTCAGTGGCTGCCGTGGGGAAGGGCCTCGGGGCTCCTGCTCCTCCTTACACAGAATTTCAATCATTCCTCGTGTTTGTAGCTCACCTATACCCCTAAATGCAATGTTGCCAATTCCTGAGTCTTTTGGAAATTCTGCCCTGTGTAGGGGTTCAGAATGAGTCACCCCAGGACGTGCCTCTGTGGTATGTGGATTATTTTTAGTTGAAGGTAGCCAAGACCCTGTGGACTCAAGAGAAACTTCTGCCCACTCCCCACCCCCTTTTAACTTCCTGGAAGAATTTGAATTAGGGGCCTTGGCCATAATAGGAGGTGATCAGAGATAACCTACTACGTGGCAGGACAAACCACTGATTACTGAACATGTGCTCCCCTGCAATTAGCCTTCCGAAGCCCCAGGGTGCCTTATCTCATCCCTAGCTCAGAATGCCTCATATACATTTTCCCTTTCTGTCTCTGAACCTCTCATGTTATATGGGCTCTCCGATTCTCACATGTGTTTGGAGTTCCCACACACATCTAATTATATTTGGTCATTTTCCCTTGCTAATCTGTCTCATATCTATTTGACTATTAGACCAGCCAAAAGAATTTGGATGGTAGTGGCAAGTTTCTGCCTCCCCCATACCTATAAATGGGTCTGTTTCTTTGGGTTCCTCATGGTTGGCTAAGGAATCCATTTTCTCCAGTTGATTACCATTCCACTCTCTCTTTTCCAGCTTCTAAAATGTTCTTGCATTTGTTTCCTCTCCTAATCTCTTTGATTAAAGAAACTCCCTGTGAGTTTGGTGAGGTTTGGAAAGGGAGCATAGCTAATTGCTGATATTAAAACCAACATTTTAAACCAGCCTTTATATACAATTTCACATTTCCTTTAAAATTTTTTAAATTTAACATTATGACATAATCATTTCCCTGTGTGATATAAACTAGATGAACATTTTAATTGCTGCTTATTTGCCATTGCCCTTTCTTGAATTATCCCATCATGGACATTGGGCTTGCTTCTAACTTTTCTCTGTTATAAATGTTACTGTAATGAAGAATGAGTGTATGAAACCATGTCCTCGTTTTAGATTATTTCTTTAAGATAGATTTCCAGAATGGGAAGTATGTGAAAAAAGAGGAGGAAGAAAGATCATTGAAAGAACAAGCAAATCCTCAGAGGCCAGAGATCTGCAAAGCTGAGTTGCCTCAGAACAGCCTGGAGGGCTTGTTTACAACAGCCTGGAGGGCCCATCTCTAGAGTGAATGATTCAGCAGGACTGGGGTGGGGCCTGGTGAGAATTTGCATTTTTAATGAGTTCCAAGGCCTCAGCTAAAGCTTTGGGTCAGGAACCACACTAGGAGAATGTTGATCTAACCCAGCAGTTCTCAACCTGTGGGTCGCGATCCCTTTGGGGGGTCGAACGACCCTTTCTCAGGGGTCGCCTAAGACCATCAGAAAACAAAAAGATATTTACATTACAATTCATAACAGTAGCAAAAGTACAGTTATAGAATAGCAACGAAAATAATTTTATGGTTGGGGGTCACCACAACATGAGGAACTGTATTAAGGGGTCGCGGCCTTAGGAAGGTTGAGAACTGCTGACTAACCGCAGACAGAAAAATAGTCTTGTGGAACTGTTGTCGGAGAATGGGCCCTTCTTGGCGCGAAGTCCAGGTCCTTGGCAATTCGAGCAAAGAATTGAACAAGATGCCAGAGCAAAGTAGTGAAAAGGCAGTTTATTAGAAAATAGTACATTTCAAAGAAGTAGAAGTAGGCCCGAGCAGTAGAGAATGGCTCAAGGGCCCATTATTAGAAGAGAAATTACATTCCAAAGCGTTTGGAGTGGGCTATGTGCCAAGGCGAGGCTCAAAAGCGGGAAGAAGGGGTCAAAAAGCAAGAAGCTGTCAAAAAGGGGCGAACTTTCCAGGACTTGGGGTTTTTAATCCCCTTTCTCTAGAATGGGCTGTTCCCCTCTGGGTGTGGGACCACTTGATTGGCACCTGTGATTGACAAGAGGTTTTACACAGGTGCAAGTGACTGGTCTGATCCAGTTGGGTATTTTGTGCCCATTTGTTTTCCCCCCCCCCAAGGGGTAGATAATTACAATACAAAGGGGAGTTTTGGGTGGAGAGGGGAGGTCTCCTGGGCGGTCGCATTCTGTGGGACGGGTAGGAATGCAGACCCAATGCCTGCTTCTAACCGCCTGCCTTGTTTTCTCCTTGAGAGAAGTGATCCCCATAAAATCTCTATGGGAAGCTGAGGGACAGGTGGCCTCTTCTTCTGTATCTGCTTCTTCTGGGCAGGGGCATAGAGCTGTCCCTGCCCATTGTGGGATTCACGGAACTCTCGCCCTAGCTGATCTCAGATGAGAGGAAGGGGTCTCAAGCTCCGCCTGAAGACCATGTTGGCTTCTTTGGTGCGACTGGCAATCTTGCTGGGGTATCCTCTGTATCCCCAAGGCCCCTGAATGAGGAAAAATAGATTTTAATTAACAAATCTGTTAGCTCTTATGAAGCCTGTTGCCATTCAGCCTGTTACTCAGGTGGCGTCAGTTGTGTGGGCCCAGAATGGGTTTGGAAAGAATCATTAGGCTTACTGGCCTGAGGGATATTAGGAAGTCACAGGCTTTCAAGTAGTTATCTGAAGCAGGGTTAGGAGACTTCTATTGTTTAGGATTCAGAAACTGATTTACAAAGCAATCAAGAAACAGGGAAATAGGAGAATTATATGATTTAGGCTAGGAGCAATCTTTAGTCTAGGATTCACAAACTGGTTAGAAGAGTAATCAAAGCCAAGATCTAAGAAACTAAGGAACTAGGGAGAAGACTTAAGTAACATTTCTATGGGAAAGAAGACAAAAGCTTTTCAGTGTGTGTGTGTGGGGGGGGGGTGGAGGGCGGCCTACTCGGTTGGCCCACAATAGAACCTAGGCGATAAATTGCACCTTTATTTCCAACTGAGATAGGAGATGGAAACCTCAGCCAAAAAAAGAAGGTAAGAGCAGAGGGAACAGCATGATGGAACAGGTGAATGGCTTGGGTAAGCCTCAGTGGGATTTAATGAAGGGACTGACCTGGAACCCTATAAAGCATTAGCTGGCAGCACTGAGAATCCAGTGTAGATTAGACATCATAAATTTAGAATGATAGTCGTCTTCACTGTCATATGGTTTTGCCAGAGAAGGCTTACAGGGTGAGTAGGGCAGCAGCACAATGGATGAAGGAGCTGAGGCTGGTGGTGAGAGAATGGTTGGAGCAATGGACCACCAGGTCTAAGCTCGAGATGGAAGCTCTGAGAATGCTGACCGACTTGGCAGAGGACAGGAGAAGAAAGGGCAGTCAAAAGGACAGCAGGCTTTGATAAAATAGAAAGCAGGCCTTGTGGAAGAAAAGCAAGTGAAACAAAAAGCTGGAGATAGGACTGGAAATTGATCTTGAGTCATACTATCAGAGTTGACCATTCTGCAAATGGAGGTGTTCTAAGGTGTGAGAAGAATTAGGAGATCGTTAGAATCAGATTGAGGGGGTCTGAAGGTAAGCTGTTGGATGAGTCATTTGCATGGGCACTAAAATTCCTGAAGATAATGACAAATCTTGGGTCACCAGGAGGTTGGTAAATGAGAGCAGGGCAAGGGGACTGTGGAATTGAAGGCAGAGGTGGTGGGAGCCTCTAAAGGCTTTTGCATCAAAGTTAGAGACCAGTGAACTGAAAGTAGCCATGAAGAGCTAGGAGAATCCGTACACCGTCTTCTCATTTCTAGTCAGTGCTGTGTGGGAAGCTGATGGGTGTCATCTGGAGACGCTGGGTTTGGCCAGGTGGTGTTGATGAGGGGACAGGCCTGACAGGAGTTGCAGGTGCTGAAAGCTGCTTTGAGGATCATTCCGACAGGGGCTAGAGGGTCCCAAGAGTTCTCATAGAAAAGCCTGAGGTCTACAGGGTTGTTTTTGGTACACAAGAAACCTAGACATCTCTTAGCCAGGATGAAGACTCACAGGAGAATGTGGATGCACTGCTGTGACCATTTGTTCATTACTTCATTCATTCTACCAAGCTAGAATTGAGTGGCTTCTCTGTTTCCTGGGATCACCAGCATTCTCAGTGCTTCAGGGTGCCCGCATCAA
>NW_017731555.1:2173171-2177067 GCF_001890085.2 Hipposideros armiger | reverse complement strand
ATCATTGCGCTCTTCCCGGGCGAGGCAGATCAGTCGCTGGCCTCTGGACGGTGGCTCATGGCGGCTGCTGGCTGCTCACGTTGGCTGCTGGCCACACACGGTAGCTTATGGCAACCCACTGCAGCAGGGGACTGCAGCCTACGCTGTGGCCGGAGACTCACCAGAGCCCAGCTCCAGATTGAGCTGTTGTTCAGCATCTTAGCTGTGGAGGGCAGTGTCACTGGCCCTCATATGTGGGATCCTAACCGGGGTCCTCTGGCGTCCCAAGCGAGTTCTTAACCATCACACCACTCAGCCAGCCCTACAAGTGGTTTTGTTGGGGTTTACTAAACATTCATGAATTGCTCTCTGAAGTAAAAAAGGCACGCTACTAACATTATTGCCAGAATTTCCTCATATCCTTAGCAACACCTGGTCCTATCAGGCTTTAAAATTTTTGCTAGTCAAACTGTATATCCTTGTTTTAATTTGCATTTGCCTGATTACTAAAAAGACTGATCAACCAGAGATCTGATCCTTAAAAAAGTATGTAAACAAAATTATTTCCGAGTGCCCCAGGAAGACTAAGAATTTTCCTATCAGAACGTTTCATGGGCAAAGTGACTTAATCTTCCCCTACTTCATGTATTTTACACAATTCCAAACTCTCATATATTTAATTTTAGTGGCACAAGATTGTGTTCCCAAGGACACAGCACTAACTACAGTTTTAGTTCGTTCACCATTCATGTAGTAGTTAATTAGTTCAACAAATATTTATTGAGTGCCCCTCCTACTGCCAGGAATTTTACCAGGCAGACCAACAGCCTCTCCTGGCGCCTACCTGGGAGACCGTGAGTTCTTTTGTCACTTACATTGTGTCACTGTGACCATGGGCAGGCTTTTTTAGAAAGGCTGTAAGATCCCGACCAAGTCACTTCCAAGTGTTCCAATCTATTGCTCTCCTGCATTGTTATTGTGAGCAGAAGTTTTTGTATTCAATACGTCGGTCCCGGAAGAGGAACGCGGTGTTCACGCATGCTCTTACTGCAAAGGAATTATTCCACAGAAAAGTTTTGAAGGGGGAAACATGCGAGTGTTTTCATTTCAAGCACTAATTTTAAATGTAATATTATAATCAGGGTCTTTTTAAGACAACTCAGTTTATTTTACTTTTTCTTCTAAAAGCTTCTTTCGTCCTGCTCTTTCCAAAAAATTTTAAAAGCCTCCCACTTGACTTCGTTGCAACGTCAGATTTGAGTAAAAGGGCAATAAAAAGCATCTCACATTCATTCTGATTTAGATAATTCTAAATTCTGATGTGAGAAAGGATCGCCATACCACATTAATACTCTTTAGCTTCTATCCACAACAGATTATCTCTGAAGATTTTATCCCATAGACAAGTCTTAACGGCAGCGCCTTTTTCTAATTAAAAAACCTCAAGTCTTAGATAAAACAACTCGGTTTCCCTTGTTTTCTGACACACACAAAAAAATCAGGATTTAACGCATTTTACAGCTTTAGATAATGGCGTGTCTATCAGATAAGAAGTGTTACACCCAGGGACAGTGACTGGGCTAATAAATGGTGGAGTTTGTGCTTGATTCTTTGATTTTTATTTTTCATAATGTGAACCGGACGTCGTAGTGAAGGTGCTAAGTGCCAAAACTCAGGACTAGCGCTGCTCTCCATTACTCCCGTCTTTACATTTCCCTTCCCAGCCCCGGAATTCATACAAATCAGCCTGCTAACCCCGGGGCAATACGAACCACTTTCGCGCCATTCGTTCAGGACCGTGCAGCAACGTAAAGAGAGGAGTCCTGAAGCCCCCAAAGCACCACTTTTCCAAGGCGGATTTTGGGAGAGGCCAAGGCTATCAGTTGAGTTCAGAACATTTTGGGAGTTTCTTTTTTTTACGGGGCTGAGCGGGTATCGCGCACGGGCGTACGTTACCACAGCTTGCAGGACCTCGCCCCACCGCGGGAAAGCCGTCCAAAGCCCCGCCCCTCGGGGCCCCGGTCTGCGCGCTCCGCCCGCCCGCCGCGAGGCTTGGGCTCCGGCGCCTGCTGCTCTGTGGGACCGCGGCTCCCGCGCTGCTGCTCGGCTCTCCCCTTTCCAAGCGCTGGCCTCGGCGTCCGCCGTCAGCATGGACACTCGCCGCGTGCCGGTGAGGGCTGGGTGGGCGAGCCAGAGGGGCGGGCGTGGTGGGTGCTGGGCACGGGCCAACTCCCTCCAACTCCGCGGAGAGAGTGCTGCTTATCGACTGATGGCCCTCCAGGGCGGCGCCCGTTTGGGCAAACCCCGAGTTTTATGCATTTGGGGTAGATCGGGGCCTGGGGCCGTGCCCACTGGGTGTGTGCACCCGGTAGGCGGGTGGTTCGGTGATTTGAGCGGTTTGCAGAATGGTTGGACTACCAAGGCCACGTGTGCCCGAGATACACGTGCGTGGGGTGCTGGACAGCGGCGGGGGCTAGCGGGTCTCCCCATTGTGTCGGTAGGCTCCCCACTGTGGCCGCACTCCCGAGCCCGGCCGATGGAGCCCAGAGAGGAGCGCCGCCCTCCCGGCTCTAAGAGAGTTTGCCCAGCAGCACCCCAGCCATTTCCCGTGTTTAGTCCTGGGTGGGTGGGTGGGAGCCTCCACCCATGGGCTTTTGCCCCAGCCATGNAATATTTTTTAGTATTCAATTTTTGTTCCTCTTTTAGCTTTTTAACTCTGGGACCTCAAGCCAATGAGACTGCAGATTTCTGCTTGAATTCTACCTGCCCCATGCTGCACCGACATGGGGATATCTGTATAAATGTGGATCTCTCCAGGGTGTATGGTTCCCTTCTTCTTTTTTCTTTTTTTAATTGGGGAACTGTGTGTTTTTTCAGGACCCATCAGCTCCAAGTTGAGTAGATGTTTCAATCTAGTTGTGTAGGGCGCAGCTCAGTGGCACATGTGGGGGTTGAACTGGCAACCTTGGTGTTATGAGCAGTGTGCTCTAACCAACTGAGTTAACTGGCCGCCCCTGGTTCCCTTCTTTTAAGGCTTGAAGTTCCCTCCAGTTTCTGTCTGCTTTTGGCCCCTATCCAGTGGCTTAAGTAGTAGTTTGATTATATGTTGTCCAGGCTTTATCATTGTTATCTGTAGGAGGGTTATTCTAATATTCTGCCATTATCCACACCATAACTCCCAGTTCTCTTTAAATCCTTTAAAAATCTTATATCAAGAAAATAGCCTCAGTCTGGCATTAACATTAGACACTTTTTGTTTTATCCAAGAGAGAACAGGCCTCAGATTTTGGAAGAAAATAACACCTAATGAGAATTTAATAATCGTGTTTTATATATTTTAGCCATCTATCATTTTATTGATGGCTAATTATACTGCTTTTCCAGTTGTAGCTATGATTTTAAGTTTTATACAAAAAAAAATTAAATGTAAACAATGTAATGTAAAGACCATGTAAACATGAAATGATCCTTTCAATGTGAAGAAAACTAATAAGAACCAGTAGTATAAGGATTATACAGTTATGGCAAAACATGAAACAACAGTGCTGGGATGACGGAAGTTAGAAAAAGACTGTTTAGTAACATACTTCCTCTGACCATCAGAAAGTGGTGAAATACAGTCTAGAGTTAGGAAGAGAAGTCAGGACAGGAAATAAAGATTAGAGAATTCAAAGGTTTAAGACCTTCAGTCCAGTGCCATTGTTAGAATCAGGATTTATAACTTTAATGTAAAAGTTGTTGAGAATACAGCCATTCTAAGAGGTTCTATCTTTGGTCTCCTGAGATGTTTTATCCTTATAGGTTGTTAAATTTTGTAAGAATCAATATAACATGTTCAATTCCACTTCTCAGTTATGTTTTTTATTTGATTTTTGCTTTCTATTTTCAACCATTGTGAAGGTGGCTTTAAAATACCT
>NW_017731555.1:2141853-2164256 GCF_001890085.2 Hipposideros armiger | reverse complement strand
CTGTTGTTCAGCATCTTAGCTGTAGAGGGCAGTGTCACTGGCCCGTATATGTGGGATCCAAACCGGGGTCCTCTGGCATTCCAAGCCAGCTCTTAACCATCACGCCACTTGGCCAACCCTGTACTATATTTTTAAAAGTTATCATTACGTAGCTATCATCAAAAAGACAAGAGATAACCAGTGTTGTTGGAGAGATGTGGAGAAAAGGGAACAATTGTACATTATTGGAGGGAATATAAATTTGTGTGGATGCTATGAAAAATATGAAAATTCCTTAAAAAATTAAAAACAGAACTACCATATGATCCAGGAAACCCACTTCTGGGTACATATCCAAAGGAAATGAAATCACTATCTCAAAGAGATATCTGCACTCCTATAAAAAATAAAAAAAATCTTATCAGGTGCAAATATTTAAAAATGTTATGGAAGGAACAATGTTTATCCAGGAAAAAACCAAATATTTCTTCTTGTTCAAAATGGCCACATTTACATTCATAATTCCATATTCCTTTCTGTAACCAGGTATCAGATGTCAGCAAACTGACAGTGTTGACATATGGTCAAAAGCAAACATAATGTAGTTTGGAGAGGTTGGATTCCTGCACTAAACTGAACCAGGGTGGTAAGGGACTGGGCCCTCCCACGGAGTCGCTGCTGCAATGGAAGGGTAACTTTAGGATTTTTTAGGTTTCTCCCCTGAAAGCGGATACTGGGGAAGTAAATCTATAATTAGGGGGTTATTTAAAATAGAGATTTGTGACCTGACAGACGGCAACCTGTCTATATCCCTAAGCACAGTGAAACTCTTTCCACCCCTTTGTCTCTTGCTGTGTATGGTCTATTGAAGGTTGCTAGCTTACAGGGCTGCTTGGGTTCATGTTACACTGCCTGAGAGAAGAAGGGTGTGTGGGACATTAGCTTTCTTTGAAATCACATCTAAAAATGATACATGTTATTATTAGTTGTTGCATTCTTTATTCTAAAACCAGTCATCTTGAGTTCAAGTTGTTACACAAGTGCTGAGTGCTCAGAACCTCAGGGTCAAGTTTCAAACTTAATAATAGGAAATGGAATTCTTTGTGCAAGGTGAATAAAGGCTACAGGACAACACACAGCAATCCTTAGTTCTTAATAGCCTGAAGAATTCAAAGCTCTTTAACAGAAGACTGGTATTTTAGAATGTTTTGCATATTTAAAATTCCATCAATAATCAATCATTCTAGTTGACAGTATGTACTGAGTGCCTTTGTATTTACAGCCCTCATATCAGATACTGTCTGTATATGTCAGGTAAGTGCTTATGAAATGTCATTCCCTATTACCTGTTGCTGTGGCCTGGGCCCCCATCTTTCTCTGCACAGTGAATTTCCACTCATATTCATTTTGTGTCTTTCATTCAAAATGAACATACTTACCAGCATATGATTAACATAGTGACTTAAAACTTTTATGAGGTACCTAAAATTGCAAGATGGATTTGCTTTCCCATTTATAGGACTCTATTAAGGGGCTGCCTATTTAACACTACAAATATATATCTTGATTAACAGGACAAATGTTTCAAAATTTTTAAAAAGTTGAAAAAAAACTTTATTATAAAATGTTTCAGATACAAAAAAAAACCCCAGGACAGTAAAAATGTTAAAGACACCCCTGTACCCACCACTCACATTTAACACTTTACCATATTGCTTCATACTATTTATTTTTAAGGAAAGCATTAATAATAAGAGTCAAAGATCACCCTCCCCTCTTTCTTCCATCTTTCCCTCCTCAGAGTTCACCTCTATCCTATTGTGCTTGTCCGTGTTTTTATATTTTCACAACTTATGAGTGTTTTATGTTTTTAAAATTCGCATAAAGGTTATACCTTACAGAAATGTTTACAATTTGCTTTTTCATTCAACATTGTTAAGATTTACCTACACTGATGCAAGTAAGCTATGCTATTCATTTGAACTACTGTTCAAATTCCACTGTATGAATATACCACTGTTCATGTATGCATTTCCCTTCTTAGGGGTATTTAGGTTGTTTGCAATATTTTACTAATACACAGGGCTACAGTGAATGAACCATCCTTCCCTCAGGTCTCATTAGCTCTACCTTCAAAATAATATACATCTTAAATCTGATCACTTTTCCTTATCCCACAACTACCCCAATACAAGCCATCATTTTCTTCTCCGGGGGCCCCTAAGTGTTTCCAGCTTTAACTCTTCCTCCCCTTCAGTTCATACATAGTTCACATAGCCCATGGGGTCAGATTGGGTCTTTCCTTTATCAAAGTTCTTCCCATCATACCTGGGATAAAATCTAAAACTCTTCCCATGGCCAGGAAGTCCCCACACCACCTGCCCACTCTGCCTCCCTTTCCCTAGCTCTCTAGAGTCCAGTGTACTGGGCTGCTTCTGCTCACTGCCAGAGCCTTTGAACCAGTTGCTCTTCTGCCTGAAGCCTGCCCTTCTTCATCTTCCTCCCTTACTTTATTTAGGTTACTGACCAGAACATTCCTCAATGAAGCCTTTCCTGTGTTCTCTTATCTAAATTGATAACTCTTTTCATTTCCTATTCCCTTATCCTGCTTTTATGTTTCTTTTCAGAAGTTATCACTTGACATGATCTTACTTGTTTACTTCTGCTTCTCCATTGGCATGTATAACTTCCCTGGCCTTGGTGTCCCCAGGACTCAGAATAGTGCTTGGTGTAATGTAATCCTTGACTGAATGAACAAACGAGAGAGCACCAGTACAAGACTCATTATGCACATTCTCCAGGACAGCACCTTGGAAACTTTGATGGTGAAATACAACATGAAATACACATTTTATAGAGCACACACACACACACACACACATACACACACACACACACAACACAAGTGTTTCAGGAAACAAGACTCACACTGACTATTCTTATATTTTTATTCTATTTCAAAAAGAAAGATAGAAGAAAATATGGTAGTTGCAATTACTAAATTGATTTCACAATTTGTCAATAGGTTCTAACCTTCAGTGTGAAAAACTTTGTTATAGGGTATATACCTACAAGTGTTGTTGGTTTTTTTTTNTTTTTTGAAAACTATGTGGAAATCTAAAAACCACGACTCCAATAATCAAAATAAGTTAGAAGTAAAAGTACAACATTGGTCTCCAGTTGAAATCATACAATTACTAGGGTAATAGCCAAGTATAACAAAGACCTCATGTTAGTGTATGTGCTCTATCTAGATATTCACTATGTGCCCACTGCTGTGCTAACATATTAACATAAGGCAGGGAAATGGGATCTGGTTTCCTTGGGGCAAGGTCCATCGTAAGTTGAGCTCATCTTACGATTACCTCAATTCTCAGAAATTTATTTTTTTAAATTTCTCGTTCATTTAATAGATACTTATATACTTAATAATGTACTTCAGTGCTTTCATATATTTTAATATGTATTTAAATGGTATAATAAATATTTAAATACTATATCAGCAATGTTGATGGTGGTTAAAGGTACCACGTATTCCATAGGTTATAGAAAGGCAAGAACTAGAGATGGGATGGATAGTGCCAGGAGGTTGTGAACTCTAATGAGACTGAGAAGCACCTTAAACATGGGCCTATGGCATCATCTCTGGATACATTTTTTTTAATTAAAAAAAGATATAATTTTAGGAGCTTTTTTTTAATAATTAGAAACAGGAATGTGAGCTTATGATTAGAAAAGTGATATGTGAATCATGTTAGTTTAGGCATCTTTGGAATTGCAGAATGGGAAAAGTTATGTGCTTATCAGGCTCAATAATATCTTGAACTTGTGAAAACATCAGCAGATTGTGTTAAGTAAAGTATGATAATGTAATACTTAGAACAAACACTAATAAACAAATATAAAGAGACACATTAAAAAATAAATAAATAAATAAATAAATAAATAAATAAATAATCAAAATGGAATTCAAAAACTATTCAAGTAACCCATAGGAAGGCAGAGAAAATAAAACAAAGAAACAAAAAGCCAAGAGGAAAAAAAAATGAATGGCAGATTAAAGCTCTAATAATAGCCAAAATGTATTGAGCACTTGCTATAATATTTGCCAGACGTACTCATTTAATCCTCACGCCAACCCTATGAGGCAGATTTGGATTATCATCTCCATTATAAATAAGAAAATAAAACTATGATAGAGATTAACTTGCCCAAGGGCATAAAACATGTGGTGGGTGGTAGAGCTACAATTCGACCTCAGGCGGAATCCACTCTTTACCATTATACTGAGCCAGTCAGTGTCTGAATACCCTGCCCCATCTGCTTAAGCACCACATTTGATACCACGTGATAACACTCCTCTGGTCCCAGCCCCTGCAGACTGGAACCTGACATAGGGTCTGCTGATCCACGAGACCTTAGTGGCTCCATATACACATACACAAGATGAACTGAAGCCAATCATTTTCTGTCCTGGCTTAGTTAATCTCTTGTTAATACCAAGAGATAATGCTGGTGAGTGGTAAGATTGAAGGCAAAAGGATGCTCTAGTCCGTGGTAGACCAAAACTTGCTGTGAGTCAATGTTATGGGGAAGTTAATGTTATTAGAACAGTATTAAGGAGAATTATCCAAAATTTGGATAAATTAGAAACTATAAAAACTGCCTGTTTGGGCTGCTATAATAAATATGTCATAGATTGGGTGGCTTCAACATTTATCTCTCACAGTTCTCGAGGCTGGGACTTCCATGAGCAAGGTGCCAGTAAATCTGGTGTCTGGTGAGGGCCTGCTTCCTGATTTGCAGATGGCTGTCTTTTCCTTGTAGCTTTACACAGTGGAAAGCAGAGAGGAAGCAAGCTCTCATGTCTCTTATAAGGGCACTAATTCCATTGATGAGGGGCTCCATCCTCATGACTTCATCACCTCCAAAGTCCCCACTCCAAATATCATCTTGTTGGAGAATTGACATCAATATATGAATTTAAGGGGCACACAAACATTCAGTCCATAGCACTGGCTCCATAAGTAATAAATACTAGTTGGAAATTGGTAAAGCCTAGTTATTCTAGTTATTATCTTTCAGAGTAAAAGTCTGAAAGATCAAGTCAAGTTTGTCACCAGCATTGTGATGGCAATCCTATCTCTAGGATGACAGTCTGGTTCTATTTGAACTCTCCTTTTTCATATTAGAGACTGGAAGCCAATGGTATATTAGTTTCCTGTGTCTGCCGTAAAAAATTAAACTTGGTGACTTAAAACAATAGAAATTTATTCTCACAGTTCTGGAGATTGGAAATCTGAAATGAAGGTATTGGCAGGACTGTGCTCCCTCCAGAAGCTCAAAGAGAGATTCTCTTCCTTGCCTCTTCCAGCTTCTGGTGGCTGTTTTCATTCCTTGGCTTGTGTCTGCTCACTCCAATCTCTGCCTCCATCTTCACATGACCTTCCCTCTGTATTTGTGACTTGTCCTCCTCTGGTATTTCTTATAAGGACACATGCCATTGGGTTTACGGCCTACTTAAGTAATCCACGATGGTCTCATCTCAAGATCCTTAATTACGTCTGCAAAGACCCTTTTTCCAAATAAGGTAACATTTACAGAGTTTGGGTATTAGGACAATGATATGTATTTTGAGGGGTGCCACCATTCAACCCATTATAGGTGTCCTGGGCATGGTACCCACTGTTTTTATGGAAGCCTGAGGAGAAAAGTAAAGTAGGGTAATAAGCTTTCAGGTTTCTGTCAGGGTTTGTTTTGTTTAATGAATTCTGGGACACATGGAATCACTGAGTGAGTGGCAGAGCTGTCTGTGTGCTTTATATTTGAAGACTAGGGAAAGCTGCTTTTAAAAACAATTGAGATTAGGATGAGCCATTACTATTCACTGAGTTTCCTTTGGGGATTCCCAGGAAGATAAAATGAAAGAAAAACCTGAAATTCTGCCTTTTGACCAGTGGAATTGATGGATCACATGGCAATTCTATGTTTCACTTTCTGAGGACTGCTGGTAGATTGGTTTTGAATTCTATAGGTCAATGTGCAGATTAGGCTCTTCCCTGGGGCTCCCTCCGGTATCTTGAATTTTGTTCACTCCAGAAATTAACCAATCTACAGACAATCCCTAAGTCTCCTTTTAGTTAATAGTTAAAACTTCCTCTCTCTGCACCAATTCTGTTTCCAAGAACAGCTGCTTAAAAAGAACAGATATGAAGAAGGAATCAATGACCTGGGAACTTCACAACTAGGACAGCTTAGAATAAATTGCCTATGAAAGGAACAGATTTTTCACACTTTTTTTGGGAGGGTACATCCCAGTTGTTTCCAAAGGGGGAGATGATCAAATGAAAAAAACAAAAAGCTCTTGAGTACAAACAAATATCTTGCCGGGTGCCTGCAAATGGCTGAGCAGAGCCTGCTCAGGGCAGCCCCCAGGATGACTGGGAAATACTTCATAGCTGGCAGCCCCTAACTACAGGCCCCCCTTGCCCTGACCCCATCTTCTGCTCTTGCTCCCTCATCTACCTGCTCCCGCTAATCTTTATCCTCTCCAAGTCACCCTAACTCACCTCAGCTTCCCTTCCTTTACATTGTTTTTGTTTTTGTTTTGTTATAAGACAGGGAGCCACTCTTTTGTATTTTCTTCCAAAATCATTTGTGCTAATTCATTCTAGATACTTTGGAAAGAACAGAAAAATAAAATAAAATTTTAAAAAATCACCAATAACATCCCCAAAGAAATCTCTGCTAACATTTTGNTTTACATCTGTAATTTTGTCATTTCAAAATGTTATATAAATAGAATCATATAGCATGTAACCTTTTGGGGATTGGCTTTTTTCACTCAGCATAATTCTCATAATTCATCCAGGTTGTTGTATGTATCAGTAGTTTTTTCCTTTTAATTGCTGAGCAGTATTCCAAGGTATGGCTATACCATAGTTTGTTTAACCATTCAGCCATTAAAAGACATCAAAAGATGTCAACTATGCTAGGAAGGAAGGGAGAGAGGGAAGGCGGGAGGACAGATGGGATGGAGGGAGGAAGGAAGGGGTGGAGGAAGGAAAGAAGGAAAGAAGGAAGGAAGGGAGGAAGGAAGGAAGGAAGGAAGGAAGGAAGAAAGGAAGGAAGGAAGGAAGGAAGGACATCTGGATTTTTTCTAGTTTTTCACTATTATGAATACAGTTGCTATGAAAATTCGTGTATAGGTTTTTGTGTGACCAAAAATCTTCATTTCTCTGGAATACATGCCCAAGAGTACAACTGCTGGGCCATATGGTATTGCATGTTTTGTTTCTTAAGAAACTGCCAAATTGTTTTTCAGAGTGGCTGTATCATTTTATATTCCCATTAGCAATATATGAGTAACCCAGTTTCTCCCTGTCTTCACCATCATTTTGTCATATCACTAATTTTTTTATTTTAACCATTCTGACAGGTGTATAGTGATAATCTTTTTGTGGTTTTAATTTTCATTTCCCTAATAGCTAATGATATAAAACATCTTTTTATGTGCTTATTTATCACTTATATGTCTTTTTCTGTGAAATGTCTCTTCATGTGTTTTGCACATGTTCAAATTGGATTGTTTGCTTTTTTTACTGTTGAGTTTTGAGAGTTATTTATATATTTTAGATACTAGTCATTCTCAGAAATGCAGTTTATAAATATTTTCTCCCAAACTGTCTTAATTAATTAAGCTTGTCTTAATTCTTTAAATGTTTGGTAGAATCTCCAGTGAAACCATGTGGGCCTGGATATGTCTTTCATGGGGAGTTTTAAAATTACACATCTGAGCTCATTAGTAGAGGTTACCAGGGCCTGGGGGTGGGAGGTGGGGCAGGGGAGAAGGGAATGCGGAATTATTATTTAATGGGTACAGAGTTAGTTTGACATGATAAAAAAGTTCTGGAAATGGGTAGTGGTAATAATTGCACAACATTTTGAATGTATCTGATAACACTGAATTGTATGCTTAAAAATGGTTAAAGTGGTAAATTTTACATGTATTTTACCACAGGAAAAACAACAACAACAAAAAGCAGCCCACCAGAAATCTTAATTCCACAAGGACTCAAGGGGGTCAGGTAAAGGGTGGGGGGAGTGGGAAAAAGTACCACATTCCCACCCCACCCTCCCCCAGATTTCCAGAGAGGAAAAGAAATTACTATTGGAAATGAGGTGGAATTATTAATAGCCCATCATAACTCACAGCTCCTTTTCATTATAACAGTGTTTAATAATTAAGCTTTTAAAAATCTAAATAAAAATACTTTTCACTATCATGACATAGAACCTCTGTAGCCACAAACATGTACTCACTTCATGGGCTGTCAGAGAGAAACAAGAAGAAAACACCCAGAGTTGTCATCTGGCCCAGGGAGACAGAGATCCAGCCTTAGGAGAACTGACATCGCCATCCTTGGTGAGTGTCACCTAGTGTGAAAGCAAATGACTCTGATAAGATACTCAGGCTAAGTTAGGCGTCTTCTGGAATACTTAGGGCATTTAGGCCCAAAGGGATGATTTGGAGTGGGACACAATGATTCTACCCAAATAGTGTCCAGACGGGCCTGGTAAAACTTGTCCCTCCTGGGTTGTGACTCAGACTGGGCTACCCACTTTGAATTTAATGAAAGAATTGTAAAAGTGGGAGTCGTGGGGAGGCCTTTCCTGTCTCAGCAAGACCAGCATCTACAGCTACAAGTCTCAGCAAACATCTGCATTAGTAACTCAGGGGATGATGCGATGATGTGAGTGGTCATAGCAAGATACTCTGCTTATTAGGACCACCAGGGCTGGGAGCAGAAAAGAGGCACTGGCAGGTGCAACAGGGATGCTTTGATGGTAACAACGGAGATTACAGGAGGCTTTTGGGCTGGAATTTGAAAGGCCTAAGGAGTTTGGGTTGTATCCTGAAGGCAATAAGGTTTTCAGCATAGGGACAGTATCAAAAAATTTGCGTTTTAGAAAAATCACTCTGGCAGCAGGCAAAGAATGTACAGGAAGGGGACAAGGAAGCTGTATGCTAGGGAAACAGTTTGGAAGCTATTCCAGCTATCCAGACAAGAAATGATGAGGCCCTAAATTAATATTGTTCAGGTGGGACTGGGGGTGGTGGTGGTGAGCATAAAACTGAATAAAAGAGATATTTAGGAGGTCAGGGAAAGCAAGAATGTAAAGAGTGGGGAAGGCGTGTAAAACGATAGGATTAAAAAAGAGATTTAGNCACCCCCACCCCCACCCCCACCCAACCTTACTACAGCTGCAGGACGTTGCCTGAATGTAACGTTACTTTTTGCTCTAACGGAAACCGGAACGTAGGGTCTGCCCCAGGAGAGGTTAGAAGGTGGGGGCTGGGTGAAAAGGAAGAGCATGACAGGCCTAAAATAATATCAGGGTAAGACACGCCCCGGGGGAGGCAGGAGTTCTGGGGGGGAGGGGAGGAGGCGCGTTGAGGGCGTGGTTTCAGACAAACTAGGCTTTGGCTTTCAGGATGTGTGGCTGAGCTTGGAATCTGACGTGCCTAGGTTCAAATTTGGGCCATCATGTGACTTGAGGAATCCATTTCACCTTTCTGAACCTCAGTTTCCCTATTTGTTAAGTGGGCAAGAAATTAATCATGTGAAAGCATACTTAGGTGCGTGACACAAAAAGCACCTACTAAGTGGTATTATTTATTACCTGCCTGTCAAGAAAGTTCATCTCATTTGCCATGTTTCTTGTATGGCCTTTACTCCAAACATACATTTGTCTGATAACTCTTGGAATTGCTGACTGGTTAAACACCCAGCATAGATTTCCCTGACAGCGTCCAATAGAATGCCTCCCTTGAGACCATTTTGGGCCTCTGACCGCAGATAGATTGGTAAGTGGTGATAATTCCTGCAGTAATGCAAGAATACTGCTGTTTTAGGAGATTGCAGATTTGAGTTCTCCTTCCAGCCCTATGATTTGGGGCACTCTATTTCACCTCCACAGAGCATTGAATTTCCTCCTCTGAAAAAAAGGGTGTTTCTGAGATCTCTTAATAGTTAGTACCTCTACCTATTATCACATTTTCTTGCCTTTCTAAAGGGACAAAAACTTCCTAAGATGATTGAATGGAGTCTACTTAGGAGCATAGGTTGGTTGGGTACTATTATCATGAAAAATTTTATTTGCAAGAGACTGAAATAAAATGAATAGTTTTAGGTGTAGAAAGAAGGTCAAGAATGTTCTGTTCACCAGAAACCTCACATCTTGGTGATATTTGATGGGACCCATAGCAAAGCTTGCCCTTTCAAATGACTCCTTGTGTAAGGAGACATTTTTATTCCATGGCTATATTTAAGAAAAAAAATATAGGAATTAATAAAACATTTAAGAAATCTCAGTAAATTTTAAATGCCAGAAACTGCTGTCTCTTTTACATGAGATAGATGCCAATTGCATTTTCTGATGAGCAGTGCCAGGCTGTTAAGTGTTTATGAATGAAGGAAGTATTGTCATATCTACAAGTAATTTGAAAGGACTTCTAAAAACTGAAGACATGTATGACAAGGGTCTGCATAAAGAGCTGAATGTCAGGCCAGGCTAATCGTGCTGAAGTGGAATCAGGCATTCTACCTGGGTTTAGAGTGCTATTTAACCTTTAACTTGGCTCCCAGTACATTTGTTCACTGGGTTGAGCTATTTGATTTTTAAGGACTTGTGCTGAAATCTCTCTACCCCTCCTGGTTGGAACAAGGCTTGTTTGAAAGCCTGCCATCTTGAAGTGGAGGTGCTGCCCAGTTTTTGTAGTTTGGGAAATTAGCATCACAGTACATAGCCCAAAGCTTACATAAAAAGACCTCATTAGCTTGATTTTGGCTGAAGGAAAGGAATCACTCCACCATTTTGTACTTTTGAAATTTCCTTTTAGAAGTGCAGTCTAAATTTTTTTTTAAGGGCAGATTGTAGAAGTTTGGCGTTAAATCCCTTGGGAGCTCAGTATAATGCTGAGATTGGGGCCTTTTCAGGTAGGTAGAGGTACAGTAACTCTACAGATGTTTGAATAAATTGATAAATGTCATTAGTTTTCCTTCACAGTGATCCCTTTTTAGGATTTTACGTAGTTTTGAAAAAAATTTTGTAGCAATTGCAAATCCTCCTTTTTCTGTGTAGGGCATAAGAAATGGACGTATCTAATCTGTGCTGTTTGAACCTACTAAACTCAAAAATGATGTCTTTAGTTAGAAACTGTAGTGAGCATCCCACTTAATAGTATTGCCATTTCCATTTGCAGCAAAAGGATCGCAGAGTAAAGAAGAACTTCAAGAAATTCAGCTATGTGAAGTTGATTTCCATGGAAACCTCGTCATCCTCTGATGACAGTTGTGACAGCTTTGCTTCTGATAATTTTGCAAACACGGTAAGTGCTGCCTGAGAATAAACAGAATTGAGTCTGCAGAGCTCAAAATGCCCCAAATGCTTTGTACATGATTAAAACTGCTTGCTTTCTGCCTACATTTCTATACAGCCGTTAAGAAAATACAGTATGCACTGTAATTTCATTTCACTTTTTGCTGTGGTTCTAGGTAGTAATTGTTGGAGGTAGATTAGCTACTTATTCTATCCTTTGAAATGTCGCCTAACCTAACATGCTTGATGATTTGCCATAACAACTCAGAAATCATTTGTAAACCTCTGAACCATTTTTCTTTGTAACAAAAGCTATTCTCTTGTAGTGCACTTGTAAATGTGATTTGCTCTCTGCACGGTTTATGGAAAATTGGTTCTTGAAAAGGGGGGGGAAATGCACAACCACATTTATTTATTTATTTTACAGAAACCTAAATTCAGGTCAGATATCAGTGAAGAACTGGCAAATGTTTTTTATGAGGACTCTGATAATGAATCTTTCTGCGGCTTTTCAGAAAGTGAGGTGCAAGATGTGTTAGACCATTGTGGATTTTTACAGAAACCAAGGCCAGATGTCACTAACGAGCTGGCCAGTATTTTTCATGCCGACTCTGACGATGAATCATTTTGCGGTTTCTCAGAGAGTGAGATACAAGATGGAATGGTGAGTTCGAGAATTTCACCAATATCAAGAAGTAAGGTACATTTTGAGGCATGACATACTTGCTTTAAAATAGTTTTTTTCCTTGTAATTTTCATTTTAGTCATGCCAGAATTTGTTGATCTTTTTAAAATTTAAGAGTATTTTCTTTGTATCTTAAAACAGTTTTTATTAATATAGTCCTACTTGTAAAACCTGAACATTTTGTAGGCCCTGAAAATCTTGGAAACTGGTAATATAAAATCGGCCAACTGCCAGATTTCCGTTGACACAGAAATCTAGGAAGGACACATGTCCTCAAGATTAGCTATATTGGCATTTAAGTTTTAGTGCCCAACCCTTAAACAGGCCTTTTGTAAATGTTCCCATTGTGGACCTGTGCATCTGGAAAACCTGTGAACTCATGTATAGGAGCTTGAGTGCAGATAATGACAATTAGGGCCCTTCCTGCTTCCACTTTTGCTCCTTGGTCTGCTTTTCCTGTGCACACTGCCTTGCCTTTTTAACCTCTGTCCTGCTCAAGCCACTGCTGCTGGTGAGGTACCTGGGTCCCACTCTCCCTCTCCCTGATCATATTGTTTAGTTCTGCAGATGTTTTCTTGTTAGCAAGATTTTCTTGACAAAGGAAACAAACAGTGTGTTGATTTACAGTCTGGTGCGGGCTCTCCAGTGTATTGTGGTCTAACATGGGTCCACTGCTTGGGCCATGCTTGAGTGACACTGACAAAAGTGAGAGCGCCTGGCCAAGGAGTGTTTTATCACCATCTAACTTCATGGTAATATACTATTTCCTCTAATAAGTGATGTGTGTCTATTGGAGCTATTATTGCAAGGGCTGGTGTCCAAACCTGGATGTGACCCAAACGTTGTCTATAGCCTGAATCACTTCTGGGCATTTTTCAGATCTTTGTAGATGCTGGTTGTTAGGATTAATAAAATGACAATCGATTAAAACTCTTAGAACTCATAAAAGTTTTTTGTCATTTTATGTCTCTCAGCCTGTGCACACTAAAAGTACATAAAGAAAAAATAAATAAAAAAAATAAGAGTACATGAAGAGTAGCAAAAGCTATGGGGATTTTAGAAATTTGGTAATTTAAAAGTGGGTCTTCCCTTGCTGGTACTTTATGGGTGATGTTTTTTGTTTATTTTTTCTCAACCGTCACCACAGTCAATTTTGGAATATTCCCATCACCACAAAAAGAAGCCCTGTACCCATTAACAGTCACTTTGCATTCTTTCCCAACACCCTCTGTTCCTAGCAACCACCAATCTGTTTTCTATTGTTATAGATCTGCCTATGCTGGACATTTCATATAAATGGAACCATACAATATGTGGGCTTTTGTGACTGGCTTCTTTCACTTAGCACAGCATTTTCAAGGTTTCTTCATGTTGAGGCATGTGCAAGCACTTGGCACCTTCCTATTGCTGAGTAATACTCCCGTGTGTGAAGATGCCATGTTTTGCTTACCCATTGATCAGTAGGTGGGTGTTTGCGTGGTTGTACCTCTCTTGGCTGTTAGGAGTAACACTTCTATGAACATCCATGCACAAGTTTTTGTGCGGACATAATGCTTTTGAGTAGATATCTAGGAGTGGAGTTGCTGGGCCATATAGTAACTCTTTGTTTATTTAACCTTTGGAGGAACTGTTTTCCAAAGTGGCTGCACCATTTTACATTCCAGCCAGCAACATTTATGGGTTCCAGTTTCTCCACATCTTTGCCATACTTGTTATTGATTTAGCTCTACTAGTGGGTATGAAGTGGTATCTTGTGATTCGGCTTTGCATTTCCCAATGGCTAATTTTAATACATATTTAATGGAAACCTAACATTACTTTGAAATACGATTAAAAAAAAAATTAGTCTTATAAAAAGTGAATTAGAGGGTCGGCCGAGTGGCTCAGTTGGTTAGAGCGCGAGCTCTGAGCAAAAGGGTCGCCGGTTCGATTCCCACATGGGCCAGTGAGCTGTGTCTGAGCTGAGCTGCTGCAGAGCTGCCAACAGGTGGCAGGATGGCTCAGCTGGTGAGAACACATACTCCTAACAACAAGGTTGCCGGTTCGACTCCCACATGGGATGGTGGGCTATACCCACCCAAAACTAAGATTGAACACAGCACCTTGAGCTTAGAGGCCACGAGCTGCCAACCGGCGGCTGGATTGCAACTGGACTTGGAGCTGAGCTAGCTGCGCCTCCACAACTAAGATTGAAGGACAACAACTTGCTGTTCCCCTTCCCCAACTCCCCAATAAAATCTTTTAAAAAAAGAAAAAGTGAATTAGAGAGGTACCAAGAGTAGTTAGAGTCACAGAAACAGAGAGCACAATGGTGGCTGCCAGGGCCCTGAGGGAGACGGCCTGGGGAGTTACTGTTTAATGGGTGTAGTTTCAGTTTGAGAAGATGAAAACATTCTGGAGATAGACAGTGGTAATGGTTGCACAACAGTATGAATGTATTTAATGCCAGTGAACTGTACACTTAAAATGACTGAAATGGTAAATTTTATGCATATTTTACCACAACTTTTTAAAAAAGTAAATTAAAGCATTGAGACATCTTTAATATAGTTTAATATTGCCATAAGCATTGAAACCATGTTTATGAGAGCACACGTATTTGTTCCTGTAGGAATTCTTTTAAAAGAATACATAAAGACCTATTTTTAAAGAAATGAAAAGGGGAGCTGGTATTTTCACATTTTAAAAAAGGGGGGGCTCAGAACGACTGGCTATGGGGTTATAAAGATGGCTTAGAACAGTGTGCCCCAGATATGCTACCTGAGTTAAACTGTATTCAGATTGTTGTATTTATTTGTAATTCCTGAATTTGTTACCCAGAGCTGTCAATCAAAATTGACAGTTAAAGTGATCAGTTAAAATTTATTTGATGCAAGTGTCTTTTGTTCAAAAGGGATTTTGTAGTCATACTGGTGCAGCCTGTTCGACAGTTAAGTCATTAATGACTAATTGTTCTGATTAAAACTAGAGGCTGCAGTCAGACCATGCAGGCTGCAGGACCCGCAGTCAGTGCCGTCAGGCCGGACCTCTCCGGGTGGCCATGAAGTTCCCAACTCGAAATACCAGGAGGGCAGCCAACAAAAGAGCAGCACCCCCTAAGCCTTCAGAGAGTTCTGTGACTGATCCCGGTTCTGATTCAGAAGACGAAAATGGCATGAAGTTTTTGGAGAAAAGGGCTTTAAATATAAAGCAAAACAAAGCAATGGTAGGTATCTGACTTTGAATGTGTTAGAACTATTTTAACCTATTTTAACTGTTCCCAGCTTTTTCTCTAAGCCACTTGTTGCTTATCTGCATCAAGAATTATTTTCAGTGTAGCTGTGAAATCTTGATAATGTGTGCTTTAAAATGTGTTTCTCTCCCTAAACTAACTTTTCTTCTTCTTTTAATCTATTCAAGTCTTGGTAAACATGTAGGGGAAATCAGAAACTCTGAGATGTGCTACACTGATTTCCAGAAGTTGCTCATTTTCAGCAGTTACAGTAAACCAATAATTTCTGTTTAATTTCCTTCCTTTTTAGCTTGCAAAACTAATGTCGGAATTAGAAAGCTTCCCTGGATCGTTCCCTGGACGGCGTTCCCTCCCAGGCCCCAGTTCAGTGAGTGCCAATCCTTGTTTGTTCAGCAGTATTTGGGGGGTGTCTAAGGTACATTGCTCAGGATATCTGAAAATCCAGTTTCTTATTTATTTATTTATTTATTTATTTATTTATTTATTTATTTATTTATTTATTTTTTATTGGGGAATTGGGGGATGGGAACAGCGTTGGGGAATTGGGAGAAGGGGAACAGACAAGTTGCTGTCATTTTGTTCTTCAGTCTAGTTGTGGAGGACGTTGCTTCACTGGCCCAAGTTGGCACCAATATTGCACTCTTCCCCAGTGAGGCAGATCAGTCGCCGGCTTCTGGACGGCCGCTCACAGCGGCTGCTGGCCGCTCACGCTGGCTGCTGGCTACATACGGTAGCCCATGGCAACCACTGCCACAGGGACTGCAGCCTATGTCGTCGCCGGCGACTCATGGCAGCCCAGCTCCAGGTCGAGCTGTTGTTCAGCATCTTAGCTGTAGAGGGCAGTGTCACTGACCCTCATATGTGGGATCCGAACCGGGGCCCTCTGGCATCCCAAGCCTGTTCTTAACCATCGCGCCACTCGGCCAGCCCTCCAGTTTCTTAATTTGTGTGGCCCTCTAGACTGAGAGGAAATAGAGGAAACTTGCTGATAGATCTCTGAGAGGTCTTTCTTGTATCCTGGGGCAGGTGTGGACTCCCCATGCCATGAACCCCGCCTTGATTGTTTATTTCTCTCCATCCCAACTAGGCTAAGCCTGTCAAGGGCAGGGAATAAAGATTGACATTTTTTTCCTGTGTCCGCAGCATTAGCAAATTTTCCTCTTGCCTGGTAGATGCATAGTAATAGATGTTTTTTAAAATCCAAAAAGGAAGAAATTATTTTCTTAACCAAGTCATGGCCTAATATATGTGATTGTATTCTGAGGAGCTAATTTGGTGCAACTCGGGAATCTGGTGTGTCTGTTGTGGTACCAAAAAAAAAAAGACTTTCTTTCCCTGCCTCTCCCTGAGGCGAAAGGGAAGAAGCAAGCAAGGAATGGAAGAAGGAAAACCATACATAAACATTCTCTCTCTTGCAGTGTAGGAACAGTGAGTATGTGTCAGGGTTTAAGAGATGTCATAGAAAAGGTGTTTTTGGAAAAGGAGATTTGTTCTTAAATCTTTATTATGTGGGTGAAGAAGTAGATCATCTCTCAGTTTGAGAGGAACTGCGCTTGGTGTTACACAAGCAAAAGTACAATGGCTATATCGTTTTGGGGCTCATTTTCCATGCATTACAGAAAGGATAAAGAAAATTAGAAAATGGAGCTCTCCTTTTACTTAAATAAAAACGTGTAAAGAGGGCCGGCCCAGTGGCTCAAGTGCTCGCTCAAGAGTTTGAGCTCTGAGCAGCAGCGGTGTGATTCCTGGCCCGAGCTGAGCTGCCAACAGGTGGCAGGGTGGCTCAGCTAAAAACAAACAAACAAACAAACAAAAACCACATAAAGAGCAGGTGCCACTTCTCTTCATTCTGGAATAAATGGGTTCCATCATATGTGTTTTGTTTAGCAATCAAAGACACCCCGAAGGCGTACCTTTCCAGGTGTTACTTCCAGGAGAAACCCCGAACGGAGAGCTCGTCCTCTTACCAGGTCGAGGTCCCGGATCCTTGGGTCCCCTAGCGCTCTACCCACAGAGGAGGAGGAAGAGGAGGAGGAGGATGATAAGTACATGTTGGTGAGAAAGAGGAAGGCTGTGGACGGCTACATGAACGTGAGTTCTCATTTGTGCTTGCTTTTCTGTTTTTCATCTTCGGTAGGCCCAGTGTCATATACACAGCACAGGTACACTCAGCCTCAACACCAAATGATTCATGTTAAACGTTCCTTCTCAAACCATTTAGAATTGTTAACGTCACACAAACTTATTTGATGATTTTTGTTAGTGGGTAAGGAAGTCAAACTTGTGTTCTTCAGCTTAGTTGTAGGAATCATTTCCATAATGTCCTGTTATCCTTAGTAAACTTATGACTTTCTTCCTTTCCATAAGCCTTAAGATTTCCAGGCTGAATTCTCTGTGAAGTTATACATCAAGTATTTGAGATTCAGAGCTGGGGAGTCAGTAAGAACACTCACTGTTCATGCCTGTTGTGCAGGATGATGACACGCCCAGAGGTCGTCGCCCGGGAGCCATGACGCTTCCGCATGTTATTCGCCCAGTGGAGGAAATTACAGAGGATGAGTTGGAGAACATCTGCTACAATTCTCGAGAGAAGATATATAGCCGTTCATTGGTAAAAGCCTCCACATTATGTCTGAAAATTATTACGTCTGTGAGAGAGGAAGAACAGCTTCTGTCCTTAGAGCTTTGCTAATGTTCTAAAGGTCTTAGCTTATGGAATGTGTGCCTATGTGGTTTTTTTTTTTTTTTTTACATAAGAAAGAGAATTTTGTAGCATCCTTGGGATTTAGCTCTCTTAAGCCTTCAGCAGCTTTAAATCTTTTAATTTTGAACTTGATTCATTAAGCATATTTGCGGTGTATTATGTGTGTCTACGTAGAGAGGTACTGGGGGTTTGGTGGTGTGCTAAAAGTAAACGAATTTGGGGCAGGATTTTTTTTTTTCTTTTTTTGCATGATAAGATCTTTTCTTGCAGAAAAGTAATTTTTTATAGCATTGAGTCTGCCAGGTGAATGAAATCACCATGCTTGAGGTACTTTTCATGCCCTGGCATATACATGTGTATGTAGATGTGAAATGAGATTCAAAATGTCAGACTACCCACAAAGAAGGACATTTCTTGAAATATGCTATTTTTCTCTACAAAAAGCAATGGGTTTTTTCCTTCTCATTACTTGCGTATTATTTGTAGGGATCTACTTGTCATCAGTGCCGCCAGAAAACTATTGATACCAAAACAAACTGCAGAAACCCAGAGTGCTGGGGCGTTCGAGGCCAGTTCTGCGGTCCCTGCCTTCGAAATCGTTACGGTGAAGAGGTCAAGGATGCTCTGCTGGATCCAGTAGGTGCCTTGAAAGGGTGGTCCTGTGGGCTTGAAGGTCCGTCCTGAGCTGATGGGGCCAGAAAGGCATCGGTAGAAGAGTTGGGCCCTTAGTGTTGTGGGCACTCATTTCAGGGGAGGCAGGTAAGTTCATATCATTGGTGCCAGATTGGTGTGAGCCCCTTCCAGAGTGCTCAGGACGCGGCCATTCAGGGAAACTTGACTCTCCACTCAGCCCTGGTAGTTGCTGTGTGACTTTTGTGCTCAATTTCCCGAGGGAACATTTAGGCATGACTAAGGGATTTTAACTGTTAAGAATTTTTTTTTTAATTAAAAAAAAATAGATTTAAATGCAGTTGATGATAGTTACCCTAGAGGATAAGTAGAGTCGACTAGATAAGTAAGGGGGGAACTAGGTTTGATTTAACTGTGCCTTTTCACAATTCTCCTGCAGGACTGGCATTGCCCGCCTTGTCGAAGCATCTGCAATTGCAGCTTCTGTCGGCAGCGGGATGGGCGCTGCGCCACCGGGGTCCTTGTGTACTTGGCCAAATACCAGGGCTTTGGGAACGTGCACGCTTACTTGAAAAGGTAATGGTTGGCTTTTCTCTCTTCCACACCCAAACCTTACCTTCATTTATGTGTCTTAAGAGGATGAAAGAAGTCCGAGTCTGGTTTATCTCTGGGTCGGAGGGGTGCAGGGAGTGACTGGAAAGGGGGCACATTTGGGTGTCTTTACCTGGGTGGCAGTGATCCATGCTGTACACGCGCGTGTAAAATTCAAGTTGTACCCATAAAATTCAAGTGTTATAACATGTTATAACTCAATGAAAATTCTGAAAAGAGTGAATTAGGCTTTCAAAAGAGAATTCTTAGTTGGAAAATGCTATCCTGACATGTTCCCTCTTCTCTTTTCAGTCTGAAACACGAATTTGAAATGCAAGCATAATATTTGGAAGATCACTGCCTGCCTTCTGCTTCACCAAGCTTCCTTGTTAAAGTTTCCAATTTTGTCATGTGGTTGACACCAGAGTTAAGCATTGTGATGGCCGGGCCGGTCAGTTTTATAGGCAACTCAAATCAAACTAACCTCTGGACAGACAGGTGTTTCCGAGCATCGTGGAGCATATTGCTAGCCATGCTTTGTCCCCCTGCCGTTTCGCCTTTGCTTTCCCTGCCCCCCACCCCTCACCCCACACCATCCCCCCTCTATTTCCAGTGGTTCTCTGTCTCCATCTAGTTTCTGAATTCTTTTCATTTTATTTTGTTTTTTAGTTTCTGAATTCTTTTTAAATGACGGTTTTATGAAAGCATGTTTGATTTAATTGGTGTTCAAATAACCCTGGAATCCACCTATAAAACCAAGCACTTAGAAACACAGTAGTAGTGTTAACTACTAACATTTTTTAATTCTAGAGACCAGCTTTCAGACTTGTTTACACAAAAATAATGGGTATGATTCAGTGTTTTGTACTAGTTGGCATTTTTAACAGAATCAAGGCACAAAAGTCTTAAAATACTGTGGAGAAATGAGGCAATTGCTGGAAAGTGGAATATGTTCCTTTGGGCGCCTCTCATGAGAATATTCCGTGTATTGTGCTTGTTACACAGGTTGTCGGAGCTGACACTTAGTTGCTATTTTCTTCCACTGTGAGGTTGGATGGTGCATCAGACTCACAGAGTCCAGGACCCAAAAGTTTGTGGGCAGTTCTAGAAGTCATTGCAGAAAAGGCATGTAGGCAATTAGGATGGCGAGGCTTCAGAAATTGATTTGAATCCATAGTATAATGGTAGTTTGCCAGATTTATTTCAATTCATAAATGTGTAAGGTATTCCAAATAAATTCTCGAGCATTTTTGCATGGAAAATTGATACTAATACTAGTCTACAATCCTTTGCAGCTTTTGCTTTCTTGAAGAAATTATAAGCTAGGCATAGGTTCGTGTTCAGCTTTTAAGCACTTGTAGAACAATGAGAAGTGCCTTTTTGGAGATGGGTGACTTGCCAGTTTGTTAACTTGGCATCCCTGCCATTAGAGTTTCTGGGCCAGATTCATATATCATCTCCCTCTCCCATTTTTTGCATTAAATCATTTGGTGGAGGTGAAATACAAGTGTCCATTTTGCTTTGCATATGCAGCCTGTTGCTGTACCCATGGTTTTATGCATAATTGGACCTTGAATCAAATGTAAATAGAGCTTTTCTTCTGTAATGCTTTTATACAAAGTTTTTATTTTAATAATAAAACATTTTATTCTAGCTTGTCTACTTTTCTAAATCTTTAATGCTCAATCTTACTGCACTGAATTCTAATTTAAACAACAGACCCTTTCTGCCCTTTCTAGAGTCTCCCTTTTGGTTTAAGTTTCTGAAGGTCAAGGGCCAGACAGGGCGGGCCTACCTTGGCGATGTGACTAATAGTTGTGATCAGAGAATCAACCAAGACAGCTACATCGCCAGATAGAAAATAATAGGTGTTCATGAAGTTTTACAATGTTGTTTTCCTTTACCATTTCCCAACCCAAGAACTAGGAGCAATTTCACAATACTTACCTTGCTTTTAGCAACCATTTAAATGTTTCCAAAAGGGACACTGCTTCGAGGTCTGTTCCAGGACTGAAAATCAAAAAGACAAAAAAGGCATGATTCAGAAATGAATCAAACTATAATGGACTTGAGTAATTTCATAATCAAGATGGGCAAAGGCAGTAGAGGGGGTTGCAGGAGGGGTTAGTGTTTTTTTCATTTTTTGTCAGCAATGTTTTATTTCTAATTTTCTAAAAATTTGTATTAAAATACAGCTAACTTAGAATATTAGTTTCAGGTGTACATCAAAATTATTCAGCATTACCCACCTGGACCATACACAGTTATTACCATATTATTGATTACATTCTCTATGCTTTAGTTTTTACATCCTCATGACTATTGGGGTATCAGAAAAGTCATGACACATTTTTGCAATAACAAACAAAATACGTCATGACTTTCCCGACAACCCAATATTTTATAACTTATCAATTTGTATTTCTTAATTCCTTCACCTTTTTCACCTCCCATCTGCAAACCATCAAATTGTTCTTTGTATGAGTTTGTTGGTTTCATTTGTTTATTTTGTTCTTTGGATTCCACTTATAAATGAGATCATATGACGTTTGTCTTTCCCTGCCTGACTTACTACACTCAGCACAATACCCTCTAGGTCAATCCATGTTGCAAATAGCAAAATGTCATTTTTTACTGCTGAGTAATATTCCATTGTATACATATATCACTTCTTTGTTCATTCAGGGATACCCATGTTGCCTTCATATTTTGGCTATTGTAAAGAATGCTTCAATGGACAAATGGATGAGCATGTCCCCTTGAAGTAGCATTTTAAGTTTCTTCAGATAAATATCCAGAAGTGGGATTGCTGGGTATTTCTTAGTCTCTTGTTATAATCTTTGTTTTAAAGTCTGTTTTATCTGGTAGAAGCATTGCTACCCCAGCATTGTTTTTTTTTTTTCCATTTTCATGAAGTATCTTTTTCCATCCCTTTACTTTCAGTCTGTGTGTGTCTTTCAATCTGAAGTCTCTTGTAGGCAGCATATGTAAAGGTCTTCTCATCCATTCAGCCCTGCTATCTTTTGATTGGAGCATTTAATTCATTTATATTAAAAATAATTGTTGAGGGCTGGCCAAATGGCACGTTGGTTAAGAACTGGCTTAGGATGCCAGAGGGCCCCGGTTCAGATCCCACATATGAGGGCCAGTGACACTGCCCTCTACAGCTAAGATGCTGAACAACAGCTCAACCTGGAGCT
>NW_017731555.1:2121891-2140225 GCF_001890085.2 Hipposideros armiger | reverse complement strand
ATCCCCACCCCCTCCCAACTAGCAACCCTCAGTTTTTCCTCTGTCTGAGATTATTTCTGTTTACATTTCTCATTTATTCAGTTTTTTAGATTCCACATATAAGTGAGATCGTATGGTATTTGTCTTTCTCTGACTGACTTATTTCACTTAACATAATGTTATCATTATTTCTTCAAATAAGTTTTCAATTCCTTGCTCTCTCTCCTCTCTGGTACCCATAAGATGTGAATGTTGTTACGTTTGATGTTGTTCCAGAGGCCCCTTAAACTTTCTTTGTTTTTTGGCGTTCCTTTTTTTCTTTTTGCTGTTTTGATTGGGTGTTTGCTACCTTCTAAATCACTGATTCAATCCTCAGCTTCATTTAATCTGTTGAGTCCCTGTAATGTATTCTTTATTTCCATTATTGTATTCTTTATTTCTGACTGGTTCTTTTTTTATGTTTTCTATCTCCATTTTAATGTTTCCTATCTCTTTGTTGAAGTTCTCCTTGAGATCAATGAACATCCTTATAACCAGAGTTTGGAACTTTGCGTGTGGTAGATTGCTTGTCTCCATTTTATTTAGTTCTTTTTCTGGAGCTTTGTTCTGTTCTTTTATTTGGAACTTGTTTCTTTGTATCCTGATTTTGGCTGCCTCCCTGTGTTTGTTTCTATGTATTAGGGCTACTGCGTCTCCCAGCCTTAGTAGAATGGCCTTATTTAGTAGGTGTGCTGTGGGGCTCAGTGGCACAATCCTCCTGGTCACCTGAGCCATGCACGCCAGGTGTGTCCCTTGTGTTGGTTGTGTGTGTCCTCCTCTTGTAGTTGATCCTTGGTTGCTGTTTGCACATCAATAGGAGGGATTGACACTCAGGCTCATTGGTTGAGAGGACTGGCCATGATTACACTGGAGGAGTTGTGATACAGGGGCTGACCCTACAGAGCAGGATCTGTGTCAGCGGGGCATGATGCTTGCCTAATCTGCCCCTTGGTGTGTTATCCTTGGAGGGTGGTGCTCCAACTCATTTCGAAGCTGGCTACTGGGTGCACCAGCCCCAAGACCACCTGGGAGGGGACCCACTGCAGGTAAAGTTCAGTCGCAGCCCCTGTCCCACCCAGGGCCACCCAGCAGGACCCACAAAGCAATCTGCTGATGACTGCTGCCTGTACTGTGCTTGGAAGTGCCTTAAGAGGCCCAGCTGTGAGGGGCCGGCTGAGTGGCTCAGTTGGTTAAGAGCTCACTCAAGAGTGCGAGCTCTGAGCAACAGAGTCGCTGATTCGATTCCCGAACTGAGCTGCTGCTGAGCTGCCAACAGGTGGCAGGATGGCTCAGCTAAAAAAACAAAACAAAGAGGCCCAGCTGTGAATGAAGGCCAGCTGCTGCTAGTGCCAGAGGTACTAGGGCTGCTCAGCCAGAGGTATGGGACATGCTCAAACCAGATGCTGCTTGTTTGGGTTCCATGAACCTTTGGGAGACCCTAGGAAATCTGCAGCATAAGCCAAGGCAGGCGGTTTGTGCAAAAAAAAAGCCACTGGAATCGGCCTGGGTGTGCCCAAAAGTTGGGTGGGGCGGGGTCTCAGAATCACCAGCACGTGGTGAACGAATGACGTCAGCCAGCTGGGTGGAGACTCAAATATGGCAGTCACCTGTGTCTGCATGCTGGGAGGGGTAGGGCTCAACAAAGAAAAAAATGGCTTCTCCCAGCTCCTACATCCAGGAGAAAGCTGCTTCTCCAGCTGTCATCCTGAAGCCAGATGACTGTGTTCCCCTCCCATATGACCCTGTCGCCTCTCCAGCTGCTTCCGTCAGTGAGTAAGTCCTTGCACTGTCTCTTTAAGAGAAGCACCTGGGACTGCAGACACCCTCTGTCTCACTCAGCTACACTCTCCGCTGGTTTTCTCTACCAGAAATTATGGGGACTTCTCTCCCTGGCACTGGAACCCTGTACTGGGAGCCTTTGTGATGCTGGGACTCCTTGCTCCTTTGGGCGGGGGGTGGGTGGGTGCCTCTGCAGCCATGATATCCCACCTGAATTTTAATGGTCACATGGGGGTGTGTGACTAGCCTGTTTCGCATCTCTGCCCCTCCTACCAGTCTCTAGGTGGCTTCTTCTGTATGTCAGTTGTTGTAGGGCTTAGTTTCAGCAAGGCTTCAGGGGATTCTCAATGATGGTTGTTTACAGTTTAGTTGTAATTTGATGTGATCATAAGAGGTGAGCACAGCATTTACCTACTCCTCCATCTTGACCCAAACTCTTGTGTTTTATTTTTAGAAGAAAGATGTGAGGGAGCTCCTGATAGGTCAGGATCGGGTAGAATATTGGGTTATTTGCAGACCAGAGGAATGGAGTAAGAGTTTAGTGCTTCAGAGTGGGACTGGAGAGTATTAGGTTCTGAGAGGAAGGTGATAGCAAGTCCTGGGGGGAATAAAATGTGAGCAAGTTTTATTTTACATTAATGTTAACCACACATTTGTGGGGTAATAGCTCAACAATGAGGAAGTAAATCCAGAGAAGTTGAGAAAAGTCACATAGCTAAAGTGACAGAGCTATACGGGTGTATTCCAGTTTTGTTTTTTAAAACTGAGCTTGCCTGCTTTAAGAGTCAGAAAAGTGGAGGAGGGGGTTAACTCAGGTTCTGTCAGTGAGAAGAAGGGCATCTTGGGTGTGGAGCAAGCTGGCTGGATGGCTTCTGCAGAAACCCTGTTGAGCAGGGAGACAAGGAGGGCTGGGAAGGGGCTGAGAGCTGTGTGGTCAGGAGGGATTGGGAGTGAAATAGGAAACCAGGATATTGGATCCATCATCCAGCATAGATGCTGGAAATGCCTCAGGCTTTTAACGGCAGGGCATTCTAATCCCCTGGGTAGGGGAAGACTCCTTAGTTTAACTACAATGTTAGGGAAGGAGAAGCATAAGAGGAGGGCAAGAACTTCAAAGGAGGTGTTGCTATTAGACAACGGAGGATGTACTAAAGCTTGAAGTGGCAGTAGGGAACTGGGAAATCCTTGCTTGGGAATGTGCAAGGAATGGACTCGTGGTTGCAGGGACATTGGTGAGTTCCAAGCAGAGGCTTTTATCCATGATACTATCCAGGTGATGCAAGACTTGTTTGTTTGAAAGAGCAAAAAACAAAGGAGACACCACTTAAGGCTAAAAGTCACTAACATTTGGTTTTGTCAATCTCCCTTGCATTTTGTTTTATATGGTAGCATTTATACTATAGGTACAGCTTCTTTAGTATTAAGAATGTCAAAACATTTAAAATGGCTGTACAGTGTTTGTTTATATGGATGGTCCATAACTTAATTCCAAATCTTGGAGTATCTGGATTATTAACAAACTTTTGCTCGTCTAAGTGATGCTATAATGAGTATTGTGCCTAAATCTTTGGTTAAAATAGATTTTTAGAAAGTGAAGTAACTCTTACTTACAGGGATAAAGGAAGGTAGGAAATTGGGATTTTGGAGAGAGGGGTTGGTCTATAGACCTAAGCTGCCTAAAGTTCTAGGTGACTTACTTGATTAGACACCAAAATGGGAGGCATGGCTTACTGTAGATGGACTCATCCTGTCAGAATGCAAATGTGCATAACTGGCTAAATAAGAAATATTGTTGTATGTAATCCTGTGAATTCGCTGGAAGTGTTCATTGTCAGATGAAAGTACCTGCTGATAATGCATGATTCTTCCCCTGACTTTTTTTTACTCTTGCAGTTTATTGGGAATTTAAAAAGTCATTTTTTCTGTAGAGTTTCCCACATTTTACGATTTTGTAGCCCCATGGTGTCATTTAACATGCTCCTCTGTCTTTGTTCGATCTAGAAGCTTGATCTGATTCAGATGCAACAACAATCCTTTATCCATAGTTTTGTGTGCTGACATCAGAAGGCTCTTTCTAGCCTGTTGTTTCTCTTTTTGTATTGTTAGTGGCCACTGATGAATATTTCCTGTAAATTCTCTTTTTTCCTTCTTCACTGATCAACTGGAAACTTTCTGTCATCAACTGTTTAATTATCTTAGGTAGAATTTGTACAGAAAAGATGTATTAAGGACTTGATTTTTTAAAATTAATATTAGTTTCAGGTGTACAAAACAGTGCAATAGTTATCCTTTTCACCCCTCACAAAGTGACAACCCTCCTCCCTCCCATCCACTGCCCCCCACCCCCGATATAATATGTATCTATTACAATTCCATTGACTCCATTCCCACACTATACTTCACATTCCATGACTACATATGTATTAAATTATAGTTGACATATAATATTATTCAACGGGCAGCTTCAGATGTGCAATGCAGCGGTCAGGCCTCTACACCATCCATGAAGTGGTCTCCCTAACAAGACATGAGACCATCTGGCCCCCTAAAAAATATTTACAACATTATTGATTATATTCCCCAAACTGTCTTTTCTATCCCTGAGGCCATATTGTAGTTACCAATTTGCGTTGTCTCATCCCTTCCCCTTCTCCCTCATCCCAACCCCCGTCCCATCTAGCAATCATCAGTTTTTCCTCTGTGTCTCTGAGACTATTTCTGTTTACATTACTCGTTTATTCCGTTCTTTAGATTCCATGTATAAGTGAGATCATATGGTATTTGTCTTTCTCTGACTGACTTATTTCACTTAGCATAATGTTCTCTAGGTCCATCCATATCGTTGCAAATGGTATGATTTCCTTCTTCTTTATAGCTGAGTAATACTCCATTGTAAATGTACCACAGGTTCTTAATCCAGTCGTCTACCAATGGGCATTTCGATTGTTTCCAAGTCTTGGCTATTGTGAATAGCGCTGCAATGAACATAGGGGTGCATATATTTTTTCTCATTAGTGTCTTGGGTTTTTCTGGATAAATACCTAAGAGTGGAATTGCTGGGTCATAGCGTAGTTCCATTTTCAGTTTTTTGAGATAACGCCATACTGATTTCCATAGTGGCTGCACCAGTCTGCAATCCCACCAACAGTGCACCAGGGTTCCCCACAACCTCGCCAGCGTTTGTTGTTTGTTGATTTATTGATAATAGCCATTCTGACCAGGGTAAGATGGTATCTCATTTTGGTTTTTATTTGCATTTTCCTAATGATTAGTGAAGTTGAACATTTTTTGATATGCCTGTTGGCCATCTGTATGTCCTCTTTAGAGAAATGTCTCTTCATATCCTCTGCCCATTTTTTAATTGGGTTGTTTGTTTTTTTGGTGTTGAGTTGAATGAGTGTTTTATGAATTTTGAATATTAACCCCTTATCAGATATATCAAGGACTTGATTTTTTAAAACCAGTTTTCAGAATAAAAAGTCAGCTCTCTAAGCTCTCTAGTATTCTCTAATGGTGCAAGCCAAGGTTTTTGTTTGTTTGTTTGTTTGTTTGTTTTTTGTTTGCTTGGTTGTTGTTTTTTTAGGTATCGGATGAATGCTTGAGTTTTTCAATTATTTGATGTGTTTTAGTCCATTGTAGTTATTATTCTTACTGAGGCCCAATTTTGGCCCAATGAGAGCCTCTTCATGTAGTATCCTGCATCCTTCCGATATGACCCCAGTGGTCTTTGACAATTTCCTTTGTTTTCTGGTAAGACAAAATATTCCAGGCTCACCTTATACATTTTCTGCCCCAAACCTAGAATCAACCACTTCTCCAAAGCATTTTGTTTTCAAAACACATTTCTTTCATATCTATTATCTGTTTGTATGTTATATACATATACACACAACTTATGTAAATGTGCTTATATATAAGCAAATATATAAATATATTCATATTATTACTATATATACATATATATGGTTTCAGAATAATAATACTTATATTATTACTAAAATATTAATATTATTACTGAAAACAGTTCAAGATTTTTTGTTTTGGTTCTTAGGATAAGGTAAAAAATACTGTTGGTAAAAAATACTGGTTTTAAAATCATTTCAAACAGTTTCCTGTTTATGTAGTTAAGTCACCAACTTGATACATTGTTAGGTTCATTTGTTTTGTTTTGCTTTTGATTTTAAAGATGCTTTTTAAAAATTAAGATTTAATTTTGTTTTATAATGATGTAAAACAGTTACATATTTTCAAAGTCAAGCCCACAAAATTAGATATTTTTAAAGAAGTCTAGATGATACCCCTGTCCTTCCATCCTGACCCTTTTCACCATCTATAGGTAAACATTAAAAAATTAAATTAAAAAATTAATTAAATTTAAAATTTAAAATAAAAAAAATTAAATTAAAAAAAAATTTTAAATGTATATATCCTTCTCTTGCATCTCAAATAAATGGCAGCATTACTACATACTACATACTTTTTCTATCATGCTATTTTTACTTAGACATCTACAGTACATGACAGAGATAAACATAATTAATTTTATTGTACAAAGAATATTACACAAAGAATTATGAAGTATATTCACATATATGAACATGAAACTAAGCTTTAAAGTTTCAGAAGAAAAGATACTGTGGAAAGTGTTTTCCTCTCCTACTCAAACACCCAAGCACAGGCTGCTGCTCTGTGAGCTTATGCTAAGGAAGCCGAATTCTCTTTTCTTACATACTTAGTAGGCGAGCCATATCAGCAAGCACCAGTATTTCAGTTTTCTCTTATTTTTATTTGATTACACATTCTTTAATAGACTGATCCTCAAGTTTGTCTTCTAAATTGAATAGCTGTAAATGTTTCTCACTTCTTGGAGACCATCCAGTATTGCTTTTAAAAATGTAATAATCACCACTGGAGCTTGCCTGAATTTCCAAGACATGACCATTTTGAGTATCTTAGTGCTTAAGGAGGAAAAATATGTAAATAAAATTCCTTTATGCAAATGCTTCCTGCAACTCTCATTGCCAGCCAAATTCTTGTAAATCATGATAAACAGATGCTACTGAACTAAATGACTAAGTAAAATTATGGAGATAGATTCTATTTATCTTATTTTTCAGTGTTGGGGAGGAAGAAAAGGATATTAACTAAATTTTATCTGTCTGCATGATGATTAGGGCAGACAGCAAGAACTCTATTAATTGATTTCAGCAAGGCCAGATGTGGGACTCTTAAGAATGGGAAAGCTGCCCCTGGTAAGTGAGGGTTTCTACTGCAACTTAGTTTGCTTTACCAGAGAACTGGGTTTTGAAAACATCCAGTATCAAGCTTTCGCAGTCTTTGCCTACAGTTGATCTTTTTGTTCCTTTTTTTCTTAAAAAAAAAAAAATTCATTTAACATAAAATTCACCATTTTATTTTTTTATTTTAAAAGATTTTTATTGGGGAATCAGGGAGGGGAACAATTTTGGGGAATTGAGGAAGGGAAACATTGGGTTTTTCCAGGACCCATCAGCTTCAAGTCAAGTTGTTCTTTAATCTTAGTTGTGGAGGGAGCAGGCTCAGCTCCAAATCCAGTCTCCACTTTCAATCTAGTGGCAGGGGTGGGGGTGGGACGTAGCCCATCATCCTATGTGGGAGTCAAACCAGCAACCTTGTTGTTAAGAGCACGCACGCTGACCAACTCAGCGGCAGCTCAGCTTGGCACTGCTCACTGGCCCATGTGGGAATCGAACTAGCAACCCTGTTGCTCAGAGGTTGCGCTCTAACCAACTGAGCCACTCATCCGGCCCTTTAACTTTTTAAAAATGTACAATTTGGTGGCTTCTAGTACATTCACAAAATTGTGCAACCACTGTTACTATGTAGCTCCAGAGCATGTTCATCACCCCCAAAAGAAGCCAAGTACTCATTACATACTCACTCCTCATTTTTTCTCTCCTACTCAGCCATTGGCAATGCATCTGCTTCCTGTCTCTATGTATTTGCCTATTCTGGACATTCGGGAATAAACAATATGTGGCTTTTTGTGTCTGGCTTCTTTCACTTAACATAATGTTTTCAAGGTTCATCCTTGTAGTATGTATTAGTAGTTCATTCCTTTTATGGCCAAATAATGTCCTTTTATGGATGTACCACAAATTACCCATTTATCAGTTGATATCTGGATATTTTGGTTGTTTGAGTCTTTGGCTATTGTGAATAGCACTGCTATGAACATTTGTTTATAATTTTTTGTTTAAACACTTTATTTCAATTTTCTTGGGTATATACCCAGGAATGAAATTGCTGAGACATATAGTAACTATTTTTAATTGTTTGAGTAATTGCCAGACTATATTTTCACTTATTTGACTGAGTTCTTTGATGCACAAAAGTTTTTATTTTAGGAGTCCAAATTATCTATTTTTTCTTTTGTGGCTTGTGCTTGTGGTATTATACCTAAGAATCCATTGCCAAATCTAACATGATGAAGATTTATGCCTATGTTTTTCTTCTAAGAGTTTTATAGTTTTAGCTCTTACTCTTTTTTTTATAGTTTTTTATAGTTTTAGCTCTTCAGCTCATTTTGAGTTAATTTTTGTATATGGTATGAGGTAAGGGTTCAACTACATTCTTTTGCATAGGAATATTCAATTGTTCCAGCACCATTTGTTGAAAAAACTCATTTTCCCCCCATTGAATGATTTTGGCACCCTTACTGAAAGTCAGCTAATTATTGAATATGGGTTTATTTCTGGACTCTCAATTCTATTCCTTTGATCTTTATGTCTATACTTATGCCAGTACCACAGTGTTTTGATTACTACAATTTTGTAGTAAGCTGTGAAATTCAGAAGCGTGATCCTTCCAGCTTTCTTCTTTTTCAAGATTGCTTTGACTATTTGTAGTCCTTTGTAATGCCATATGAATTTTAGGATCAGCTTACCAATTTCTGCAAAAATGGAAGTTGGAATTTTGATAAGGATTGCATTGAATCAGTAGTTCAATTTGGAGAGTATTGCCATATTAATAATATTAAGTCTTCCAATCCATGAACACAGAATGTCTTTCCATTTATTTAGCTCTTCTTTAATTTCTCCAACAATGTTTTGTAGTTTCCAGTGTACAAGTCTTACATCTTCCTAAATTTATTTTCAAGTATTTTTTTCTAATTGGTGCTATTGTAACTGAAATTATTTTCTTAATTTTATTTTCAGATTGTTCATTGCTTATACATAGAAATACAACTCATTTTTGTATATTGAAGTTACTGTTATTTTTAAGGGAACTGTTTTCTCCCCCCTCCTTGAGAACTTCTGCTATTTCTTTGGGTTTAATAGCCACTCTTTGACCCTCCACCTTTCCTAAATGCTAAAGGATATTACAACCCTCTTAAGTTTCACTCATCTTGATATGAGCATTTCAACACTTCCTTATTAACGAGAAGTTCCTGCTCTTAAATTAACTGTAGATAATGGTTATTTTCATTTGAAAATGCTGACTGAAGTGTTGGGGAGAAGAAAAAAGAGAGATGGGAAATAAGCTTATATTATATTTGAAAATGTATTCTTATTTTTTGTTTGATATATAATAAAAATATTTTTAATTACTCATGTAAAATTGGAATTTCATGATTAAAATCACCCATAATCCTGCCTTTCACAAGTAGCCACAGTTAAGAATTGGGTTACTTATGGGTGCTGTACATAAATATTGTTAACACTGCTAAGATCATACCTTCCGTATAATTTTTTTAAATTTTTTATTGGGAAATTGGGGGGATGAGAACAGTGCTGGGGAATGGGGGAAGGGGAACAGACAAGTTGCTGTCTTTTTGTTCTTCATTCTAGTTGTGGAGGACGTTGCTTCACTGGCCCAAGTTGGCACCATCTTTGCGCTTTTCCCGGGCAAGGCAGATCAGTCGCCGGCTTCTGGATGGCCACTCACTGTGGCTGCTGGCCACTCACGCTGGCTGCTGGCTACACACGGTAGCCCATGGCAACCCACTGCCACAGGGGCTGCAGCCTACACCGTCGCCAGCGACTCACAGCAGCCCAGTTCCAGGTTGAGCTGTTGTTCAGCATCTTAGCTGTAGAGGGCAGTGTCACTGGCCCTCATATGTGGGATCCGAACCGGGGCCCTCTGGCGTCCCAAGCCAGCTCTTAACCATCGCGCCACTCGGCCGGCCCCCTTCCGTATAATTTTTATGCTTTTTTAAACATCTAAATTATGTAATAATAACTCACTGTTAGGAAACATCAGTTTAAATACTCTATAAAAATAAGAAGTAATAGTAATTCCTTTACATTTATTTGGGACAGCTACCCTTGGCATGTCTTTTTTATGGGTCCTTCTTTTTCTTTTTTAAAATTAAAGTAATACATGCATTTGGTTACAGCAAATAGTTCTGAACGATTCATAACGAAAAACAACAGTGCCTTTTCCCACTTCTCCAGAACCCCAGTCCTACTCTGCAGGGGCAAGCACTTTTGTTTTGTTTTTTCTATTTAAGACAGGGAATACTTTATTCAAACCCATCAGAGAAATGGACAGGTTGGGTCTGTAACTAAGCGTTGTGTTTTAAAACATAGGCCGGTCATTGTATATGAGAGTATACACTGCTACATACAAATTAACTGATCAGACCACAGCTTTTCAATGTTTAAAACAGAATAAGCTTCCCTGTAGGGCGAAGCACTTTTAACTATAGTTTTTATAACACTTGAGGGATAATCTCCACATCTTGAATAACATTTCTTTCCTGACGTTTTTGGACTTGTCAATTTTAGACGCTGTCCGTTGATCATCTGACCTCTTTCCCCAAGTTGCTCATCATCCTTCAAGGCCTGGCCACGGTGAGCACGTGGGCCCTCGGTATTAAAAGCAACCACAATTTCCTGAGCACTGACTATATGCTAGGCACTCTGCTCTCAAGTTGCCATTTTAATCCGTACAACCACCAAATGAATCAGTGTACATTATTCTAGGTTAAGGATAAGGAAACAGAGGTTCAAAGAGGTTAAGAAACTTGTGCAAGCCTGGCAGATAGGATTTTCCAAAATACGGCCCTAGCAATATTCTGGTCCCACCTGCTTTTGTAGAACGCTGCTATCCCCTCTTGCCTCGGAGTCTATCTCCTTTCACCTTGACCCTGGGAAGCCTTTGTGCCTGGCTCGATGAATAGAATGCTGTGGAAATTTCATGGCTGCGTGACTTACAACGCTGGGTTTTAAAAGGTTCTTAGTGTCTCTTTCCCTGTGGATTCTTGCCCTTGGAACCCAACCCCATGTTGTGAGGAAGCCTAGGCTCCATGCAGAGGCTCCATGTAGGCTTTCCGGCTAAGAACGCCAGCCAACAGCTAACATTGGTCACCAGACATGTGTGAAAACAAGCTTTCAGATGATTCTAGACTCTAACCTGTTGAGTCACTCATTCTTCCAGTCTCCCAGCTGAGGCCCCAGACATTGTAGAACAGAGACGAATTGCCCCTACTCTGCCCTGTCCAAATTCCTGACCCACAGAATCCACGAATGTGACAAAGAGTTGTTTTATGCCACTAAGTTTTGATGTCATTTGCTACACAGTGATAGATCACCAGAACATCAAGGCACATGTTAAGTGACAGACCTTGGGTTAGAACCTGGCTCTGTCTACCTTCAGGATCTATGCTTTTAGCCACTAAGCTCCACAATCTGTGAAGACTACTGTATTGCTTTGCTCGGGCTTCCATAACAAAGTACCACGAACTGGGTGGTTTCAACAACAGAAATGTATTTTCTCACAATTCTGGAGACAGAAAGCTGAGACCGAGGTGTTGTCAGGGTTGATTTCTTCCGAAGCCTCTCTCCTTGGCTTGCGGATGGCTATCTTCTCCCTGCATCCTCACAATGTCTTCCTTTTGTGCTTGCTTTTGTCCTAATCTCTTCTACTCAGGACACCAGTCATACTGGATTAGAGCCACTCATATGACTTGGAGTTACCTTAATTGTCTCTTGAAAGACCCTATCTCTAAATACAGTCATATTTTGAGGTATTGGGGGTTAGGACTTCAATACATGGATTCGAGAAGGACAATTCAACCCACAGTGACTACCCATAGGGCATTCTGATTGTCTTGGGCCTGGAGTTCTGTCTCCTATTTCACTTATTTACTTCCTGTCTTTATTTACTTACCTTCCAGGGTAGTGGCTTTAGACCCTGGCCTCACATTAGAATCATCTGGTGAGTTAAAAAAAATACTAGTTATAGCAAGGCCCCACCACAGACTGATTAAATCAGAATCTGTGGGGCAGGGCCTAAGCAACGTGTTTTAAAATTGCTTCTGTGATTCCAATGTGCAGCCAAGGCTGAGGATGACTGCTTTGGGGTGGAAGACAGAGGTCTGATGAGAGCAGTGAGCCAGGAGAAGTGAGGGTCACCCAGGGCAGCACGTTGCTGCTTTGGTTAGAGAAAGAGAAAGAAAAATCACAAGGAATCCCTTCACGTTTACTAACAGCTGAGGTATGAAGAGGATGGAGTACTAGGTGTAATGAAAAGCAGAAGATGTAGGGGAATATCCATACCACCAGTTAAGAGGTGAAATTCCATTATACAACATTAGAAACCAACAAAACCCCAAAACAAACAAAAAACGGAAAAGCAGGAATGCATGCACAAGTTATTTCATGGAAGTAAAGAGTCACAAATGAGTAACTTGTGTTTGGTATGAGTCTCCTCGATTACTGCCTGGTTTTCATTGGAATTTTGTAGCTGAGTAGAATTTAGTGACTCTGTTTTACAAAATGCAAAAATCGATTGCCTGTATGATTGTTCATCCTGGGAGCTCACTGCTACCCACACGTCAGGAGTCACAAGTTTGATCTCCGCTCAATAGAAGTCAGAGCAGCACCAACTCCTTCCCGCCTCGCCTCCCCTTGGCCCCAGACCTCCAGCAGACCTTTATCCTCCGTAGACTTTTCTTTCCTTCTGACTCTCGGCCTTTGCCTTGGGCTGATGCTGGAGCTGTATGTTGCTTGCAAATTGAAACGGGGGACGTTGCCTATTCCTGAAGTCATTTATATTGGTATTACTACAGTAAATTCTTTATGAAATAAAAATCAATAGTCACCGACATCCTGAGTAGTGAGGAAAATAATTGTTTATGGCACTCAGCTTAAGCTGTTCTGGTAATCACGTTGAAAAATACAATATTTATTCATTAGATCAAATTTAATGAGGCCTCCTGGCAGTAATTATAAAAATTACTGTAGCAGTAAATTACTAATGAGTTGTGATGTGCTTCCTACCTGTGAAGAAGGACTGGGGCTTGAAAAAGCCTGCTACCCAGATGAGGATGCGAGGGAGGGAGCCCCACAGGATGCCGGCAGCTTTCTCACCCAGGCAGGAAAGGATCAGTGTACCCAGACCACAAAAACAAACAAGAAAAAAAAGACCAAGGACACGTAACCATGGGGCGAGTCTTGCAGCCATCAGAGCAGGATCAAGATTAGAGGATTCTTTCCCCAAAGGTGAGAGCACCATCCCAGCGCCTTGGAGTTGCTGGTGTGCTGGGGTCACAGAGGAGCGCTAATCTGATGATGCTTGGGAAGGGCAGAGCTTTTTATTAATGCTGGGAAAGGATTCCAGACACATGCCGCCCTTCAAGTCTGGGGGCTTGACTCTGACCGCGGAGGTGCAGGTTCTGCTCTCGCTTTGAAAACCAGCTGCTGAGCCTGGCGCCTGCTCTAACGCAAGCAGAGAGGATGGTTTTTCCAACCTCCTGGGGATTTCTTCCCTCTCTGAAGGCTCAGAACTGGCTAGATTTTTTGCTCTTCTATTTATAGTGTGGAGCTAAGTTATTATTATTTTTAAAGATGCAAGTAATTAATTTTGATTGAGAGCCTGTATGTGAAAAAAATCAGAAAATATATTGATCTGAGCTCAGGCACAGCTTTTAAAATATACATTCATCGAGTAAAATGGGAACATTGAACCTTACGCGCTAGGATTCGAACAGCTTTGTACTGCAGTTTTCTGGATTAATATAGACGATGGATGCGAGCCTTATGCCATAACAGGGCTACTATGTCAGTTCATAACGTACGTAGCCTTTGTTCCCTAGACACAGAATCATACCCCGCAGATGAGGGGCCAGTCACGCCAGGTGAGGCTTCCTGCCCACCAGCCCCTGGAATCTAGTCTCCAGCAGAAACGCCCTCTGGAGCCCCAGGATAGCGTCCCCCTCCAAAGCAATGTGTCTGAATAGCAGGCAGGCTGTCGTCTGAAGTGACAGCTATCTATTCAGGTAGTGACTGCTATTGTCTTCTCACTTGTAACACCAAGAGGATTTTTGTTTAACTTTAAGAATTCTGACAGCATCTCAGAAAGTCGTCCTCCAAGTAGGTCCAACCCCTCCTCTTGTGGGGAGGGCGTGATGACATTGGAGTGTACATTTTTTTTTCTTTAAATTGCAGATGCCTTAAAATGAGATTGTCAGGTTTGTTGGCTTGTCAGACTAAAGTATCAAGATTGTCACAGTGTATTATATCACTATAATATGATCATTGTACACGAAACTAATGAGTAATATTGTACTTAGTGGTGGGCCTGAGTCACATTAATGTTAAAAATGGTGAGCAGCCTTGCATTTTTACCAGGAGAACCTAGGAAAGATGGCTGCCCTGTGGGATGTGAGGCTGGAATTTCATCATCCAGGGAAGGTCAAGAAGCCCTCACTGGAGAGGCAGGTGTAGTGGCGGCAAACCGATGGCTCTGTGAGGGAGGCCAGAGCAGAAGACAGGTCCGGCTCCTCAGGGAGGCTGATTGAAGCATCGATACATGCTCAGAAAATGGTTTTTAAAGGAAGCAGCAAATGGCAACTGTGAATTTTCTTCACAATTAGAATCGCATGCAGCTAAACTAGAAGCAATTTGAAGAGGACACAATTAAAGCTGCGGTGTTATTCTCAGTATCTGCCTTGCTTGCACCTTCCTTGGCCATTCACTCATTTCTTCATTCCTTCATTCATCAGATGTTAATAAGCCCTACTACGTGCCAGGCAGCATGCACCCAATGTGAGGTTCACAGTGCAGCCATGCAGACATTGAACAAATACAAGTACAAGCCAAAACCCAGTGTCTGAGTGGCATAAGTGCAGGGGAGGGAGGTCCCTAACATTTTGAGGAAGTGATATTGAAGCTGAGGATATCAAAGGATGAGGAAGAGTTAGGATGAAAAAGGTGGTGGGGGAACATTCAAGGCACAGGAAGCAGCATTCCTGGGTGGGAGGGTGCTTAGAGCCCATAGAAGCTGAAGGCAGTTCAGAAGGACTGGAGGGAAGTGGTGGCCCCAAAGTCACCATGTAAAGAATGTGGCCTCTGGGGTCAGACAGACCTGAGTTTGAACTTGGGCCAGTTGACCTCTCTGAGTTGTAAGGGACCAAATAACATTGTCTGTAAAGCCATCAGCACAGGTCCTGGCACATAGTGGAAATTCAGTGCATGGAGGCAATCATTATCGTTACTCAGGGACAGCTGGTGAGCTTATTGCTATTGGCAGTGTGAAGACACCCAGTACTTATCCCATGGTAGATGGACTTTAGAGTCATAGAGTAGACAAAGGTCAATGCATGTGAAGGCATGGCACTGCTATTATACTTGAGTTAGGATGCAGAAGAGACTAGAAGAGCAGGTACTCACATTGATTGAGAATAACAGTATCCCAAAGGGAACATTCATCTACTTTGTTAGCATTAAGCAACACGTCCACATATAGTAGGTCAGCTTGCACTTCATTGTTCAGCTCACAAACTGCACAACCGTTCTCAGAAGGCTTGAGTCCCATTCACCATTCTTTGAGTGCCAACAAAGTGGTAAACTTGAAGTCTGTATTTTTTCCAAGAGAGACTACTTTTGTGCCTATTATTCCAGAAAGTCTGTTTCTTAAAACTGATAGGGTTTGCAGGGCTTAAGTTTTCTAAAAGATGCATGTACATTCCTCTCACTAATGTTATTGCAAACTCCAGTCATATTTGAAGAAGGAAATTTTCCCACAAGAATTGCAACAGAAGTTAAAAATTTGTGCCCAGGGTCATTCCTGAAGTCAAAGATATTGATACTTAGAGTGTGTAGAGTTAGCTCCTTGCCACCCCTGAACTCCCGTCCCTAACTTAGGAGCAGCCTGATAGGATGAAGTGCTAAAGAGTTTCCTCAGGGCTCCTGCTCTAACAGCACATCAAAGACTGGTTGAGAGTCCTTTTTGTGGGTGGGTTGTGAACACATTTATAAAAGATTAACCTGGGCTTGGTATTACAACGAAATGATTTGGTTAAGCACCTGTTTTATTCCACTTGTCTTCTCCATCCATAGCTTCCCCTAGTTATTACTGATGCTCGCCACTGTCATTGAGGGTATCATGTACATCATTAGTATTCCTGCTTGGTAAGATACAGCGTTTTCCAACTTGTACCACCAGAAAAGGATAAAGCTCTTATTTTCTGGGACATTTTTCTAGAGGAAAAGCATTCAGACTGATGGCATGACTGAGCTGTGTAACCAAAATGGCTGAACAGATGGGATGTGGGAATTGTAACCTGGCAAAGCACTTCAAAAATGCATACACCAGAGAGTTTCGGGAGGGGGGATGGGGAAGAAGCAGGCAGAGAGCAGAAACTGGCTGGAGACTCACCAGTCCTGCCAGGTGTGGCTTTGTTTGGCCTAGACTGTCTCTGGTACACGAGGGCACACGCACATTCTCACGCAGCTCCACTCTCCCTTGCCTGCAAGCCTGCTGCCCCTGAACTCTTTTTAGAGTGCCAGGTCTGAGTGTGGCTTAAAGAGCCATCTGCAGAGCTGCTATATGCACATGGTCAGCTCTTTGTGGAAGCTGCTTATTGGGGGTACGTTAGAACTCAGCCTCTTTGTCCCGCAAACAGCACACTTCTATTGGTTTTTCCCCCCTAAATTGAACCACTCCTGTCCCTAATTGTGTCACTCCTGCTGTCACCTCATAGCCATCAGAGCCTGTAGCATGGTTCTGATTGTGTTGCAATGCGTCCTTGAAGCATTCTTTTTGTTGTGTTCAATGGCTCTCTCCTTCAGCTCACAACACAGTGGTCGCAATGGTTTCCTAGGGTCACCCATTCTCCACTGATGACCAGCCCAGAAAAGCTCAGTCGTAATGAACAGGGCTTCAGACGGTGAGACACATACATGGGCTTGAGAGCCCTCCTGGCTTCGGCCACTCTAACAAGATTTTGTCATTTGTGGCTTTTGCACGTTGGAAAAACTTTCATCTCTGAGTTTCTATGGGCTATAAATACTTGGTAGGTTAAAAAGGAATCATTCAGAACATGAAATAAACATAACCTGGCACGTACACAGCAACACACCTCATCGGAGCCCTTCAACTTGTAGGGCAGAGCTGCAGGAATCTGAGACAGGGTTTCCTTCATCTCCTCTCTCATTCACTTCCCTCCGGGGCTGGACACTGCTCTGCTTTATGACCTCTTTTGGTTGGATATTTTCCTAATGAGGCAGGAGGATTAGGTCTCCATGTTACTTACACCCTTTAACCATGAAGTGAAAACTGTTGATTTAGTTGAGATTGGGGACAATTTGTACAATGTATGGAAAACATGATATGGAGAATATATATCTACCACAAATCAAGAAATGCATCTGGCGGAGGGACACTCTCTTCTGATTCTGAAAACTCATTACAAAACTGATATTTACAGCTTTGTTTTCTAAGTAATCACTATTTTTTTCAGGTTATAAAAGAAATATGTGATTATTGTACAAAAAAATTAAGTTTTAGAGATAGACTAAGAAAAATACAAATCAACTATATTTTCCAAAGATATCATTAATATCTTGGTCATAGGCTTTTCTTTTCTTTTTTACATCAAGATGTAAAATACATATAGAATAGTGTGCAAATCATAAGCTCACATTTCAACATAAAAAATAAAAACCTTTAAAAATAGTGTGCATTCACGTCGCCACCAGTTAGATCAAAACATTTCTTGTCCCATAGCAAACTGTCATGTTCCCTCCTACTCATTACCTTTCCAGAGGTTTCTTCCCCAACATATACAGTATAATACACATATCACATTTTTATGTTTTGTGCTTTCTATAGTATACCTTTTATACTTTGTTTTATGTATATCTGAGATTTTTACAAAAATGGATTGAACATTTCATAGAATATTGCAATGTGATCTCACTTCACATGACAACAAAATGTAAATTTTCTATTATGTAATATTTATATGGTAAATATTTATATATCACTTTATATAATATCAATAGAATCTCACATTTATATTATATACAAATATATAATTATATAATTATCACTTTATGTTACCTTTCTATGTCAATAAGTATAAAAGTAAATCATCATTTGTAATGGCTGCATCCCATTATTAGGTAGAGCATAATTTGTAACAACTACTTTCCTACAGATATATATTTAGCATTGTTTCCTTGATGATAGTTAAAAACTGCCATTTAGGCAACATCTATGAGCAAACTTATTCCAAAGGCATTGCAATCTTGATTTAACTGTTAATAAG
>NW_017731555.1:2120596-2121231 GCF_001890085.2 Hipposideros armiger | reverse complement strand
ATTTCTTTTTAGTCTGGAAGCCACAGGGGTTATTATTTCTTTGTCATGGAATCCCTAGATCTTTGTGGGAGGCCTAGAAGAACCAGTTTCTCTTCCATTTAAACAAATTCAATTCAATTCACTTAACGTTGGCAGAGCACACTAAAATCTGAGTCTTCTCAGTCAAGTAGAGCAAAATCCGCCTGGGAGTTTTTTAAACACATTTTTTTGTTGTTGTTTTTTTTGCCCTGATGGTGGGGAGGAGGGAAACACTCTCATCTCTAAAGCAATGAAGGCACATGAAGTTTCTTTTCCTAAAACACTTCCTGGCTTGGAGATTATGTGCGCGTGAAAGAAAAATCTTTCTTATTGGCGTAAAAGAGATAGCCAAACAAATAAATTCTTGTTTTAAAAAAGTTCAAACAAACATCTAAAAAGTAAAAAGTAAGATTTGGTCTCTTACAGTCTCATTCCCTCAGGGTTAATCATTGTTAATAGTTGGCATTTGTATCATGCTTTAAAAATAAAATATGGGATTGAACTATTCATATCATAGCACAAAAGCTGCTTCACAAAAAAGCCACAGAACACAAAGATCTACCTCATTCTTGAATGGCCACAGAAGGCTCCATGGTATGAATTCCCTATAGTTTTTT
>NW_017731555.1:2116284-2118521 GCF_001890085.2 Hipposideros armiger | reverse complement strand
TAACTTTGTAGCAACTTCATACCAAACCCAGCATTCCTAATTCTAACAAGGTGCTCCTGAGCCAAACGTATGGCATTTTGAGTCTTCAAGTTTGTGCGCCTCCTCTTTCGTTATTGAAAATAACAGAGTACATCAATAAACGGAAAACTGCACAGAGAAGACAGCTTTCAGACTTGCATGTCGAAAGGGCAGAGTTCTGTGTGCTGTGTTTGTACTGTCGGCCCATGAAAAACAGACAAGATTTAGAGAAAAAAAAGGAAGGCTATTTACTAGAACAAAATACATGGTAGTTCACATTACATATTTTCTTGATGGACACAGAGTGACATCCATACCGATTGACGGTCCGCATGCGCCTCTCCACCGAGCAAGGCTCTCTGTGATGGATCTGCTGGGGCTCAGGCAAGTGTCAGGAAGATTATCAAAAGAAAGGGCTGTCTATCGTTGTTCCCTTTCTGAAGAGACTGACAACTCACCCTAACAAAAGGAAACATTAGTGTGCTATTTGTGTCTCTCCCGAAAAGAGACTGTGATAAGATGATGTGATAAATGGTGGGGTGGGGGGTGGGAGGGAGGTTGCCATAAAAACACATAAGGTGGCTAAATTGTGAAGTGCAAAGAAAACCTTCGCTTAAAGACGGCGAGCTGGTTGGGACCACAAAAGTGCCTACAGATGCCTTAGATGACAGCATAAGTTCTTTAACCGGTGTTGTTGTCAACAGCTTCAGAAGTCTTAAATATTAAGTGCCTTCCCACCCTTTTGTAACTTTTCCCTAGTTGCTTTACTAGGACCACTGATAGCTTACACTAGTAGACACAGTGTACCATGGAGCAAAAAGGAATTAGGCAAAATCTACTACTTCCACGAAATCCAGAGTGGGGTCTGGGTCTGGCGTAGCCCCAGGAACAGGGGTTTGTATTTTGGACTCATTGAGGGCATTTTTTATGGTTCTAAAGTGAACTGCATGAACTTGGGTGTATCGAAATAAGAAATTGTCCCCTAGAGAGGCGTTATCCACAACTGCAGTCACTGCTACCCCTCATTAATTGTGGGGATGGCACCAATTTCCAGTGGTTTTTTTTAAGTCATTGTAGCAGGTTCGTTTCCAGAGCTAATATGTGGGAGTCGATGTGCAGTGGACAAGTTGCGTTTGGAGATGAAAACGCTTTGATAGGTGGCTAAAGTCCACGTGGCTCCTGCAGGGAACAGCGAGTTTTCTCTTTGCTGACCCTGCATTCTCACAGCATTCCCAGCCCCACAGAGTGCAGCTGGAGGGTCTCCTGCCCGTGGCCAATGGGACAAGATCTAGCAGATGGGAGGGCTCCTCTGGCCTGGGAAGAGGTGGTTCTAGATCCCATGGGCCTGTTCATTTGCTCAGTCGTGAGCCAGGCTGTCTCCCCTGGGTGTCTTCAGGGCCTGGACCTGGAGAGGGTCCTCAATAAATGCTCGCTGAACTTATCTGATCCAGAGGAGGTAAGGCTATGCAGAGTTTTGCTCAGCGTTCATCTCAAGAACAGGATTTGGACTGAACCTGGGTCTCTACTCTCTCTCTGTTTCAGTCAAGTCCAAGGATTTCTGCCACAGCTTCCCACACACACAAAGTAACTTTGGTTTTTGGAGTTCATGATGGGGGCTACCCAGTGAATCAAGACAGGTTCTTTTATGTGCAGCCAAAAGGCCAGGTTCTGGCAGGGGTGGCAGAGAAAGTCACCTTAGCTTTGTGCACTGTTAGCCATGGAAGCACTGACTAGGTGGAAATACCATTCTGTTCACAACTTTGTGTTGGTAGAAAACATGGTCCATCTTAAATACCAGTAATGACAATGGGGAAGAGCAGCTTTCCGATTTCTTAGAAAGTGTTTCTTCCTGCACTGATGACCTACTTCACTATCTTTTTTAAATGCCATACTTTCTTCTGAGACTTAAAGCAGTTTGAATCCTAGTGTGATTAACCTTATCCCTGTGTGGCTTACATTCCATTTAAAGCTCTTCTGTTAAGGATGACTGCATGGAGGCTATGGTCACTCTTTCACTCACAGCAATGGGAGGGCTGCAATGAACAATAAGACAAGCTCTGTTAGTGTGTTTTTGCTGGTCAGTGGGAGTGACATAATCGGGTGCTAGCCACTGATTTCGTGCCTTTAAAGACCTGGTAAGCCCTCACCTGGCCCACTGGGGAGGTCAGATACAGGTCTGGGTCTCTCCACATTTAGGTTACCTGTGGGAGAGAAATGGA
>NW_017731555.1:2059312-2115759 GCF_001890085.2 Hipposideros armiger | reverse complement strand
GAGAGAGAGAGAGAGAGAGAGAGAGAGAGAGAGAGAGAGAGAGAAACAATAAGAAGGCCAAGGAAAGAAACCAAATTATTAACGAGAAAAACAAACAAACAAAAACCTGTAACAACCAAAACCAAACAACATCAAAACCCAGAGAAAAGAGTCCTGCCCCCAATTTTCTAAGGTCAGCAACACCCACCAGGTGATCTGACAGTGACACCAGGTGGCTGATGAGACCACAGAGAGGAGTTAGGCTAAGTTATTTAATTATTTTACCCTGAAAAGCTTTGTTTTATAAACAAATCCTTAAATTTAAACAGAATTATAAGAAACCTAAAGATCATGGACTTCAATTTCCTCATTTTACAGCTGAGGACTCTCGGTCCTCAAATTTTCAAAACCAACCAAATAATCAACCAATCCACCAAACAAAAAGTACAATCCAAGAGTGCAGACATAGCACTTCATTTTAACCAACTCTATGAGTTCAGCTTTTGCTGTTATTTATTAAAAAAAAATAAAATCTACCTTTTGGTCAATAATGGACAAGTAATATAAAGACAAAAATTGTGATGGTCTGGGTGTTATATTTGATCAATTCAGATGCACATGGGATATTACCATTTAACATTAATCATGAGGAAAAGTCATCACAAACACAGGTACAATACCTTCTGACTTAATACAGATTATTGAAGAGAAAACATAACTTGACTAGTATTGTTTCATATTTTGGAAAGTTACAGAGAGCCATCTGCTATTCTAGGAGTAATAGCAGATATACACCATGTGCTTTTGGCAGTTTTTAAAGAATATTACAGCAGAATCATCAAATGTAAGAGGAAACAGAAATTCTGAATATTTTTGGTGTTTTACATAGTAAATTAAAAAACAGGAGTCTGTCCTAGTTATGTCTGAATGTGACTTCATTTAAATTATACACCAAATGAAGCATTTGGAAAAAAAAAGAAATGCCACGTTCAATGTTATAATGTGAATCAGCAAATGCTGGATGTGTGGAATGTTGCCTGAACCTTTATAAAGCAATTTGACTTTTGTAAAGAAACAAAAAAATATTCTTATAAGAAGGAAAATGAAGAAAGTATTTGAGGATATTTACAACTGACATGGTATATTGAGAACTAGTTCTCTATCTTAAACAAAATTTTTACATGCTAAGTCTTACAAATTATTGAAAATAAAGGAAAAGTCTTTATGATTTCAAAGAATGGTTTATATAGTTTGATTTGTTTTATTGGCTATTTTTTAAAGCTGTCAAGCCATTTCCTGCTTTGCTTTGATCAAATCAGAGGAAAAGAAAAATCAAAGAAGAAATAGCTGTGTTAAGTGAAATCGATGACCATCGTCAATGAACACACAAACTTTGCCACTTTTGTGAACAGTTTTCCACCTCTGAGTATTTACAACATTTCTCTCTGAGCACCTCTGTGTGTTTAATGGCCGGTGATGTCCCGCCACCAATAATGGGCACTCAGACTACAGAAAGGTTACCCAATGTCACTGTTAAGGAGTCAATCTCTACCTGAGGATACAGGGTGTGAAGTGTCAGGCCCTTCTGAGGTAGACTCTTATCCCTGCACCTAAGTCAGCTCTAGAAACTGCGAGAAGCCACCACAAAACAAGGTGGGGAGGCAAGAACCCATTGCCTATCTAGCTCTCTGAGCAAAACCCTCATCATTGCTCCCAGGAGGTGCCCTGATCAGATGCATAAGCCAGTGATTCTGTTGTAGGAGTCGCAGTGATAATGACCCAACATTTATAATGCGTCCGTACACGCCTAAATGAACCCATGTCATTAAAACAACGTGCACAGAGCACAATTACGGATTCTTTATTGACAAACATTCTAACTGGGCTGCTGCTGGTTCTCTGAACCGACTTTCAGCTGAATTATTATTAAATACAAACATGGCCTTTTTTTAAAAGGGGATACACGTTCCCTGTCTAATTTTTGAAGCACTGTCTCATGGCAAAACATTATTATTCCATTTGTCCCAAATCAAACAATTTAATATTTTAGAAAGAATAGTTTCCCTTATTTAAATGAAAGCAAGTAATGTAGTTTGCAAAGTAAAAGGTAGGATTTCATTTTTGAGACAAAAAATTTTTTTTTTATTTAAAGAGAGAAAGAAAAGCATGTATTGTCTATTTAACAATCAAAACACTCCAATAAAATAAAATAAAATCGTGGTGTCATAATAATGAGTTCCCTTTCAAATGGTTTGCTCTGAACTAAAATCATGTTCTTTATGTAACAGAATGACAAAGATTTAATTCGGTATCAAATATTCATGAGCTGCTAATATGCTGTATCGCCAGAACCGGTGCAAAAATCATAAACAAATACTGGAGCAGAGATGGACAAGGATGAAAGCTAATGGAAGCGGACGTCTGCATTGGTTTTCACTGTTACTGTGGCTTTGAGTCTATGAGAGAGAGAGAGAGAGAGAGAGAGAGAGAGAGAGAGAGAGAGAGAGAGAGAGAGAGGAGAGAAAGAGAACACTCATTTTCCTAACCATCCTAAAGTGCTGCCCCGGGGAGAATAAAAGAGTGAGAAAGGAACCTGGGTAGATTCTCATAGTTCCCTCTCAGACCAGAAGGCTAAAAGCAGATTCAGGATTAGACTACAATGTGACAGAAATTCCCAAACAATTCAAAATGCATCAGGGTAGTGGGGTTTTTTTTTATTAGAAAAGACAGTATGTAAACTGATTTTTTTCCTTTAAGGTTGGAATGGCTAGTTATCCTGAATCTAAATTTAAAAAGGAAGTGGATTCTGACCATTCAGGGAGCTAGATGAGAGGTCATCCTACATATCATCAACTAGGCCATATCATTTGCCCTTTACATGGCAGGACTTCATGAAAAGACAGGCCTGTGGAAATAACGGAAATTGCAACTAGAAAATCCAGTTCTATTTGGGGGCTCTGAGAGTCTCCTTACACCTCCCTGGAACAAATTGATTAATTTAGAATAACTGATTTCTTCTTTTGGTCTCAGCCAAATCCTCTCAATGCCACACACGTCTCTCTCTTTCTCTCTCTCTCTCTCCCTCTCTCTCTCTCTCTCCCTCTCTCTCTCTATCTCTCTCTCTCTCTCTCCTCACAGTGCTTTGCCCCACACCAATGGATGGACAATAGTTTAGGAGAGGGGAGTATGTCAGTCATCAAAGACAATGTACAAATTCCCTTTCCCTCACAGGGGTCCAGGCTCCACCATTCCCCAGCTGCCACATTGAGACTTTTCTAAGAACATACAAATTCAGAAAAGGCTGAACAACACCCAGTGTGCGAGGCAGTCCACTAGAGGAGTTCTACTGCCATCCTGGTAAGCATCATTTGGAGTTGCTTAAGAAATCTCTAAGAACTCCACAAAATTGAAATCAACTCTCCCAAATGGCATGAAGAGTTTTCCTAACCATCTCCTGTTAGCTAAGCTCATTTGTTTTCCCTCCTGAGAGAAGAGCTCTTGCATCTAATCATACCTAATCTTTCTGCAAAGATGTTTTCCTAAAAAACCGTGTAAATCAAGTTTTTGTAAATCTAATCATATGTTTTATGCATCAGGGGAACTTGGAATGTAAAGGAATTCCATGGTGCAGCCTTCTGTAAAATGAAGATTTGCTCCCTTATTATTCATTTTTGTAAATCTGAATAATTATTCATTGGGTTGAAGGAGGTATGCCTTTATTTAGGATTTTGCATTTGGTGTCTTTCTATTTCTTATTTTTAATGAGCCCCCACATGGGCATACCTTCCACCTTTAGAGGAAAGAAACACAGCAAACATACTCTCTGATTCTAAGGTCATCAAGCCTCCAAATGCTGTGCCAATACTGAGTCACCCTCTGACAGAACAAACCCGCAGAAAACCATGCCCCTATCCTGCACCATAAAGCCAGATGTGCATTTCAGACTATCCCTTCTTTCTTTCCCTTCATTTTCTTTCCCCTTTGGAAAATAGAAAGAGGCACAGAGTTCTCAAATTTAAATAGGATGATATCAATTAAAGCTTTATCCGGCAGAATTCCCCAGATCGAGGGACATGATATTACTCAGCCACCAGGGATCCTGAAGAGTCTGATCTCTGAAAATGAAGTTAGAAACGAGGGAAGGTTTACTGTTTATTCTTCTACTTGGCAGAAACCACAGGGTCCTGTAGCAAGGACAGGCTTAGCAATCAGAGCAGAGTGACATCAGTTTCCCGACATTTGTGCTGTAGACCTCACTCCAAAGGGAAACTTTCTTGAGGTATTTTTCCACCCTCCATCCCCTGGGTCCCAATTAAGGGAAACATTTTTGTAGACATGTCTTTTTTTCTCATGATAGAAAAGCAGGGACTCTTCCTTCCTCCCTCCCGTCTCTCCCTCCCTCCCTCTCTAGGTGGGCAATGCAAAGGGTCTAATATTTGAGAAATGTAATTTTATCAGTGAGAAACTTGTTCTACAGTCAAGACCTTCATATTTTAATTTGGGAAATTGCCCAAATCGAAATCCCCAGCCTGGAGGAGTCCAATTTGAACTGGGTTGGGCACACGGGAGCATCTTGCAGTAGAGGGGAAATAGCCAAGGGGAAGTAAGAATACCAAATGGCCGAACTGATGTCGGCTCAAGCGTTAGGAAAAAGCCACTATCCGCGTATGACAATGAAGTGGCTGACTGAAAGCTCACTCAATCAGGGCTTCACACGCTCTCGCAGGAATAAAATAATTCCAGGCAGGGTTACGAAGTGCTTTGGCTGCCAGCAGGAGGAGCTCTAACTCTGGAAACCCGTCAGTGGTCAAGGAAAGCAGTTTACCGACTCTAGCCTTTCCTAGTCGTTCAGCACTCCGTGGTCGCAGAGGTCGGTAACAAGACCCACAGGTGATGTCGCCAAACCAGAAACAGGTCTCCCTTCGCACAGCCCCTGGACGAGGGAAGCAGTTAACACCTTTGTAGAAACAGAGGCACCTGGCAGGATAAAAGAAGCATTTTAGGAGTTGGTGATTAAAGTCTTTGAAAAACAGGAAGAAAAAAAAATCCCTTTCTTCCTTTTCTTTTCTTTTCCTCTGCCCGTAGGCACAACTCTGCTTCTCTATCAGAGACTGCGTTCTGATATGACACCTTGAAGAGATACGTTTAGCCGGGGAGCCAGCCCAGGTTGCACAAGCTGCCTGTGGTTGGGATGAACCAGATTTCTTAATGCCTTTAGTCAGCTCTGGGCCACTGCTGGGTCCCTGCTGCTCTCACTTTTGAGTTCCCAGGAAGGAGAAAGAGCACATCCTTGAGCTGGAACTAGTATATCAAGGCCAAGAGACTCCACTTCCCATGCCTTCAATGCTTGGTGCGGATGGTTCTGCTGAGAGAGGATGGAAGCCCCACAAAACGCAGGCGCGTACGGTAAAAACCATTCCAGCGGGTGAAGCAGCATGGCTCTGAGCAGCATCTTCTAAGCTGTGTTGGGTGGAACATTGCTGTCACTGGGGAGCTCCCAGGTATTTCAGGGGACAAAAAAGTTCTGCGGTCACATAGTCCAAGAGACGGTACACACTATCCATGCATGTCCCCGCCCCCCACCTTCTGTGGCAAGAAAGCTTGTTGTAAGTCTTAGGAATTCTACAGTTCAAATGAATAAATGAAAAACAAAAACAAAAACCCTTCGTTTTTTTTCTTTAGAAAGAAACAAACCTTAATTTTCTTTACCCTAGCATTTCTACAATTTATCTGACCATGAAATATTTTTTCCTCTCCAGAGAGCACCTATGCCCCATTGTGTTCTATGAAGCACACTTTGAGAAATGCGGAGTATGGGTAAAACAGCCAAGTTCTAGAGGTGGCGAAACGTGCATTTTTGCAGATTGGTTTTGAATCTGACTATTGCTATGATTTTTGACACATCACCTAGTTTCTCTGGGTCTCAGCTTCCTCTTCTGTACAGTGATGAGTCCTCCAGTTCTATACTTCCATGTGGCTCCTGGCTGGAAGGGGAACGCCAGATGTTCAAATATATTCAGAGTTCCTAAAACTTGTGCTTCTAAAGATGGAAATTGATCACACATTTATGCTGAAAGTAAGTAGTAGCTTTTGTCTGTGAACAGACAACATGGACGGACTCGTACAATAAGCAGAGGCAATATTCCTCTCTCTTTGTATTTGGTTTATAAGCCATGCTAGTCCTGTGGCTACTTCTATGTCTTTATCTTTCCTTTTTGCTTAATCTACGGAGTACTGCATACATTGTTCTCTCTGCTGTTCATGTGCGAGACTACAAGGGTTTTGTTTTTAATTCATGCAGTGAATGAATTTTAATTGTTGAGGACATTTATCCAGAATTTTAACAGAGGTTTCACAGATTGCAAGGACTTATGCGTTCCTCTGAGCAACAGCCTGAACAGAGTGCCTACCGGTGGCAGTGAGGGATTGACATTATGAAAGGGCGCAAGTTGGAAAGTGAACACCTGAAGGTTTATTTCCGAGTAGATATAAGGGACAGTGGTTGGAGTGATCATGTTCTCTGTGGTAGAAGGGCCTCTCTGCTCCTTCCCCATATCCTTGCCTCTCCTTCACCTGGGAGTGGAAATGGTATTACCTTGAATGCCTTTCCTGGGGGATGTTGATCGGGTGTATCAAAAGGAAGAAAGGGAAATAGGGGAATGGGATTGTGCACTATGATGTTACTGGATATTCATTTTGCTTATATCCACCTCCATGTTTTTGGGTTTTGTTTTTTTTTGGAAGATTTTATTGGGGAGTTGGGGAAGGAGGACAGCCAAGTTGTTGTCCTTCAATCTTAGTTGTGGAGGGCGCAGCTAGCTCAGCTCCAAGTCTGGTCACCATCTGGCTGCCCATCAGCAGCTCGCAGCCGTACAGCTCAAGGTGCCATGTTCAATCTTGGTTGCAGGGGGAGTAGTCGAACCAGCAAACTTGTTGTTAGGAGCACGTGCTCTCACCAGCTGAGCCATCCTGCCACCTGTTGGCAGCTCAGCGGAAGCTCACTGGCCCATGTGGGAATCCAACCGGCAACCCTCTTGCTCAGAGCTCATGCTCTTAACCAAATGAGCCACTCAGCCAACCCATCCACCTCCATTTTTTTTTTAAGATTTTTTTTATTGGGGAATTGAGGGATGGGAACAGCGCTGGGGAATTTGGGGAAGGGAAACAGACAAGTAGCTGTCCTTTTGCTCTTCAGTCTAGTTGTGGAGGACATTGCTTCACTGGCCCAAGTTGGCACCATCATTGTGCTCTTCCCGGGCTAGGCAGATCAGTTGCCCACTTCTGGACAGTCGCTCACTGGAGCTGCTGGCCACTCATGCTGGCTGCTGGCTACACACAGTAGCCCATGGCAACCCACTGCAGCAGGGGCTGCAGCCTACTGCCAGCGCTGGTGACTCAGGGCAGCCCAGCTCCAGGTTGAGCTGTTCAGCATCTTAGCTGTAGAGGGCAGTGTCACTGGCCCTCAGGTGTGGGATCCGAACCGGGCCCTCTGGCATCCCAAGCCAATTCTTAACCAATGTGCCACTCGGCCGGCCCTCCACCTCCATGTTTTTGATCGACAACATTGATTAAATATAATAGATACTGATTGAGCACCTACTATGCACCAAGCACTTAATCCCATCAAGTGGAAAGTCTTCTCTTCCAAGCCCTGGTTGAAGTTCTGTCTCCTCTCTGGAGACTTCCCTGATATTTCCAGCCTTCACTGATACCTGCCAAATGCTAAACTGTTGGGGTCACACAATTTAGCACTCATTATATCCTGCCTCATTGCTGGGGTTCATATGAGTCCCTAACTAGGATGTATGCTTTATGAGAGCACGGGCTACATCCTAACACTCTTTTCCTTGTCTGTGGTGCCTCTATAAATACAATTCACCAAATCTCATCAAATCACAACAGAATCAGGGGGAATGCTTTAGACAACAGGTCTCTGCACCTTAGAGTTACAGGATGTTTTTCAGCCACTGGTGTGTGTTGTGCCGTACGTGCTTATAGCTGTTACTTCTACTCTCTTTGTGTCAGTTGGTTTCTGTTAGTTTCAGAATTAGAGGGTCTGATTTGGGGTTTACTTCTCACTATTTGTTATTGATAATGTTGCACACTAAGATTTGTTGAACTCCACAGAATTAAGTGCCTTTCTGGGTGGTCTGAATTCATCTCCAAAGGCAACTTCCACTGATGTGGTCTTTTCCCTGGCTTTCTGTTTTACTATTTTGTGGCTAATTATGAGGGTTTCAGTCAGTTCGATGTAGCCACAGATGGCACCAACACCCCAGGTGGCCCAGAAGAGGGACTGTGGGGTCTGGGCTCCGTCAGAGAGACCCGCAGGGCAACCAGCACTGTGGTTGTGGGTGTTCATCTCTGCCCCTCTCACACCTCTCCTCCTGGCATCCTCACCCCACCTCTGGAGTCTGTACCTCCACCTAGCCGGGAGCCCAGCTTAGGAGTTCCCTGCTACAAGGTTATTGCCTAACTAAGGTGGGGACCCCTCCCAAGAGCGTACTTGCATGAAAAACTGATCTTGCATATTCAAAAGTCCTTCATAAAGCCTAACTTGGCTGGTCTGTCCCAGTTCTCTCAGACGGTAACCTATACACAACATTTACAGTCTACAGAATGCTTTCTTGCACGGCGTCAGCTGAACTGTCAAACAACCAGGTGAAGTGGGGGGAGTGGTGGGGAAGTAGGGTGCAGACGACTTTGCACAAGAGTGCTTGCAGAAGCAGTGGCAGGGCTGGAACCCGTGCTTCTGACTCGCCTTGCCCTGTGTTCTGCCTTGCATTGTGGTTATCGGTAGACATGTCCTTCATCCTCACAGCCTGTAATATGGTGTAGCGGACGAGTATTTAGTCTGTAAACCTGGGATTGAAACTAGGTCTGCCCCTTACCAGCAGTAGTAATAATGGTAATAACAGCTTCCATGTATTCAGTACTTGGTATGTATGAGTAACCGCACACACGTTATCTCGGTGTCTTAGTCCATTCAGGCTATAGCAGAACACCACAGGCTGGGTGGCTTATGAACAGCAGAATTTATCTCTCACGCTCTGGTGGCTGGGAAGTCCAAGATCAAGGCATTAGTGGATTCCATGTCTGGTGATAGCCTGCTTCCTGGTTCATAGACAGACAGTCGTCACTCAGCTGTGCCCTCAGGTGGCCAGAAGGACAAGGGCGCTCTCTGGGGTCTCTTTTATAAGGGCACTAATCCTATTCATGAGGGCTCCACTCTAATGACCTAATCATTTCCCCAAGGCCCCACTTCCAAAGATCAACACATTGGGGGTTGGGTTTCAACACACAAATTTGGTGGGGACATAATCATTCAACCTATAGCACTCATTATTACTCATGACAGCCCCAGAGGCATCTCTCATTGTTCCATTTTGCAATGGAGCTTAGAGCAAGATTTCACAACCACTAACTGATGCGGATTGGGGCGAAAGCCATATATTGTCTGTTTTCAGCCCATGATAATTCAGTTTCTGCATTGAATGTTGAGAGGTTTAAATAAGGAAACTTAAGCAAATATCTAGCATGGTTCCAGATGACATATGGTAAGCTGACAATAAATACTAGGGTCTTTCCTTTCCCTTGAATCTAGGGATCTACAGTAATATGCCCCCCCCCATGCCAATATTCACTTATAGCATAGTGCTTTGCCTAAGCTGGTCCTCAGTAGCTGTCCATTGAGTTACATGGAAATCAAAGCTGAGAGTGAGGAAAGCAGTCTGCTTTTCTAAGCAGGTGGGGGACATACATGAAGACCCAGGCAGCCATATTGCAAAGGTTGCTGGCATCTAGGTTGGAGTACAATGAGACCAGAGTTGTGACGTTTGTCCCCAGCCACTGTCTCCTGGTTCGCCACCCACCTCTCAGGCTGCCCCAGCTCATTCCGCTTTGCAGGCTTCTGTATCTCTGTTCATGTTCCTGTGTCAAAGGGTCTGTCTATGCTGATAACTGGCAAATCCCGTTCACCGCACTGACTCCCTTCCCGCTGGCCCATTTATATCCCCAGCACCGACTCAGCTTGGAACCCCACTCCTCGTATGTAGCACATCCTGTACTGAGTTCATTATTCCCTCATCCCTTTTAGCTGCTTTTTGCTTTAAACTCATTTGAACCATTTCAAGTAATGATGGTTTTATTGTAAGGATATATATGTGAGAGAGCCTGTTAAAGCTGGGGAAAAAAACAACTACAAAAAAACAACAACTCTAGGCCTCAGGAGAAGAGAAATCATAGTGGTTCAGGAAGAGTGGGACCTCAGAGCAGCTCTTGGGACATTAACCGCAGGGGTTAGAGTGCTTTGAGCTGGGTTGCCATTGCTAACCTAACTCAGCTATCCTCCAGGGTCTGCCCTACTTTGTTCTTGCTACTGAATGGCTGTAAGAGGGTTAAGGACCTGGCAGACGCCATACCCTCCTTAATTATCTTAATACATACCACCACTTTTTACCCGTTTTGCCAAGCCCAAACTCTGGAATTCACCCTGACATCCCCACCTCTTTCAGTTCAGTGTTTACCTCATTCCTTGATTCCAACTATTAGTGTAGTAGTTGGGCCTCAGTGTGGGTCAGGCGCCCCTCCTCTGTGCTCCAAAAGCATCTCAGACATGAGCCAGGCACCACTTATTATTCCAGATTATAATTGGAGACCTGCTAGCTGGTCTCTGGGGGCCTTTTACCTCCATTCTTAGCACGCTGCCTGATGCTGTAGGTACCTAAGAAGGTTTCCTGCATGGATGGGATGGAATGAGGGGGTGGATGGAAGGCAAGATCCCGTTATCATCTCTCCCCATGCTACCGCCTGCTCCTAGAAATCCTATCAATTACCCGAAATATGTGTGCCAATGGGAGAATGAATGAGGAATGGGTAGATCAGTACAGCTCTTCCACTGTTATCCGCTGAAGAATCCCAAACACAAACGATGTTGATGCACGTTAGCCCATTACTGTCACAGCAGATATCTGGGGCAGTGGCAAATTTCCTGAGACACAGTTTCTGGTCACTGCAATTAGAGTTGAGTGTCCGTTATGCCCTGTAGCATCATACACTCCTTAGGGTAAGGGCAGACTCTGCGCTTAGCAACACATTTGAGCTGTGCCAAGCCTCTTTGGGACAGGGTGGCGAGGCAGGAAGGTGGGAGAAGGAGCAGAAGTGGGAAGAGGAATGGGCTTCTCAGAGAACAACGATTGATTTGAAATATAAAACATCTTATTGATAAAAGCAAAGCCTAGACGGAAGGAAGCAGTTTGATAGAGTACACTATTTGACAAAAATCATGTGCATCTGTTTAGCACAATATACGACATAATGACAGCAATCTTCCCTGTTTGTATCTATTCATCTGATTATACAGAGTAACAATTCTTTTAGTTACACATTTATTTACCCAGGGATTTTTTTAATGGATAATAAGTTGGTAAATCAGATAGCATGTGTTCTGGATAATACTTTAGTAAACTGTCTACCACACAAGACAGTTGCAATTCACATTTTATATAATATCCAATATTCTGTTAATACCCATAGCACAATGTGAGGCTATGAGCAGCTCTTCAAGAAGGACAAAGCAGATTTTAATGATTATTTAATACTGTTTGATCTAGACATATATTATGTTGAAAAGCTACAGATTTCAGTCCTGCAATGCACCACAGATGTAACGAGAAATGTGGACTTATTTGAAGTAGAATCCAGTGGCCTTTTGATGCAGTTACCATGGCTGTTTGTGCTAAAGTTTCCTGTCTTTGACCCAAGGATACAGTATGAGCTTTTTCTAACTGGTGAAAATCCAAACTTGAACTCCAAAGTGTATATATCGTTTCATGGCAAACTAATGAACATTAAAGGACAGAGGATCATATTTAACTTAGGCCATTGAAATATGATAAATTTCAAAAATATGAAGAATTCTCTCCTTCTGAAGTCAATACAGAAGTCGACAGAATTACTGACCCTATCCAGAATGTGGAGCGGGCCCAGAAATCTTACTGTTTAAGACTTGAAGATGGAAAAAGTGCACTGCTAAGGCAAAGGGCTCGTGACGTCTTACCTCCTCACTCACCCCTGTGTCAGGCTTACTTCCTCACACATCCCTGCATCAGGCTTACCTCCTCACATACCCCTGCATCAGGCTTACCTCCTCACACACCCCTGTGTCAGGCTTACCTACTCACAGACCCCAGGAAAGGGCGCCTGCAGCTGTTGCAAGGCACCCAGCATGGAAGGACCACTTCTGACTTATCCAGCAATGCTCACTTGCAAACATTCACTTCCCCTGTGCCTCCTCACAAAGCTCATGAGTGTCTTAAGATCATTAAGATGAGACCTGTTGTAGTCTTAAGACCACACTGTGTATCTTACTTTAAAGAAAACTCCATGGGTCAAATTGCCATTGCACACCACATGTTAGCAAAACTGGATTTGTTTCAGAGTATAAAAAAATGTGAAGATATATAGGGAAGGAAACTTGCATTAATAAGTGTCTACTATTTACCAAGCATTGTCTATTCTTTTTTAAAAAAATATTTATTTTTTCAGTTATGCTTGACATTCAGTAGTATTTGATATTAATTTTGGGTGTACAGCACTGTGGTTAGGCATTTATATAATTTATGCACTGATCCCCTGATTAGTCTAGTACCCACCTGGCACTATGCATAGTTGTTGCAACATCACTGGCTATATTGTCTACTCTGTACTTTACCTCCCTTTGACTGTTTTGTCACTACCAATTTGTAATTCTTAATCCCGCCATCTTTTTTACCCAGATCCACAAACCCTCTCCTCTCTGGCAAGCATCAGTTTGTTCTTTGTTTCTACGAGTCTGTCATCTTTGTTCATTTATTTTGTTCTTTAGATTCCACATATAAGTGAGATCAAGCATTTTATGCATATTTTTTCATCTAATAGTTACAATGGCGTTATGAACTAGGTACTATTTCCCTTTTCCAGACAAGGAAATGGGATTTTTAAAAAAATTATTTATTTATTTTATTACAGTATAGTTGACATACAACATTATATTAGTTTCAGGTATACAACATAGTCATTTAATATTTATATTCTTTATGATGTGATCAACACAATAAGTCTAGTAACCATCTGTCACTATACAAAGTTACTATGATAATAATGACTTTTCCCTATGTTGAATAGTACATCCCTGTGACTTACTTATTTACTTTATATAACTGAAAGTTTGTACTTCTTAATCCCCTTCACTTTTTCCACTATCACCACCCCCCACCACCATCCCCACTGGCAACCATCAGTTTGGTCTCTGTATCTATGAGTCTGTTTCTACTTTGTTTTATTTGTTCATTTGCTTTGCTGGGTTTTTTTTTTGTTTTTTGTTTTTGTTTTTGTGTATAAGTGAAATCATATAGAATTTGTCTTTCTCTGCCTTATTTCACTTAGCATAATGCCTTCTAGGTCTATCCATGTTGTTGCAAAGAATAAGATTTCAGTCTTTTTTTATGGCTGAGTAACATTCCATTGTAAATATGTACCACATCTTCTTAATCTATTTGTCTATTGATGGACACTAAGTTATTTCCATATCTATCGTAAACAATGCTGAAATAAACATAGGGGTGCATTATATCTTTTCAAATTAGTGTTATTATTTTCTATGAATAAATACCCAGAAGTAGAATTGCTGGGTCATATGGTAGATCTATTTTTAATTTTTTGGAGCAACCTACATACCACTTGCCATAGAGGCTGCACCAATTTGCAATTCTAATAGTGCACCAGGTTCCCTCCTCTCCATATCCTCGCCAACACCTGCTATTTGTTGCCTTTTTGATAATAGCCATTCTGACAGGTGTGAGGTGATATCTCATCATGGCTTTGATTTGCATTTCTCTGATGATTAGTGATGTTGAGCATCTTTTCATATATCTGTTGGCCATCTGTATGTCTTCTTTGGGGAAACGAGATTTAAATTTGCACAATTAATCAGGGGCCAGGCTGGTCTCTGAACCCAGCACCAGCTGGCTCCAAAGCCTGTGCAGCTTCTCTGTACCGGTATGCCTCAAACCTGGCTACACAGTAGTATGCCCTGGGAGTTAAAAACACACCACTGACCCTGTTGCACACCCAGAGACTCTGAAGGAGTTGGTCTGGGCTGGGGACAGAGAATCAGCATTTTAAGAAACCCATCCATTGATTCCACCAAGAAGCAGGGTTAAGAACTGCTGGATTACACCATACCACCCACAGTTATAATCCCACTACAATTCACATATATTTACCTGAGCAAATATGAACAAATGTGACATCTATACTGGGGGACTTAATAGAAAAAGTGGATATCCCTGAACACAATTAATTATCAATCCTTTCTATGAACTCCTCATACCTTAGGAATTCCACAGGGAGATTTTGGACTCTATTGGTCTCTTTTCCCCCCCAATTCAACAGGCATCTTAAGGTGTTTTAAATAAGTTCATTGAGCTCTATTCTGGTAGTAGTTGTATTGTACCAAATCCATTCAAGGAACTCAAGAAAGGAAATGACCAAATGAAGCTGAATCTTTGACCACACTGTCAAAAATTGGGTTGTTTAAAACAGACACATTTCCAATGGTTAATTTCTTTTATTCATTTTCATTTGTTGCAATAACTAGAATCTAGCTATTTGCTTGGCAAGTTGTTCTGGGTCTGCAGAGGTCTATTCTGTAGATGAGAAATGGCAAAACCTAAATGCTATTAAATGTGGACTTACACTTGAATCAGAACTAATTTCTTAATGAAACTTTTTGGTGTTTGGTGCTGTGGGTGCTTTCTTTTGACACATTAATGCCATTACCTTCTCCCATGGCTATGGGGGCTATTTATAAGACACAAAACTTCAACCTCCCCTCAAAACCCCCAAAACAACCCTCTCATAACGTAAGAGCTAAATGCTGTAGCAATGTGGTTGTGGTTAGAACTATCTATGCTTATTGGAGGAAATACTCCAAAATGCTAACAATGGCCATCTCTGTTGATTAGGGGTACATGTGAAAAAATATCCAAACTAAACCTAAAAATTCTTTTGAGATTTTTTTCAAACTGTTTATTTTTATGGTACTATTTATCATTTTCTTTCAAGACAATGGCTCTGGGTCATTTTTAGGAGTCTCTTTCTTTCTTTTTCTTTTTAAAACATTTGCATCTTAGTTCAATGACTTGCTCTAATAAAAGCCTTTTATTTTAAACATATGGGAGTCGAGATTAAAAACACTAGCATTTTTGCTGAAAATCCTTTAAAATGAACAAATATGCTTCCAGAGCTTTCTCAGACTTGAATTTCTTTGAACTACCCTGTTTCAATATACATATATATTTTAAACCTGATTTTGATTCCAGATTTCATTGAAGAAATAAAAGCTGAAGTATTACGTGTGGTTTAACAAGGAAGAAGATAAGCACAAATAAGGAGGTTTAATTAAAAAAGCTTTCAACATCAAGCAATGTCAGGTTTACAGACACTGCAGCCAGAATGCCTGTGGTTGTTCCTGGTCATGTGACATGGACTAGCCACTTCACCTCATTTACCTCAATGTTTCATCTGCAAAATGGAACTGATAATTTGGTAACTTCCTGATAGAGTTGCTGTGAGGATTAAATAAGTTGATATACTTAAAGTACACTTAGAACATTACCTGACCCATGGACCACATTTTGAGTACTTAATACATGATAGCTGTTTATTATTATTATTATTATTATTATTATTATTATTATTATTATTAATGGAATAATGGCAGAGCTAGTAAAATTGTGCAAAGTCTAATGTGGATAGCCTATGCTTTAAAAAATATTTTCTTCCTTTTTACTGGGTTTTCTAAGCAACAAAGGAGCTTCTAGGGGGCAGGCAGTGGCGGGTAGCAGGGTGACTATTTCTTTTCCTTGCTTCAGTGACATATGAAAACTCAGTTGTTTTGTTTTTATCTCTGGATTCTGCCCTGGGAACTTCAACAGATAGTAAATACAGTTTCAGAATTATGTCCTGGTGACCAGAGGTTTACTCTCCTAGCCAGGACATAGCCTAGGATTTTAGCAAGAAACCATACTCTGAGGCTGGATTTAGAAAATAAAAAGATTTTTTACATAGGGAAACAGAAGGGTTACAACACATTATCTTTCCCCCATTCCTCCCTCACCCCCATCTCCCTTACTCCCTTCTTTCTTTTCATTCTCATTCTCTTCCTTTTAAAAAGTTATCAATTTCTAAAAAAATTAAATAAATCCCTTTGTATAAACTTACCTGTTTGTCAACTGATCAATGAAAAGCATTGAACAAGAAGAGAATTAAGTTACTAAAAAGTGACTAAAAAGTTAATTATGTTGCTAATGTAGCAAATAGCACATACTACTTGCTCAATATTGTTGTTCCGCTGTCTGTATACTAGTATTGTGGGGGCCTCCCTGGGAGATGTACCCCTGGAAACATGCACAAACCCAGAAGTGATTCCCCCAGTTTCGTTCTCCTCCTAGGTCCTTCAGTGTGTACCTAGGATTTCTCCCCTGCCCCCAGCTTGGAGGTCTCCACAGAGCCCCTGGCCTTTGAAAGAGTACATTTCTTACATCTCTATCAGCTTTTACGTCACTACTGCATTAAATTACAACTCTCTTTCCAGCAAAATGAAATATTAGAATAAAAATTATTTCCAAAAATATTCCTTATGTCTTCTCTTATAACTTGGACCACATTTTGAGTGCGCACAGTTAACTACAAGGCATTCTTTCTTTGGCTGTAAGTTCGGATGTCTTGTCTTCATTATAGATCAGCCCCATGCAAGCCCCAAATTGCTCATATTTCACTTTTATGTCTTTCAATTCACTTAGTTTATTATTCTTAAATCATTTATTCAAGTCCTTAACTAAATTTCCTTTAATTTTTGCCTCTACACCTTGATATCTTCTCTGCTCTAAAGCTAATACTTATTTTCTTCTTTTAAAATAAATGCAATAGGCCTAAATGATTCTGTTTCTGCTTATGTTTCCCCCATTATAGATTGTTCTTTTAATGACTTTCAGTCTTGGGCTTGCCACCTCCCATAGAGAAACTTACATGTCATTGCCCATGTTTGTGTAGAGGACTGGTAAATCTGATTAGTCACAATTAAGTAATCTCCCCAGGAAACAAGAAAAAGAGCTTTAAAATGTTGGATGAAGCCCTCCATTATCAGAACACAGATTTCTGGGTCTGGATAGATGTCAGAAATAAATTTTGTCTAGATGAAGAAACCAAAAACCCAGAGGATTACTTTTCTCTGCCAAGCCACAAGACTAGTTAGCAGTCGAGTTAGAACTAGAGTCTAAGCCTCCTGACACCTCCTAGTGTACCACTTTTATTCATTCATTCATCCATTCATCCATCCATTCATTCATTCATTCATTCATTCAGCCTTCCTGCTTCCTTCCCTCCCCCTTTCCTTTCCTTTTCCTCCCTCCCTCCCTCCCTCCTTTCCTTCCTTCCTTCCTTCCTTCCTTCCTTCCTTCCTTCCTTCCTTCCTTCTTTCCGTCCTTCCTTCTTTTCCTCCTTCCCTCCCTCTCATTTATTTACTCATGCCTACTTGTTTCGTAATAAGCAAGAGACCAATAGTGATTTATTTTGGGAATAAAAAAACCTAGGCAACATATGGTCTGACAAATAGGAGAGTACTAAGTAGACACACAGAAACAGAATGTTTAAAATAGTAACTACCCTGGAAAATCTGATTTGTGTGGTCATTGTCACCATAGCATAACACTCTCAATGTAACACATACCACACCATGTTTACTGTAATATTATAGAATCCTGATTCAAAACAAGGCAAAAAGAACCAAAGGACAACAAGAAAGTACGCATATACTTTCAAACCCATATACAGAGATGGAGCTGCCTCAGATGTAATTCAGCAGACAATTACTATACTGACATTTTGGCAAAATTTCCAGGCATTTCCATAAATCCCTTTCAGATTCTTCTTCCTTCCAGCTCAGCAAGATGGTCACATTTTTCTGGGCCTCAGACAAACAATAGCATTCAAATGATATTTAAGAACAACACACCCTCCCCACCCCACAACGGAGGCTGGAGGCTCAAGCTGGCTGGGAGAATGGGAGGTCACCATATGCCTCGTGCTCCTTGTGCGCGGCCTCGCTGCCATTTTATAGCTGTCTTTGCCTCTTTATTTTACTTTGGGAGACAAGGGTTTGACTAACACACACAAAGGAGATTTAGGATTAAGCCTCATCTTCTCTCTCTCGCCAACCTGTAAAGTCTTTCATCCTAACAAAGGTGGGAGGAGCCGAAGAGAAAGAGGGGGCTAACAGGAGGAGGTCCAGGAGGAAACCAGGCAGACTATGGGGGGAAGGGGAGAGAGCGAGCTTTTTTTAAATTCGCTGTCCCTCTCACCCTCGTTTTTTTTCTTCATCACACAGAAGCACCATCTGTTCACAGACTTCATGCGTTTGCATTTGTTTTCCATTCAGTAACAGCTTATGTAAGAAGCAGACTCTGAAGTGAGCAAATACGCCACCGACTGGATCAGCGACTGTACTTTGTTCGAGCCTCTTAAAACTTTACAGAAGGGAGCTCTGTGCGGGTCCTGACCATTCCACCAGCTCCGCCCCCGGCCTAGATTAGCACCACGTGACTTTGTTAGCCCCTTTATGCCAAAGCCTCTCAGCATTCATGCACTTCATTTATACTATATTTTAAAGTACCCTTAAATGATGTTTTCAACAATTTTTTTTCTAGTGTGCTAGCCTGACGAGAGCATAAACAATTTGAGAACAGGGAATTCACTGTCAATTTCTTGCCATATTCCCTTTTCTCTGGTTAACCACAGAGTCAACTCTGTTAATACAACATTTTGGCAAAATTTCCAGGCACTCTGTTAAATATGTAGACTTATTTGATCATACTTTCAAAACTAACAAGTAGGAATAAATCAACGGGAGAAATGGTGAGAGACATCAAAATATCATCTTTTGCTGTCTCAGAAAAAGAAAAGATATATTGTCTATGACTTTTTTAGGTATCCTTGAAGAAATTACCTAGATAGAATGATCTTCACACTGGGTCACGGTACGTCCAATTATGTGACTCTGATATACAAAAAGAGCCGCATATCATTTCATGGAGTTGATATACTCAAGATTACATTTCCAAATAGCATTGGACATTTTAGTTATTTAAAAGTTTTCAGTTACAAGTAATGCTGGGCCAACATCTTTGAGCACGAAGCTTTTTCTGTTTTTAGAATTATTTTCTTAGACTGCATTGTGAGAAATGGAATTACAAAATCCAATTAGTGACATTTTGAATTTAATCTTCAAACTCAAGCACTTAACAAAAGTTGACTGTTTTGAGTAGGGATATGAAAGTCAGGACCACTAATGCATCATTGCATTTGTACATTTTCACCCACATTTTATTGAATAGCTGTGGCACATAACTAGAGTTTTCATCAGTCAAAATTTAATGTTTATTTTACTGGAAGTAACCCTTAAGGTCTAGGAATATAAATTGATATTAAACTTACCCCTTATTGTCCTTAGGAATGAACATTTAAACACTCTGATAGAGATTATAAATGAGCAGGTTAGACACTTTAACTTACAACTTGAGTGTACTATTGTGGCATTATAATATGCTATGTACATACCATAAATTGCCCAGGCATCACATTATAGAAATGCAATAAAGAAATGTCAAATTTTACACTTGAAATGCCAAAAATTAATAATTATATACTGATCTCTTTAAAAAACCAAAATTAACTCTAATACATAACTTTTGATCCCACTTCATACTTTCCTTGGGAATTTTTACTGTGTTTTAAAATTTTAAATTAAATTAGTGAAGCAGGAAACCTCAGAATGTCTATTTTAAGATGAAATTGTTATGCAGATTTCAAGAGTTACTATAAGTTGAATTACTCATGATACTCAAACTTTTTCTTGGGTTAATGCACCTAATTGCCTTGTGTTAATAATGTACACTCCCGGGTTAATATAATAATAATTTATTTTCTCTCTCATTTAAACTGTAGAGCCTTATTTTTCTTGAGCATTGTTTTGTTTCAATGGAGCTTTTATGTTTCACTCAAAATTATCTGTGTACAAAATAAGTGCACAGGACAACTTCAGTGACATGTCACAGAGGCCAGGCTGAACCTCAGACTCATTGCTGTATCACCGCGTGTTCTTGTGTGCACTGCTAGCACATGTACACACTGACACTCTATTGATAAGCATAGAAATCCTTCTCACAGAGTGGCGTTGGCCATTCCAATGTAAAGCTTATACTCGTTCATGTAAGAGCTCCCAAGTATCAGACTGAAGATGGTCCCTGGGCAAGATTGTGAAATTCATTAAACTTTGTATTTTCCACAGCTTAACTTTTCTTGGACCTGCTCTAATTTCTTTTGAATTCTGACTCCGTGCTAGTGTGCATGACTGAGATAGGGTTGCATAGAGCTAGGTGAGTTGAGAAAATAACTTGGAGTGTTGTTCATATTGGTTAAGGAAGTGTAGACATTTTGCAACCATTCCTGCCCAGGGGTTACTTAAACATAGGAGGAGATCAGATGTACCCCCAAATTCTCACCTACATCAGTTCAGAGTGTAAATGCAGTGACGCGGGCAGGCTCAGGGTGTTACAGGAGCCCAGAATCACCTCTCAGCATCATTCAGACACCCGCAGACTTATTTTACTTTTCCAAAAGTCTGGAAACATAGAACCACTATTCCCTACATCCATCCTGGACTGAAGAGCATTGCTGGTGAGACTATGAATTCCTCCTGCTTATTTTCATGGGCAAAGTGTCTCCTCTTCCTCTTTTGATGATGCTTCACAGAAGGTATTCCAGGCTTCTCTATTCCCCTTAAACCCGCAGTCCTGTAGATCTCAGCAGACTACTTCACCTCCTCTTTTGCCAATGAGATTGAGGCCAACTAGAAGTTCCCACATCTACCCTCCCCTGAGGGGTGTTCTTTCCTTCTAATTATCCCTCATTTTTGCTCACAGTCTCAGGCAAAGAGCTGTCCATTCACCTTGCCAAGGCTAAACAACTTATGCCCTCAGCCTCACAGCCTCCCCCCAAATCTCAGGATTCCTTTTTTTCCTCAATTAACTCCTTTTCCACGTGGCTTTTTCAGTCTTTTCTTCTCCTCTGGCTTCTTCCCCTTAACTCCAAATACTTATAAGTCACTCACTCCTCTGCTTGCCTTTGCCTCCACACTCATCATTGTGATTCCTGCTCAGACTACTGGAGAGTCTCAACACCTTCTTTCACTCACTGAATCCTGGTTTTCTCATGTGTGAAGTGGTGATGCCTCACAGTACTATAGTGAATGAAGCAAATGAAATAATAATTAAACGAGCTAATCAGATACTGTGTTATTTACTGATCCTTTACTCTTAAAGTTCTGGAATGTTCCTGTAGTGATTAAAGGTAAATGGCTCCCTACAAAACTCTTTTCTTGGAAGGGGCTGGGGGGAGAGGAAGGGCTGATAAAAAGGAGGGAACCCCAAGTACAAAAATCCACTCTCTGAATTCCCTCCTCTCCAGTTTGTTCATTGTTGTGATAATGTGTGTGAGATAATGCAGGAGAGGGCACTTTGAAAACTGTAGAGCCTTATGCACTTATAGGGCCTTGTTGGTAATCCTGTTACAGGATAAAGTCCAGTCTCCTCTGACGTGCACGCAAAGCTGTCCTTGCTCTAACTCTTGTCACCTTAGCTCACTTCCTCCAACCATTTCTCAGAAATAATTCTCTACTGCAGCCAAGTTGATGCCCTTCTGTGCACCAGTGGGCCTTTTCTCGTAGTACTGGAAAATGCCTTTTACCTCCTGGATTGTCTTCCTATCTAGACCCATAAGCATGGATAAAGTTCCAGTTCCAACAGAAAACACCTCCCAATTCCATTAGCTCACAGTGTTGTCACTCTTCCCCAGGGTGTGGCAAATTAAAGATATGGGTACACAAAAAGAAGTTGAAAAATGTAATTACATAAACCTTTAAAGGCTTTGGCTAAGAGATGCATAGAGCTACACTTAGGCAAGGTTGACTAGAGAGCCAACCAAAAGCTGAGTTGATTCTCTCTCATACACTGATTGAGGCCATAGAGCAGTGGTTCTCAACCTTCCTAATGCCACCACCCCTTAATACAGTTCCTCATGTTGTGGTGACCCCCAACCATAAAATTATTTTCGTTGCTACTCTATAACTGTAATTTTGCTACTGTTTGAATCGTAATGTAAATATCTTTTTGCTTTCCAATGGTCTTAGGCGACCCCTGTGAAAGGGTCGTTCAACCCCCAAAGGGGTCACGACCCACAGGAGAACTGCTGCCATAGAGGAAGGTAGTGCTCCAGGCATACATATGCCAGGACAGCCACAGTAATGCAAATGCATAGTAGATTCACTAGGCTTTATTTTATTTTATTTTATTTTTTGGGTCAGAGAATGACGGGTCCATACATATATGTATGTGTATATATATGTGTATGTATATATGTATATATATGACCTGCCTACAAGGCCTAATTTCTTTTATCAGTGGCTAATGGGGTAAATTATCTCTTTCTTTTGAAAGCCTGCAGGGAAAGCAGACACTCCTGGTGTGATGGCAGCTGATAAGTACAGGGGGCCATGCATACTCATTTGTGACTATTTTTGGCAGGATACAGCAAATTTATGACTTGAAGAAGTGATCAATAATCTAGGCTGATCTTGGGCAGCTCCTGCTCTTGCTCCACAGATCAGTGTGCTCCGCCCATGGGCCAGGTCAGGCAATTGGGGCTCCAAGGAGTTAAAAGGTTTGCTTGAGATATAGAATCAGTGAAGAGTGCTGGTGGGCCTGTCTTCAATGTGCTTCTCTTTCAAATGTACCCAGATATTAGGGCAGTTTTCTTGCTAGGCCTTTAATTAGGCAGTCTTTGAACATGTTAAGTCTGGTGTTTATATAGGAAAGGAAAGTCTTAAATGGGCATGTGTATTCATTGCTGGGGCTGCCATAATAACAACATGCCACAGGCTAGGTGGCTTGAACAATAGAAATGTATTTTCTCAGTTCCGGAGGCTGGAAGTCCAAGACACAGGTGTCAAAGAGTTTGTTTTCTTCTGAAACCTCTCTCCATGGCTTGCCGATGTCCTCCTTCTTGCTGTGGCCTTTCCTTGTACATGCACATCTCTGGTATCTGTTCCTCTTCTTATAAGAACACCGGTTATATTGGATGAGGTCCCGCCTCATTACCTTATTTAAACTAATTACCTCCTTAAAGGTCTTACTCTCCAAATGCAGTCACATTCTAAGGTACTGAGAGTTAGAACATCATCGTATGAATTTTGGAGGGGACACAATTCCGTCTATAAGGGAGAATGAAAAAAAAAAAATTACTCTTATGACATTCACTGGAGAAGCTAAGCCATCGCAGTGGATGCAATGCATGAAGACAACTGGACCTTCTCTGGGGCTAGGAGAGTTCTTCAGGTACTTAAGTCAATACATTCCCAATTTCTCCTCATCTGGGTCAGATTGGGTCTCAGTCACTCGGAATCAGTGGAATCATCACTATCATATTGGGAAAACCCAAAGGGTTCAGGTTAGCTTCCCTACGTCTTCGGCCTACCTATCTTTGGAGGGTACCTTCTTCCATGAAGCATTTTTTAACTGTCCCAAGTACACAAGTAGAATTAACTCATCCTCCTTCCTTTTTGCCCATGCAGCTCTCCATTCTTTATTCTCATCTCTTCTCTCATGATGCTTGTAATCCTTAGTGTACTTACTGGTTTATCCACCTGTCCCCACCTAGAGGCTAGACATTGGGTCTTTCTCTTATTCCTCTGCATTCCCAGAGTTGGCACATGGGTACTTAGTATATGTTTGTTGATTGAATGAATAGATGGATAGACAGATGAATAAATAGGACCACTATTCAGTGGGTATACCTCCATATGTCAATTTTAAAATCAAGATTTCGAAGTTCAGAGAGTCTGTAGGCACTGAATTAATTCTGAGATTTTTGGAGAGATTTTGAGGAGGTCTGGGGAAATCGGGTTCCCTTGGCACTACTTTGGATTCACCACAAGGTGATTAGCAGTTGGTTCAAGGCTGCACACGACACTTGGTGACTGTGAACTTCCTTGGTTTGCTCAGGGCATGAAAGGGTAGTGCCTCCTCTGGGTTTTCAGAGGCAGTTTGGGGAGCTCCTGCCCAGGTACCATGTGGTGCAAAGCACCCTGATCCACAGAGATACCCAACCTTGCCATGGCAGATTAGACATAGCAGAGATTTGGCTCTCCCTGATTTGGTGGTAAGTTTTCACTTTTCTCCTCAAATGTCCTGGAAGGGGCTGAGGATTCCATGCCCTGGGGCCATTGATGGCCATACTCCCTCTCCTTGCACATTTTCTCTCAGCAGAGTTTGTTTTCCCCAACTGCTTCTTTAACCTCAGTGTTCTCTCTCTCTCCCTCCCTCTCCATCTCCGTCTTCTTCTTCCTTCTTCTTCTTCTTCTTCTTCTTCTTCTTCTTCTTCTTCTTCTTCTTCTTCTTCTTCTTCTTCTTCTTCTTCTTCTTCTTCNCTCTCTCTCTCTCTCTCTCTCTCTCTCTCTCTCTCTCTCTCTCTCTCTCTCTCTCTCTCCTTATTTATAGCATTTGCTTCTTTGTACCTGATATTTTTAGTCTTTTGCATAGAGATCATGTGATTTTTAGGGGCAAGGGCATATTTTATTCATCTTTTTACCCCCTACAATCCCCAGGACAGTGCCTGGAAGAAGTGTAGTAAAATATTCTTTTGAATAAACTATCTGTTCCCACATTTGGGTTTTTCTAGTTTCTTCAATTCAGGTCATTTACGCAGCATTCTCCAAAGGGATTTGTATGGTAAATCATTGATTTCTTTATTTCCAGATAAGTTTTATATGTAATAACATCAAATAAAATTGTGAAAAGAAAAGAAATCTATGCACAGTACCATAGTCAACCCCCACCCCACGTTAACCACTTTAACACCTTGGTACATATAATTCCACTTTTCAATCCACATACGTATAAATAAAAATAGTGTTGGACTACCTGTTCTGTTTTTTAACCTGCATTTTCTCTTAAGAATGTATTGTGAACAGCTCTCCATTGTCAATAAAGACATTTCTCCAACACTATTTTTAATGACTGGCAGATTATTTTATCATCTGAATGTACTGTAATTGATTTTCTCAATCCCCTATTGCCAGAACTTCTTTTGCTCCCGATGTTTATAATTATTAACAGTACTGCAATGAGCCTCCTTATCATATCTGCATAATCCATCATTGTTTCCTTATGATAAGCTCCCAGAGTAGAATGTTCATTTTAAAATCTTTTGGCACATGCTGACAAATGCCCTTCCCCATAGCCTTCAATTTGGCATGCTTTTATAGCTTTTCTTATAGCCATTATTCAATTAATAGATGCTATCGATAGACTTGAGTGGATGAAATCTAGTTCTTGACTGTGATTCTTCCTCAGAGTGACCTGTTTTGTCATTTAAGGAACACCCTGAAATAATTGAGGTACAAAGATACAAAAACATTTTTTTAAAAGTTAGGAAAAGTAGAAAAAGCCACGGGAAGTCTCATAGGCATGCCATAGAATGAATGTAGTTGATCATTATGTCTCTTTAAATGCTATTTTGAAATGCTACTTATTACTACTTAAGAAGCAAATAACTCATCCTACGTTAAAAACTGTGTGGTTAGTGGGCTTTAAACATAAGGCCCTGTGTAAGCTTTTGAAATATGGGACACCATTGCTATTTGTGTAGGTCCCTTGCTGGTAAGTCTTAAATAGCCAATATAATCAGAAGCTGGTTGCACATGTGCCTGCCATGGAAGCTTCCAGAACACAACTGTGTAAGGCAAGCCTTGAACTCAAAGTCCTTATGCTCAGTTGACTCACAGCCCTACTTATCTCTACATGAGGTCAAAATACAAATGCCAAAATTTCACTTTCCTTAATTTTCTATTTTTGCTAATTGCATTTACCTTGCTCTTTTCCTTTATATCCTACATACATTTGACATTTTAAAAAGGTGTTTTAGCCTCTGAATTTAAGCAAATTGGTTCACAGAATTCCATAGTGGGTAGAGAATTCTGAGTTAATATTCACAGTGTCCTAAATGTTAACATCACCGTGAAAGCAGCTTGGTTTTGCCTTGGCTCCAGTAATTTTAAATTGTATTTACAGGGTTACTTGCTTTTTTTTCTTTAATGAGTCAGAATATCCAGTTCAATCTGGTTAGCTATTTCACTACTATTCTTTCCATAGGAGAGTTAAATTATAATGTTAATTTTTTTTTAAAGATTGTTTTGGGGAATTGGGGAAGGGGAACAGCTAAGTTGTTATCCTTGAATCTTAGTTGTGGGGGGCGTCGCTAGCTCAGCTCCTAAGACCAGTCGCCATCCAGCTGCTCATCAGCAGCTCCCAGCCACTCAGCTCAAGGTGCGGTGTTCAATCTTAGTTGTGGGTGAGCGTAGCCCACTATCCCATGTGGGAATCAAACCAGCAACCTTGTTGTCAGGAGCAATGCTCTCACCAGCTGAGCCATCCTACCACCTGTTGGCAGCTCAGCGGCAGCTCAGCTCGGGCACAGCTCACTGGCCCATGTAGGAATCAAACCGGCGACCCTGTTGCTCAGAGTTCTCACTCTTAACCAACTGAGCCACTTGGCCGGCCCCTATAATGTTAATTTTAAGAGCAGAGAATCCATAGTAGGTTTGTTTTGGACAAGAGAATGATTTCCTGCCAGAAGCCAGGGTCTTCTGAATCTTATGTTCTAGAATACCTTCTTTAGTAAAGAAAAGCAAACCAATCTCTGAAACTATCAGAGAATGTTCTTCATTTTAGTTTTTAAAAAATGCTTGCTTATTGAATGTGCTGTTAATGAGATGGCATAGAGAACTGCCAACTGAAGTTAAGATTGATTACAAAGTGCATAGCTTTGACTATTGACTTTAAAGTGATTCTAAAAAACAAGGTCATGATACCTTATCAACACTGAAATAACAAAGGCAGTTATTTTCAAGTGTATGTAGGGTTAAACAACTGTCTTTACACATTCATATTTTTTCTTGTCCTTAACCCCTTCTTTGGAATTCCCCCAGAACACTCAGAAACTCCGACCATTTACATTGTCATTCTTGGCCATGGGGATAACAGTGAACATTTCTACCAAGATGGTATTTTCAATAGAACCACTGCTGCTTCCTTATTTGTCAGAAAAATATATGAACAATGTCCGGTATTGAACGTGTATCCTAAATGTTCCAGGTTCATCACTCCATTGTTCCTCTTACAATCGTTTGGGCCTCATTTTTTAAAACCAGTCTTCTACACATCTCTTTGGCTATTTGTTGCCTAATGTACAATAGTTGTCTGGCCCTGGACCACTGCTCTGCTCCTCCCCCACTTCATGGCCAATTTCCTGCTCTGTTGTTTTTCTCTGTCCTGCATCTCCTTGAGCGTGGACACAGACCCTTCTTTTAATCCCCCAGTGGAAGTGGACACCAGGCAGTAACTTTTGAGGGTTTGGGAGCATAGGAAGTCAATTAAATCCCAGAGGCCAGGACTGCAGACAGGATGCTTTCAACATCCAACACCCCACCTATCATGAATATACCCACCTGGGCTCCTTTCTTCCTAGGATCTGTCAGCAGCCATGTTGCAGGACCTACTTACCTTCCATAAGTGGAAAGCAGTCCCTCTTTCCCCCATTAATGTTAATGGTTTCCTCACTGGAGTCCAGACCCAACCCCTTACAGATCAAGAAAAATGAAAAGGTTCTTTCTTTAACTAGATTTACCTTCTTTTTCCTTGCATAAGAATTGTTCCCTTCCCAAGGTTATAGTTATTGAATACATTTATTTCTTTTACAAGCAGCCCCACCTCTGTGACCTTGCCCTATGACATATAAAAGACTTGAGAATTCAATGGTCTGATGTCATATATTTCCCAAAGTTCAGTTAGTGACTCAGGTTTGGGCCTTTCGCAGAGAGGTCAAGGTTGGGCTTTGGCAATTCCAGTCTCCCAGCATTAGTGCCTTTCCTATGGCCTATATGGAGTCTGGGCTGCCTAAATCCATGTTGACTAAAGAAACATTTTTCCTAAAGGAAATCTAATCTGCAGAAACATAGGTCCCATTAAAAGCCATATCCCACTGACATTATTGTAAAAGATAAAACTTCCCAGTTACAATCATACAGGCTGGCCTTTCCCGAGAACAGCAAGATTACTTGCCTTATTTAGCATTTGCACATCTCTGAGTGGTGGGTCTGGAAATGTGTGAAGGCAGTAGTAGAAAAGAGGCCTCTTGTCCATCACTTTGTTAGCAATGTTTCCCCAAATGCAATCCAAAAAAATGCCCCGTGAATCAAATAAGTGTGAGAAATAGTGAAAAGAAACAAGATTTTTTTCAAATCATATATGTCTTGGGACTTTTAATTTGCTCTGTTCCTTATGCATCCTTCCTGGATGATATAATGTGTTTCTCAAACTTTCTGATCATTACATTTTTTCCTCCACAAAGACTTTCTTTTCTAGAATTCTAGCTAAGATTGGATGGACAAAGGTGAGACCCTTTGCCTCCCTTGGTTAAGGACACACAGTTTATATCCCATTACTAGGATATGCTTAGACTTAAATTTCCAGCCTGCCCCAGGAAATAGAGAAAAATCTCAGAAATCTTATGATCTGGGAGCTTTAACAGCCTGAAACAATCTGTTCCACTCAGATGGCTTTTGTCCAGTGAACCCATATGGCATGGCAGGCCCAAGCACCAGGATCTCCGGCTTCCTACCTTGTTTTCTCATTCTCGCCTTTCTTTCCTCATCCTGTAAAGTTCAGGCACATACACTTGTGAAATCTCCCTCCTCCTACGTATCACCTCAGAACCCTTTTTGACGGTTCATTGCATTAAAAAAAGTATGTTCCAGAAGGTTTCTGGGGACAACTCTGCCAGTACTTCTCACATTTGAGAAGATTTGAATTATTATTATTTTTTGTGAGGCAACAGTCGAGTATAATGTCTGGTTTCTGGTAAAAATCACACACAGTAATTTATTAGTAGCCAATAATAATTCATTCACACAAAATATAAAAATATAAATAGTGTCATGTTACAAAAGTTAATATATAATGCCTGTTTTAGGTTTTCCTCAGCCATCCTTCATCTTTAGATGATAGATCTTACGTAGTGACCATAAACTCTTTCTGGGGGAAGGGTCAATATTTTATCACAGAGGTTGTTAATTCCACGTCAAGAAGCCATATGATACGCAAAGTGCTATTTTTAATCATAGCTGCTTTACTTTAACTTCTTGTAGACCTGTTGAATGACCTACTCTCAAGAAATATGAATGGAGAAGTAATGTGAGAACACCTATCTATATGCTAATAAAAAGTTGGGATGTAGCATCCCAGTTTACTGTAACGAATGTGGCCCCAATATGTAATCACATTCATCACAAATATTTTATTTAAAAATGTGGGAAAACAAGACACCTACTGAGTAGAATGTATTTGTCTCAGTAGGCCACAATGGACAAAAATGAAAGTCAAGTGGATTACTCATTAATCGGGTTACTGATCTTCTCTGGCGCAATGCTTAAAAGTCCCATCTATAGTCTTGTTTGGGGTCGGGATGAGGAGGCAGAGCTGTTGTGGGAAAAAAAGACAGAGGAAGTTGTAGGAAAGTCAGTGAATAGATTTTCCCCAAAGTAAATAAACTGTTCACACAAACACTTTGATCTGCTCTTATCTAGTCAACTTGAATAAACAATTATTTTCTCTTGAATTTATAAAGTTCATCCATGAAGAAAAAGGACAATAAAGGCTTTATTTTATTTACGTATCATTGCTCCCAGTGATATTATTTCTAAAATTTGTCAGGGACAGAGATCAAGTGAGAGCAAGAGCGTTTAGCCTCCACTGTCAGAAGGAAGCAGGAGAGCAAGGGGGTGGGGATTTCCCTATTGCTGAAAAGTAGAGAGTGTGATACATTTAAGATTGCTCAGTATTAGTAGTAGTCATTTTGGGGGGAAGGAGGGGAGCTCCAAAATACTTTATCAGAACCTCCAACATAGCACATAACACATTGCATTAAAATCTTTTTATTTTCAGTCCTCAGATAGATTTGTGAACAACTAGGGCACACCAGAAGACTTAATGTAGACATGTATAGGCTTAGAAAATCTTAAGTTGTCTCCCCCCTGGGACTGTGAAGCCTCTCAATACAATGGAAATGCACCCATTGGAGAGATGTGGCTGAACGAGGTAGGTAGTAAGGAGGCAACAACGAAAAGAATATGATCCTTGTATTGGTTAGGGTGCTTTTGGTTGCAAGTAACAAGCAGCCTGACTGATGGTGATTTAAATCAATAAGGGTCTGCTTTTCTCACATAGCAAAAAGTATGGAGATGAACAGCTGCTTGATGTTGGTTCAGCAGCTCAATATTTATCTAGGATGCTCAGCCTTTCCTTAATGGTGACAAGATGGCTCCTACAGTACCAGCCACCACATCCACATTCAAGATAGTGCCTGAACAAGGTAGTGCTTGTTGCCCCTAATATTCATTCATTCAGTCGTTCATTCATTCATTCAACAACTATTTACTGAGTACCTGCTATGTGCTAATAGTAAACTAGGCACTGGGAATAGAAAGATGCTAAAGACAAGGAGTAGAAAGAGAAACATTAGTTTCCATTCTTTTTAATCAGGAAAGGAAATACTTTTCTAGAAGCTTTCCATAGGCTTTGCTTGTGTTTCATGAGCAAGAAATGGATATATGCCCACTCCTAGTTCAATCACTTGTAAAGAGTAGTTGAAAGATTGCAGCTTTACACCAGTCATAATTCATTTTCTGAGGCTAGGCGAGGGGCTATTTTTCCCTAAAGACATGGGACAATAACAATTCCTGGATTTTATCTGCAACTGTTGCTCCTACTACTAATTAATTAATTAATTAATTAAGTATTGAGCACCTGCTCTGTACCAGATCCAAGTTAGATACTGGGAATAGAGAGGCACATAACACAAGGAATTCCCAATCTTCTTTTAGAAAATGAAAACAACGCAAACAAATAAGTGTAATGCAATGTGGTAAGATGAATTAAGGTGCTACTAGGAGTAGAAAAGAGCTCAGAAGGAGTTATGACTTTTTCAGGCAGAAAATAGAAAGGAAGATTGAGATAAATGAAGACTTCCTAGAAGAGGGGTATAGAGCAGGCCCTTGGGGATAAGTGGGATTCCACAAAGCATAGAAGGCTGGAAGGTGGAAGAGTGGCGGTGCAGGGCACAGAAGGCTCTGAGCTAATTGCAGTGATCATGGAGTGCTGAGAGTCTTTATTTCCCCATGGAATTTAGCCTTTTGACCAGGTCTACTCAAACCACTGGTTCAAAAAGTGTGACGCCAAGTATAGTGAGTGAAGTATAGCTGATTCGCCATTGGAGTCTCCTCTCTGGACAAAAAAGTCTTGTATTAAAGTTGTAATCTCTTTAACCTTTCCCTTGTCCTGACAAACTAAGAGACAGGAAAGTTCATGTTCTCCATTTGGCACAGAAAGATCAAACCTTTAAGAGAATCAGAAGGGAGGGGGCAGTATTCCCCTCACTGTATCTGATACACTTCTGACCCGTCACCCTCAGTTCAGTAATTTTATTGGCATGACAAGGCATACAGAAAGCCCAGTGTGTTCACACAAATGGCTTTCCAGTTGCAAGCTCCACTGCTCATAAGCAGAGGGAAGGCCTAAAGTTTCCCATTATATTCACAAGGGGGCTTCAGAGTAGCAAGGGGCCCAGTGTCTGTCTGCATTTTAGGGACGTCCACACAGTGCCATACAAGGGAACTTTCCAAGTTCCCCCAACTGCTAATCCACAAAAGACCTGGATGGTCTTCTTTATCAGACTAATCCTTCTGTCAATAGTGGTTAGGGGTCTGAGCACACATCGCTTCAGAAGCACTGGGTTGTACCAGTCTTTTCCGAATTAGTCAATGAGCAAGTACACAGCAAGCCGTTTAGAAAGCATGGGGTTATGACATCTGACCTTAGAGAAACTAGGTGACATAATCCAACTCTACACAACTTTATTTTGGGTTTGACTAATGAAAATCCCCTACTGAGGGAGAAGGGTCTCTAGTTTTAGGATGTATCCAAGGGCATAGGAAGAGATTAACTTTGACAGCTTTATTTTGACCTAAAGACATTATAGTTTAAAAATATTTGTGATAGTGTTAAAAGGTAAAGCAAATGTGGTTTTAGGAGGAATGTCTTGAATTGGAGTAAATATTGGATGTCGTAACCTGGTATGGTGATGCCAAAGCTCTGACTCTCCACATGCTTTCTCTGAGCTAAAAGAAAGGATGCCAAGTTCACCAGTAATTGTTGCCAACATCAGAGGTTATAGAGCCTGGCAACCCAGTGGGCACATTTCCTTGGAGACCAGAGAATCCACAGGCACCAACTTTTCCTTCCATTATATTCTACAAGGTCATGATCTCCCCCAGTGCACTTGGTCGCCATCTTGGAAATTCAGCTGTTAAGGGAGACGAAAAAGAAGATTGAGCAAACAGATTCTGAAAATATTTCTTTCTCAAGAGAGTAAACAATATTTAAAGGGATTTTTAAATCATAGGCTCAGACTAAGTTTTGAATGGCATACAGCAAGAAGTTACTTTCCCCACTAACCAGAAAGTGAGAGGTCAAAAGGAAAATGAGCAAGAGAGAAAAGGACAAAACTATACTCAGCGCAACTAAGTTATCACTTGAGTTACATTTGCAAAGGTGCTACAAAAATTCCCAATTCTACAGATATGTTTTCCAAATTTTAAATAGGAAAACAGAATATCAATGAATGACCATTTCTAGATATCCAGTTTTATAAATAACAAACCATACTGAACATTCCCTAGTATAAGGGTATTTTTGTATAAGTCAAGCTATTTCAAACCCTAGATGTCTCTTTCCATTTTGCTGTTTAATTATACATATTTGGCATAATATGAAGAGTATTTTTAAATAAAGTTTTTATTTTAGAATAGTTTTAGATTTGCAAAATATTTGCAAAGCTGGCACAGAGATTTCACAACACCCCTCATCAATTTCCCGTATTAACACTTTACCTTAGTATGGTTCATCACAACTAATGAACCAGTATAGATATGTTATTATTAAAGTCCATATTCTCTTCAGATTTCCTTAATTTTTTCTTAATGTTATTTTTATTTTCCAGTATTCCATCTAGGATAACATATCACATTTAGTCATCATGTCTTCTTAGGTTCCTCTAGACTATGATAATTTCTCAGGCTTTCCTTGTTTTTGATGGCCTTGAGTATTGAGGAGTACTGGTTATGTATTTTATACAATGACCCTCAATTTTGGTTTGTTTGATGTCTTTCTTTTTTTTTTTTTTAAAGATTTTTATTGGGGAATTGGGGGATGGGAACAGACAAGTTGCTGTCCTTTTGTTCTTCAGTCTAGTTGTGGAGGACGTTGTTTCACTGGCCCAAGTTGGCACCATCATTGCGCTCTTCCTGGGCGAGGCAGATCAGCTGCCGGCTTCTGGACGGCCGCTCTGCGGCTGCTGGCTATACACGGTAGCCCATGGCAACCCACTGCAGCAGGGGCTGCAGCCTATGCCGTCTCCGGTGACTCAGGGCAGCCCAGCTCCAGGTTGAGCTGTTGTTTAGCATCTTAGCTGTAGAGGGCAGTGTCACTGGCCCTCATATGTGGGATCCGAACTGAGGCCCTCTGGTGTCCCAAGCCAGCTCTTAACCAACGCGCCACTTGGCCGGCCCTGTTTGATGTCTTTCTTATGATTAGACTGGGTGAATGGTGTTTTTTTGGGGAAGGGTAGAGGAAAAGTGCCATTCTCAGCATATCAAGGGCACATAGTATCAACATGACTTTTCACTGTTGATGTTGACCTTGATCATCTGGCTGAGGAAGTGTTTCTTATGTTTCTTCACAGTAATATTACTCTTTCCTCTTCTTTGCATACTGCACTCTTTGGGAAAGAGTGTTCTTTTGATAACCATTCTCCTAGATTTTGTCTTTCTCTTGTCATTTTATATCTCCTCTTCCTTCCTCTCAGTAGGAACCTGGTATTCAATAAGAAATAAAAAAATCTGCCTTCTATGCTCTTCTACTTAGAAGTTATAAAACAGTAAAGAAAAACTTTTGTCACTTTCTCGAAGATAATAGAAACAATTAGTTTCTATTAAGAGAAGTTCTTTTTTAGAGAAGTATGTAACAGGACACATGGAATTTACTATAAGGCCAGTAATTGGATCACCATGAGGGTAGGTATTAATGGAAATGGCAATGGAACAGGTGATGCGGTCATTACATTTCCCCAAAGTGGGGGTCTTCAGGACAGTGCTGGGGTGATTTTTTTTTTAAAGATTTTTATTGGGGAATTGGGGGATGGGAACAGTGCTGGGGAATTGGGGGAAGGGGAACAGACAAGTTGCTGTCGTTTTGTTCTTCAGTCTAGTTGTGGAGGACGTTGCTTCACTGGCCCAAGTTGGCACCACCATTGCTCTCTTCCCGGGCGAGGCAGATCAGTCGCCGGCTTCTGGACGGCCGCTCACTGCGGTTGCTGGCCGCTCACGCTGGCTGCTGGCTACACACGGTAGCCCATGGCAACCCACTGCCACAGGGGCTGCAGCCTACGCCGTCGCCGGCGACTCACGGCAGCCCAGCTCCAGGTTGAGCTGTTGTTCAGCATCTTAGCTGTGGAGGGCAGTGTCACTGGCCCTCATATGTGGGATCCGAACCGGGGCCCTCTGGCATCCCAAGCCAGTTCTTAACCATTGCGCCACTCGGCCGGCCCTGGGGTGATTTTTTAATTGTGCTTTCCCACTATTTGACCATCTCTAATTAATAATAAAACAATGCTTGGTTCCCACTTTTCCCATAACCTGCTGTAAATCTTGGGTCAAATCATTCCATCTTTTATTTGTTTATTTTCATTTATTTTATTTTTAAAATATTTTATTGGGGAATTGGGGTAGAAGAACAATGTTGGGGAATTGTCCTTCAATCTTAGTTGTGGAGGGCGCAGCTAGCTCAGCTCCAAGTCCAGTTGCCATTCGGCTGCCCATCGGCAGCTCACAGCTGCTCTGCTCAAGGTACCATGTTCAATCTTAGTTGTGAGGGGTGCAGTCCCCATTCTATGAGGGAGTTGAACTGGCAACCTTGTTGTTAGGAGCATGTGCTCTCACCCACTGAACCATCCTGCTGCCTGCTGGCAGCTCAGCAGCAGCTCAGCTTGGGCTCAGCTCACTGGCCCACGTGGGAATCAAACTGGCGACCCTATTGCTCAGAGCTCACACTCTTAACCAACTGAGCCACTTGGCTGGCCCTCATTTCACCTTTTAAACCTTTGGTTCAACATTGTCATACTGGGATGCTATTACCTGTTTTACCAACCTTAGTGAATCTTTTGACAGATGCTCATGAAATTTGTGTGTGATGATGCCTTCAAAAGGATAATATAAGTGTATAACACCTTAACCACAGTCCTGAAATTTTAAAAGTGTTCTAAAAAATTGAAGTTATTTCATAACTCTCTTGGCAGCAAAACATGGCATGACCTGATATGAGGCTGTTGATAATTTTTATTTATCTCACTTAGTATAAACATTACACATTTAGCTACAGAAATGTGAATGTGTTTGATTATGGAGTACTGCCCAGACTCCAATGACAATATTATATAATATCTGATATATGTTCTCAATTACAATTCTAAATTCTTGACATTTCTGAGTTCTGAAACACGTGTGGTGCAAAAGAGTTTAAGTAAGCAGTTGCAAATCTGTATGTAAAGGTAGCGTTATGAGTTCCCTGTCATTAAGTAAGACTTCTCTTAAACCTTTCTAAAACCAGAGCCACTTGCTTTCTTCTTTTACATTGTAAAGAGTCACAGTAAACTCCTTTCTTCATGTTTTCACTTACCATATTTTCCCATGTATAAGACACACCCTTTTTCGAAAAATTTGGGGTCTAAAAACTGGGTGCATATTATACAGTGGTTGTATGAACACATAAACAAGTGCAAAAAAAGTGGGAAATGCAAGTAAAAAAATCTACAACCACTGTGTAAGATGTATCCAGTTTTTAGGCCCCAAATTTTTTGAAAAAAGCTGTGTCTTATACATGGGGAAATACGGTATGATATAATCTTACAGTTTTCAGTGTCTAAGCTAAGAGGCATATGGAAAACTTTGTGGTTCTAGATTATCAGATGGTTGCTTTCCCATTACAGGTGAACTAGGGCCCAAAGCACAGACACAGAAGGTCGTCCAACAATAGAGTGGTGTCCAAATAAGTCAAAAAGCCATCTGACCCTCACTTGCACATTTATTTTTAAAGATTTTTTTATTGGGGAATTGGGGAAGGGGAACAGCCAAGTTGTTGTCCTTCAATCTTAGTTGTGGAGGATGCAGCTAGCTCAGCTCCCAAGTCCAGTCACCATCTGGCCGCCCATTGGCAGCTCGCGGCCACTCAGCTCAAGGTGCCGTGTTCAATCTTAGTTGCAGGTGGGCATAGCCCATCATCCCATGCGGGAGTTGAACTGGCAATCTTGTTAGGAGCACATGCTCTCACCAGCTGAGCCATCCTGCCACCTGTTGGCAGTTCAGCAGCAGCTCAGCTGGGGCACAGCTCATTGGTTCATGTGGGAATCGAACTGGCGACCCTGTTGCTCAGAGCTCGCACTCTTAACCAACTGCGCAACCTGGCCGGCCCCTCACTTGCACATTCTACTTCCTAGATTGCACAGCCTCTGTTCCTAGTTGGTAATCTATGATTAGATTCATTTGATGGTACATTTTAAATCAGCTTTAATTGAACACTTGCTGTATTTTAAAAATATTTCTCTTCCTTATCTACACAATTTTTATTTTTACCCTATCAATTTTTTTAAGCAGAAGAATGTGTGTGTGTGTGTGTGTGTGTGTGTGTGTGTGTGTGTGTGTGCATGAAAACAGTATGTAAATTTTTGGCTGGTCCATTATTATTTGGAGGCAAACATGTTTTTCTAGTTATTTGGTTAACTTCACCTGTTGATAGCCTGAGAAACATTATACATATTTTTAAACCTTATGTGCAAAATGAAATTAAGTGCAATGCATCCCTTAGAACTTCAGACAGCGATAAAATCAGCTCTTCACCTTCAAATGTCTGATAGCTAATATCACATGATATGCTAGCAATGGGCAGCCATAAAGTTGAAACCTGAACAGAATCCTAGAAGCAGACAGAAAAAAGTTTTATTAATATGTTGCCCTTTTTTTTAACTTTTCCATCTTAACTCTTAATTGTATATGAAAAACTGGGTATGATTTGACCTCTGAATTTATTCCCCTTGCTTTGTATTCTAGATGGCTCTGGGTACAAATAACAGAAGCATGAAAGAGGCTACTCTGATTAATAATTTGTGCTGTCTAGTGAACGCACGCGTCAATGTGTGGGTGGAAATTTAAAGGCCACAGTAGACCTATTAGCGCTGTGTGTTCACAGGAGGAGGATCGATTGGAACTAACTCTGTGAATTATGTGTAGAACATTATCCTTGAGTGGAGTTATATGTGTGTCCTAAATATTATGCTTTGTTACAGTTAGTGAGGCCCGAGTAAATTGCTCTTTTTCAGGAGGGCATTAACTATTTCAATCTGCACTGATGAATCACAAAGCAAGGAAATACACATGTACTTTTCTGGATTTTTACATACACATTAGTACCCACTACTTGAGTCTCTAGGGGCCTTTATATAGTCAGAAATTCCCGAATGACAAGGTAAAATCACACACTGGTGTGAGTAGCCAGTCGGTTCCAGACAATTCCTCAATCAACCACATCTAGCTAGAAACACAACTCCTTCCCAATCAAATATTTCCAGCCAAGGTCTGAGTCAAGAGGAGAATCTGGCATTCAAATTTGGGTTTCTTGGCCTTCACATTTTACTTACTCCCATTTTTCACAGATCAATTTTTTTTTAAACAAAGTCAGGTATTCTAGCCAGAGATGGTTTGAAAAATGTAATGCACTCTCTTGTGTCATCTAAAAAAATGGTGCTGGTGACCCTCTATCTGGAGGGCATGCTGTTTGAGTTGCTTTTGCTGCAGTGGAGAAAAGTGGTTCTCTGATATGTCTGATTTCTCTTTCCATTGTCCTTGAGCCTAAGGGGGGTCCTAGTGAAGAGTGGTGAACACTGTGACTTCTTAGAGAGTTTCCTGGGTGGAAGCTTGGGTGGCTCTTGAGAAATAATAGAATGTTCAAGAAAGACAAATCCAGAAGAAACTGAAGTTGGTAAGAAACTACCAAATCATGTTTAAAATCTTTATTTCTTTCCTCATCCAAGTATTAAAGGTTACCACACATCTTGAATCTACCATCCTCCTTGATTAAATTAGGAGTTTTATCTTTTGTCACTATGCATTTTGCTAAAGACATGCTTGTTTATTTATTTTTATTTTTCAAATGCTGTTGATATTAAATATTATTTTATATTAATTTCAGGTGTACAGCATAGTGGTTAGGCATTTATATATTTTAAGAAGTGATATCCCTGGCTATCATAGTACCCACCTGGCACTATACATAGCTATTACTGTATTATTGACTATATTCTCTATGTTTTACTTTATATCCCCATGACTATTTTGTAATACAAATTTGTACTTCTTAATCCCTTCTCCTTTTTCACCCTCCCAAACCCTCCTCCCATCTGCCAACCATCAGAATGTTTTCTGTATCTATGAGTTTATTTCTGTTTTGTTTGTTTGCTTATTCTGTTTTTTAGATTCCACATATAAGTGAAATCACATTGCATTTGTCTTTCTCTGTCTGACACCCCACTCAGCACAATACCCTCCAGATCCATCCGTGACGCCGCAGATGGCAAGAACCCATTCCCTTCCATGGTCGAGCAATATTCCATTGTATACATGTACCACCTTCTCTTTATCCATCCTTCCACTGATGGACATCCAGGCTGCCTCCACATCTTGTCCATTGTAAACAATGCTGCAATGAGCATATGGATGCACATGTTCCCTCGAAGTAGCATTTGGGTTTCTTTGGGTAATTACCCAGAAGTGGGATTACTGGGTCCTTATTTGTCTCTTCTTATGGCCTTTGTTTAAAAGTCTATTTTGTCTGGTATAAGTATGGCTACTTCAGCTTTTGTGTTTTTTTTCCATTTTCATGAACTATCTTTTTCCATCCCTTTACTTTCAATCTGTGTGTGTCTTTCAATCTGAAGTAAGTCTCTTGTAGGCAGCATATGTAAGGGTTTTCTTACTCATTCAGCCACCCTGTCTTTTGATTGGAGCATTTAATCCATTTACGTTGAAAGTAATTGTTGATAGATATGTAGCTATTGACATTTTATTTTTCATAATTTAGGTTTTTATTTTTTCCATCTTAAGCAAGTCCCTCTAGCATTCCTTGTAATACTGGTTTGGTGGTGATGAACTCCTTTAGCTTTTCTTTGTCTGGGAAGCTGTTTATCTGTCCTTCGATTTTTTTTTTAAGATTTTTATTGGGGAATTGGGGGGATGGGAACAGTGCTGGGAAATTGGGGGAAGGGGAACAGACAAGTTGCTGTCCTTTTGTTCTTCAGTCTAGTTGTGGAGGATGTTGCTTCACTGGCCCAAGTTGGCACCATCATTGCACTCTTCTCTGGCGAGGCAGATCAGTCGCCGGCTTCTGGACGGCCGCTCACTGCGGCTGCTGGCCGCTCACGCTGGCTGCTGACTACATACGGTAGCCCATGGCAACCCACTGCCACAGGGGCTGCAGCCTACACCGTCGCTGGCAACTCACGGCAGCCCAGGTCCAGGTTGAGCAACAGCATCTTAGCTGTGGAGGGCAGTGTCACTGGCCCTCATATGTGGGATCCGAACTGGGGCCCTCTGGCGTCCCAAGCCAGTTCTTAACCATAGCACCACTCGGCCAGCCCTGTCCTTCAATTTTAAATGCTGGTCTTGCTGGGTAGAGCAGTCTTGGTTGTAGGTCCTTGCTTTTCATCACGTTGAATATTTCCTGCCAGTCCATCTTGCCTGCACAGTTTCTGTTGAGGAATCATCTGATGATCTTACGGAGCTCCCTTATAAGTCGCTAGTTGCCTTTCTTTTGCTCCTTTTTTTTTTTTTAGCTGAGCCATCCTGCCACCTGTTGGCAGCTCAGCTCGGGAATCGAACCGTTGACCCTATTGCTCAGAGCTCACACTCCTGAGCGAGCTCTTAACCAACTGAGCCACTCGACTGGCCCTCTCTTGCTGCTTTTGAGATTCTCTCTTTGTCTTTAACCTTTGCCATTTTCGTTATAATGTATCTTGGTGTGGGCCTCTTTGTTGTTGTTGTTTTTTTTAACTTTATTTTTTTTTATTGGGGAACAGTGTATTTCTCCAGGACCCATCAACTCCAATAGACTTGAGTAGTTGTTTCAATCTAGTTGTGGAGGGTTCAGCTTAGTGGCCCATGTGGGGATCAAACCAGCAACCTTGGTGCTGTGAGCACTGTGCTGTAACCAATTGAGCTAACCAGCTGCTCTGGTGTGGGCCTGTTTGGATTCATCTTGTTTGGGACCCTCTGCACTTCCTGTACTTTTATCTCTATGTCCTTTGCCAGCTTTAGAAACTTTTCAGTCATTATTTCTTCAAATAGGTTCTCAATTAGTTGCTTTCTTTCTCCTCCTTCTGGTACCCCTATGATACAAATGTTGTTAAGCTTGATGTTGTCCCAGAGGCCACACTGCAAACTAAAGACTTCTGCCACAAGTACCAGGCTCTGCAAAAAACTAGGACACCTGAGACCTGCTGCTACCTGCTGGCTCCCATTATGTTCAGTCACTGATAAAGACTTGTGCAGTACATGAGTTGGGTGAGGCAGGGTATCAGGGAGTCACTAAAGTGGGAAGAGTTGTGGTCACCAGGTTAATGTAGATTCTGGTTTGGTGCCAGTGCTGAGTCTGCAGCTACTTACCAAAAGTCTAAGAAAACACTGTGGCCAATTGCTGCCTGCCTGGGGCTCGTGGACTCTGATAGTTTTCCAAGAAAGAGTGCAATGTGGGCAGGACTGGCTGTTCACCAAGAAAGCACCTCCAGCATTGGGGGAGTTGGGTAGGGCAGGGTCCCAGTGGAGCTTACCAGGCCAGTCAGATTCAGATTTGGCCATTGGTGTGGGGGAAAGGCTCAGTACAGGAAAGATGGCACCCCTCTTCTGGCTGCATGGAGTAGAACCCCACACAGGGAAAATAATCCTCCAGCCCTCACCACGAAGCCACACACACACACACACCTTAGCCTGTTTTCTGTATGCCTCCGATGCCCCCTAAGTCACCGTCCCTCTGCCGGAGCCCAGAGTGAGTGCCTGCGAGTGAGTGAATCTATGTAGGCCATTTAAGAGGACATCTGGATTTCCTGCAGCCCTCCATCTTGCCCAGATGGCCAGAATCCCCACTGTTTTTCACAGCCAGATGTTGTGGGGGCTCCTCTTCCCAGCACCAGTACTCAGACTGGGGAGCCTAGTTTGAGGCTGGGGTCCCTCGCTCCTCTGTGGGGAACCTTCACAGCTGAGATACCCCTTCTGGTTCTCAACCTCCATGTGGACATTTGGGGCCAGTCTGCTTTGCATCTCTGCCCTTCCTACCAGTCTTGACATGGCTTCTTTATAGTCTTAGTTATAAAACTTCTGTTCAGCTAGACTTCAGATGGTTCTCCATCTCCAATAAGTGGAAATTATGGATTGTTCAATAATTTAGTTGTAATTTTAAAGTGTTCATGGAGGGAAGCAGGCACAGTGTTTATACATTCCGCCACCTCGGATCTCTCTCAAGGCACCCCTGTTTTACTTCATACGTTTGTTACTCCTTTGTACTGAAAACTGGAGGATGAAGCACCATGAATTTAGTCAGGAATGCCAGAAGCCTCTCTGAGCCACTTACTCTCTCATTGAAGGTTTGCACTTAGGGGAATGTTAGGTGCTAACCTATGGGCTGAAGAATGCAAGCTGATTTGTATCCACTTTTAAACCTGGTGTTAAAACCATCCATAAATTTGATGTTAATGATGAAGAAAAAAGTTACACCCCCTACCTGTACCTACTAAAGAACATGCTTCCTTCTGAAATACAGAAGCTATGTCATAAAATATAAGGGTGGGATCCCTATGGTTAAAATGGCATATAACTTGCATACACTTTGTATATATTTGCTTAGACTGAATGCTAAGATTAAGTGGTTTTAACTCCACATTTATAGAATAAAATTGAATGTTAACACTGCAGCCAGCTACAATACTGGCAAGCTTCAACACCGAGAAAAAAATTATAAACTACACAGCAGATTTTTAAATGAGTTAATTTGATTATATCACTACAAAAGACCTTCACACAGAACAAAAAACAAATCTGGCTAATTTAACAGTAGTGACTCAAAATAATGAGTTGCTAAAAATAACAGATTTCTCCCAAATGAGCAAGGCAAGTAAATGTTCAAAAGCTACAGTTAGGCAACTCTTATCAGCATGTAGTTTGAAAAGTAGTGTGAGTGTGTTTTCTTTTTTAATATTTTATACTGAAAAAAATTTTTATGCTGAAAAAAATGGAAATTCTCACTTTCCAGTGAGCATTTTCACCATTTAAAGAAGGCATGCACCACACATGCGCACGTGCACCACGCGCACACACACAAACACTTGCACGGACTATTTATCTGTTTCAGACACATACTGTTCTCATCCACTTTCAGCAGAAGAGGACGTTAGATCACGAGTATGGGGCGGTAGCTCGTTGGCTCAGTCTCCACAGTAAAATGCTGGTGTCCAGAGATGTCATGAGGACTCATTTCCGGACGTTGCAAAGGTCGGTTTGGGCAGCAGCTCCCATCAGAGAGCTCTTGTTTGCTCCGAGGTCAAAGGCTCCGTGTAGCCCCTTTCATTCTTCCTGTTTCAAACCTTGAGTAATTTTGACAGTGGGGTTAAGGGCAATGATGATGTACTTTTTTTTTTTTTTTTTTTGCCAAGGGCACTCAATTAAAAACCAGGAAGGGAGAATCACTGTCTTCATTGTATTAATTTTCTATGACTGCTGTTAACAAAGTGCCACAAACTGGGTGGCTCACCACAACAGAAGTTTATTGTGTCACAGTTCTGGAGGTCAGAAGTCCCAAATCAAGGTGTCAACAGGGCCAGGCACCCTCTGAAGGTGCTCGAGAAGGGTTTGATGGAGGCCTCTTTCTTAGCCTCTGGTAGCTTCTTGGCTGTGGAGCCATAACCTTTGACTGCCACATGCCCTTCTTTTTATGTGTGCGTCCCTGTGCCCAACATTTCCCTTTTTATAAGGACACTGGTCATTTTGGATTAGGGGCTCACTCTATTCAAGTATGAGCTCCTCTTACTTGTCTAGGTAGACCTGTAATAACCGTATTTCCAAATAAGGTCTCATTCTGAGAGCCTGGGGTTTAGGACTTCAACACATAGATTTTGGAGGGACACAGTTCAGCTCAATACTCATCAAGTGGATTTCCTGTATGTGTAACCTCCATTCTGTCCCCTGCTACTGGGTGGGGTCATCTCCAATGAGAAAGTATCCCCAAGGAAAGTACCCTGTGCAGAGGGGAGGCAGGAGAGGAACTCATCTGCTGGATGAATTTCAACTCGAGTTTGAAATCATTTTCCTTGTTAGTGAGTGCAGACAGCAATAAAGATTTTTCAAACCTCTAATGTCAGTCTTGTCAAGAGGGAACATGCCTCATTGCCCTTCCAACTTGATCATCTCATGGGTTTTCACTGTGTTTTCATGGCTTCACTGTAGTTCAATTCCCAGTTGACTATCAAAAAGGAAATAAAAGTGTTATTTTGCCTTCTTGCTGATACGGCTGTAGGAGGCTAGAGAAATAACCATTTGCAGAAGGAGCACTCAGAATTAGTGGACCAGGATTAAAACCTACCAGAAAACAGACAAACACAACTCACTCAGAGGGCAGAGAAAGTCCCATTTGCTGATGGAAGGTCTGGTGGCAGCTCCCATCCAAGTGTCAATTTCTTCACTCTGGTGACATTATCTAAGTTCAAAGTGACACAGACCAACCCTTTTCTTTAGGACTGCCCAAATTCATTCTCTTCTGTAAATATTAAGAGTCTAGCTTCTCTTTTTCTGATAACTGGCAGAAATCACTCAAAGGTGACTTAAATCTGGAACCAGATTTTAAATTTTTATTAAGGATTTGAAAGCTGAAAGGCAAAATCACATGAAGTTTCTGGTAAAATTTATACTTCTTATTTTCTACCCTTGTGAAACTGACTAAAACTAAGAAAGAAAGTGGAAAAAAAGGGCTATGCAGAAAACCAGAAATAAAAGCAAAAAGTAACCAAATTAGAAAGATCTTAGAAAACTTAGGGCAAAAGGACTATGAGTAAGTGGGGAGGTGTGGGGGCTGGGGAGGGTTGTTGACAGTAGTAGCTTGTCACTGAATTATTCAATTTTAAAACTGTAACCAAGACATAAAAAGTAGTGGTCGTTTTCCAAGTCTTTGCCCACCACGGAGTCAAACTTTGTAATCAAATTCTCAAGGAATATGAATACAGAAGGGTAGGCCTACTACGTCCAATAGTGGATGCGTAGCCGCTAATCCAGAGCAGGAATCCACTCTCCACACTCCCTACGCATGTTGGTAGTGCGCATGTGCCATTTCACAGGGACGATCACGGCTATGTGTGAGGGGAAGGCTCAGAAGTCCAAGGAATCTGTCGTCCCTCCAAGAGGTTTTTAACCTGCGTCTTTCAATCCTTGAAAATAGAGGTGGCCAGTGAGCTCCAGCCTGTTTGTTTTCTAGTTTTCCTCTTTTCGTTTGGAGGCTCTGGGGAAGAACAGGCTTCCAGCCTCGTTCAGGCCTTCGGCAGGATTCAGTTCCTTGTGGCTGTGAAACGAGGTCCCTGCTTCCTTCCAGGCTGCCAGGCTGGAGCTGCTCTCAGCTGCAGGAGACTGCCCGTATTCCTTGGTACTTGGCCCCCTTCATCTTCAAAGTCAGCAGTGGAGCACTTTCCCATGTTGAACCGCCCCACCCCCTTGTGCTACCAATCTCTGACTTTGTCCTTTTCTGCAACCAGCCAGAGAAAACCCTCTACTTTTAAAGGGCTCATATAATTAGGTCAGGCCCACGGGAACAGTCTCCCTATCATAAGGTCAACTGGTTTGGGACTTTAACTACATCTGCAAAATCCTTTCACTGTAGTGTTTGATTGAATAAGTGGGAGAAGGGGTATGCACATCAGGGCTGGGAATCTTGGGGGCCATTTTAGGATTCCGCCTACCATAGTGTTTTTGCATTAGTGGTACTGAAACGGTAACGAGCCAATTTGCTATGTGTATACACATATATCTCTAAATAGCAGAAGGCTGCAATGGAATTTCATGACATATTTTTAAAGATTGCTATAGTATTTTTAAAAATCATCTTACTGTTTACAAAAAGAGTTGCACCTTTGCGTTAACAGTGACTTTAAAACCAGAATTGCAGTGACTTTAAAATCAGCATTAGGGCGCTGATGGTGGTCACTGCAAGCAGGCCAGTGCTTTGAAGCTGTTGTAGGACTTTGTGTGGTCCCACAGTCAGGCCAGCTCCATCCAATTTGCTGATTGAATAGGCATCTGATATGATCATTTTGGTTTTGAATCTGAATTTTGTAGCAAGAACATAAACTTGTATCAAGGTTTAACTTTTGCTAGCATAATAATGAATCTTAGAAACTAACATAAATAAATAAAATAAAGCTCCTTACAAAATATTTTGGAAAATATTGAGAATCACAAAGACCAAAGTAAAAGAGACCTATAATCACACCACCCAGAATCAACCACTGTTAAGTTTTTGGCTTTTTGTATCAGTCTTTTTTTGTCTCTGCCTTTACATAAACATATATTAGTCAGGGTCCAATCAGGAGACAGAAACCACACCGTAATTTGAACAGGGAACATTTATTATAAAGAACTATTAACTATAACATAGGCGTAATTAGGAAGGTGAAAAGAAAACTCTAGATAATACCTAAGGGCTGAGAAAGGCCATCCAAGGAAGGAACAACTTCAAAGAGGGCCCCCGCCCCAAGACGGATGCAAGCCTTGATGGACAGGATATGTCTGCAGCCCCATTGGACATGATGTTCTCCGGTTGCCTGAGCAACCACGGGTCCACAGTTGCTGGGCAAGCAGGGAACATGCTTCTGCAGCCCAGGTGCTCAGAAGCAGTCAGGGCACCAAGAATCAGCTTGCTGGCAGGGCAGGTGGAGGCCTGGGGTGATGGTGTCCCTGTTGGGAGGGCTGCGTCAAGGTGGTCACTAGCTAGGGTGGGGCTGAGTGTTTGCTGAGGGGCTGCAGGCTCTGGGTGTGTGGCTGGGGCAGAGGCCTCTGGCAGTGGTGCAAGAGCAAGAAGGAAAACAAAAGGGAATCCCCAGGAGCCAAGAGGGAAAGCTTCTTCCTCCTGCACTGTCTCTCCTGCACCCCCTACTGACAAACCTAACACTGTGCTCACTGCAAAAGAAACATTCTTAAAGGGCCCAGCCCATTAAGGCAGAAGAGGTAAAGATTTGGAGCAGAGAGGTAATAATATATTGCCAAACTGAGATTACAACATATATCTCATTTTGTAACTTGCTTTATTTCAAAATATACTAAGAAAAATTTCCCATATGATAAAAATATTCTACGACATAATTTTAATGGGTATATAATATTTCATGTTATAGACTACCTATAGCATATTGAGCCAATACCCAGTTTTGGGACACTGAGATGATTTCTAATCTATTGCTGTTATAAACAGTGCTGCAATAAATATTCTAGTAGTGAACCTTGCCATATTCTTATTTCCTCAGGATAAAGTCTTAGCAATGGGATTCCTGTGTCAAAGTATATACATTCTTAATATTTTTTTATTCATGCTCTGAAATTTCCTTCCAGAAAAATAATAGTATGTCTTAAAGCAATAAGTCTTAGTAAAATTTCTGCATTTTATTTTTTTAATGTGTTCTAATTTTAGAAACATGTTAATTAAATGAATTTTATAATAGTAATGAAATACTTTTGGAAAAAACAATTCTCATTACAACATTTAATAGTGAATGCTATCAAAGAATTATTTTAAGTAATAATGAAGTGGTTATTAGTACAGTTCCAAAGAGAGAGAAATGCTTAGATCTTACCATTGAACTTACCACATGAAGACCCCAATTACTCCAAACATAAATTTCAAACTGTAAACACAGAACTTATTGTAATAGACCATTTTTATCTCTTACAAAGGAAGTGACAAAATTTTAATAGTCTGCTCTAAAAGAATTGCCTTTTAAAAAAGTCAGTGATAATTAGATTTCTATTCTTCATCCAGAAAAATACAGTGGGAAAAAATACCTAGAAAGAAAAAAGACATAAAATAAAGAAAGAAGGAAGGAGGAAAGGAAGAAAAGATGGAAGAAAGGAAGGAAGGAAAAAAGAGAACAAGAAGTCAGGAAGATTTAAAAGAGATTAAGACAGACAGAGAGAGAGAGAGAGAGAGAGAGAGAGAGAGAGAGAGAGAGAGAGAGGAGCTGGTGTAGCCACTGTGGAAAATAGTATGGAGGTTCTGCAAAAAATTATCACTAGAACTACCGTATGATCCAGCAATTCCACTTCTGGGTGTTTGTCCAAAGGAAGGGAAAACAGAATATTGAAGAAATATTGCACTCCCATGTTCACTGCACCATTGTCCATAATAGCCAAGACATGGAAACAATCCAAATATCCATTAACAGTTGAATGTTTAAGGAAGATGTGATATACAAGGTCTGACAATTAACTTCAAGACTTGTTGCAATGATGTTGCTAACTTTCTTTGATATCAGAGGGATTATTCATTATGACTTTGTACCAACTGGACAAACAGCCAAGTTTACTATTTGGAAGTGCCGAAACGGCTGCATGATAAAGTTAAGACAAAAACGACCTGAACTTTTTGCCAACAATTCATGGTTCTTGCATGATGACAATGCCCCAGCTCACATGGCACTGTCTGTGAGGGGGTTTTTAGCCAGTAAACAAATAACTGTATTAGACCCCCCCCCCACTTACCTGATCTGGCCCCCAATGACTTCTTTCTTGACATGAAGATAAAGGAAATATTGAAAGGGAGACATTTGGATGACATTAAGTTCATCAAGGGTAATATGATGACAGTTCTGATAACCATTCCAGAAAAAGAGTTCCAAAATTGGCTTGAAGGGTGGACTAGGCGCTGGCATTGGTGCATAGCTTCCCAAGGGGAGTAGTTCAAAGGTGACAGTAGTGATATTGAGCAATGAGGTATGCAGCACTTTTTCTAGGATGAGTTTGTGAACTTAATTATCTGACAATTAAGTGTCTGAATATTATTCAGATACAAGAAAGAAAGAAATCCTGTCATTTTTGACAACATGGATGGAACTTGAGGACATTATGCTAAGTGAAATAAGCCAAAGACAAATATTTCATGATATCACTTATAAGTGGAATCTTTTTTCTTAATTAAAATTTGTTTTCAATTGTAGTTGACATTCAATATGTTAGTTTCAGGTGTAGAGCATAGTGGTTAGACATTTATATAATTTATGAAGAGATACCCCCAGTAAGTCTAGCACCCACCTGACACCATACACAGTCATTACAATATTATTGACTATATCTCTTATGTTTTACTTTACATCCCTGTGACAATTTGTAGTTCTTAATCCCTTAACCTTTTTCACCCAGTCAGTCCTCCAACCCCTCTCCCACCTGGCAACCATCAGTTTTTCTTTGTATCTATGATTTGTTTCTATTTTGTTTGTTTGTTTATTTTGATTTTTATATCCCACATATAACTGAAATCATATGGCATTTGTCTTTCTCTGTCTGACTTATTGCAGTTAGCATAATAATACCCTCTAGGTCCATCCATATTGTCACAAATGGTAACATTTCATTCTTTTTTATGGCCGAGTAATATTCCGTTGTATGTATGTACGTACCACATATTCTTTATCTAATTATCTATAGATGGGCACTTCAATTGCTTCCATATCTTGGCTATTGTAAATAATGCTGTAATCAATGTAGAAATGCATATATCTCTTTGAATCAGTGTTTTCGATTTCTTCAGATAAATGCCCAGAAACAGGATTGCTGGGTCATGTGGTAGTACTATTTTTAATATTGTAAATCTTAAAAACAAAGGTTAAACATAGAAACAGAGAGTAGAAAAGTTTTGCCAGAGACTTGGGGTAGCAGAGGGAGAGGGGTGGTAAAGGGTACAAACTTTTAGCTGTAGGATGAGTAAGGTCTAAGGATATAATTATAACAGGGTGACTATAGTTGATAACACTGCATTGTATAATTGAAATTTGCTAAGACAGTAGAACTTAAATGTTCTCACCAAAAAAATATGTGAGGTGATGGATGTGTTAATTAACTTGATGGGGGGGAATCCCTTCACAATGTACATATATTGAATCACCATTATGTATCCTTAAATATCTTATAATTTTATTTGTCAATTATACCTTGGTAAAACTGAAATGAAACTATAAAAGAAGCAGGAAGGAGATAGTGAAGAAAAGGAAAACAAAAAGGAAAGAAAATATAAAAGAGCACAAAAGTAGAACATAGGCAAAATAGAGAAAATGGACATTTTTAAGGAAACTCCATCTCTGGGATGGTATTATTTAATGGGATAAATATCAAAACATTTTTAAGTACTAGGAATACACAGCTTAAGAAAGACATGCCTACAGGAAAGAAGGCTTAATTACCCAATTTGCCAGAGAAGCAGAGATGGCAGTGTTTTTGTGACACGTTTGTGGTTGGGCTGTCATCATGAAACTAACTACAGAAGTGCATGCATTTCTGCCCTGTCACACAGTCTCCAATGCTTTCATTTGCTATGAAATGCCTCAGAATAAATGGCACAAGTATTTCAACAAAGAAGATTTGGAGTAGACACACTGAGCATTTCCACCATGGGGTGGTAGAAATTTACTTGCTGACGGGTTAGTTGTGGTGACTTGGTTTCTCAACAGGTCAGATGCGAGCCTGGCTTGCAAAGGAGCCAACATACAAAGTCACAGCTGCTGAGGGGAGGTAGGTCTTCCTGCAGGCGCCCTGTGTTCACAGCCCTGCTAAAATGTTCTCTGGAGGCCACAGTTTCCTTACGTTAGAAAGGGTAGAGCAAAAGATATGGAAAATGTTGGAAGAGATCCAACGCTCTCTGAGCTTAGAGTGAGGTTGTTGCCTTGAGCTTGTCCTCACAGGTATTTTTTGCACGAAGAGCTCCATCAGACAGAGTGCACTAACTCAGCGAGGCTTAGGCATGGATGTTCTTTTAGAGGATGGGGGTTCACACTACTCTTTGGAAAAAAAGAAATCCATTGCTACTCCTCTACTATTTTCCCTGATCTATTTGGGAACTGGCAAATTGATTTGATAAAACAGTGATAGATTTGTCAGATTAAGATAGTAATTTACTTCCATTAATTTGAGAGACATCAGTGTCTCACAGTTAGAAGAAATATGGCCACCCTGGTGGGATACATTTAAATTCATTAGATTTTCTGGCTTTCATCTAAGACACTGAGACTTTTTCTTCTCAGCCGATAAATCCTTTCAATTCTTACTTCAAATGGCACTAAACAAGCATTCATCAATTTATGTTTTAAATTCTTTTAACAATATCCAGTTGGATAAATCTGTTTAATTAGCAGTAGGTTGATGCTTTCTTGGCCCGCTGCAAGTCCAGTTACCAGAATAAAAGAAAGGCATGGAGAGCCGCTCGTTGGAAAAACATGCTTCTTACAATGGCGGGGAACAAGAAGAGACATTCTCCCAACAAATGTTAACCCAGGGAAAAAAAATTTAAATATATACAAAAGATTAAATTAACAATAGATGAATGGCAAATGAGAAAGCTGCCAGTGACCAGACTTTCTCAGGAGCCAACCTTTAACAATATGGATTATTTCGGATAATTTATGGTTTGCCACTCTTTATTCTTTGTCTCCTCTGTAATATCCAGGACACATCGTAGACAGATAATTAGGGCATTATCATATTCCTTAACTAAGTCGGACAAATTGCATCGCGCTTCATGGGTAAACCAACCCAGGGCGCTATCATTAGCATTGTCTAATTGTTCCAAATAATGTCTTTACCTTTTTTATTGCATCAACTTTATTTGTCAATACTCAGGAAAGAGCGGCTGCTTCCTTTCCTGTAGGGCTTCGTGAATATGCCAGTCACTAGGTAATCTTACAGTTAATGCAGGCTGCAGCATGGTAAAATGTAAGAAAATGTAAAGGTCAAAAACATGTTTCTATTATGAAAAAAATGAATGATAATGACATAATTTTTTCAGCTCATCAGGCTCTTTGCTAAGTGCTGCTGTTATTGCCAGATCAGTAGTGTATAACAAAGAAGTGCTTTCTGCAGCCTGCTTCATTAGTCTGCCCTGTAGGACCTCACCTCCAGACCTTTCGCTAATCTGTTGGCCAGCTCAATAGTCTTGTTAGTTCTATTCACTTCTTCCTGACAGCGGATTTTCTCAGCTGTAGCCCTCACGGAGGCCATGGTTAAGGCAGCCAGGTTTGTGTCTCGTTCCTTTAAATAAAAACAGTGAGAGACAACTTTGGACATTGTCGGAACAAGTAAAAATATCATCGCTGACTTATTTTATATTGCAGAAAGTTAAATTATACAGTGTGCCCCAGAAGTAAACACAACTGCTTTCAGGAGACGGTGCCAATTCGCACAATGAGAAGGTGCAGTAGGGAAAATGGACGAAAAGAATATTCAGCAGTTTATGTAATTTTTGTTGTTTGTTCCAAACAGCATCGAGGGGAAAAAAAGGAACATACACACAAATTCAAAATCCCAGAGGGAAGTGGAGAATGTCATTTCCCCAGACAAATGACCTGAAGTCATAAGGATTTAATACAATTGATTTGTGTGTACCATTAGAGCCAATAGCGCCCTTAATACAAAGTGTCCCAAAACATTTTGCATTGAGGGCTGACCTCAAGATAAGACCCAGGGGAGAGCTTTTAAAAGGTGTTTGAAGAGCTGTGGTGACTCAATAGCTCAGAGGGAGGGAGCAGGGGTCTGGGGCACTGCGGCAGTGTCAGCAAGAGCAGGACCTCCAGCTGGGGTGGTCATGGAGAAAGGGGAGCCAGGGAGATTTGGGGGTCCCATTGAGCTGGCTGTGAGGACAGCGGAGCTCATCCAGGGTAAATGGGAAGGTTGTGAGTGTACTCGTGTTCAAGAAACTTGGTTGTTTCTTAGGTAAGGGGGAAGGTGAGTAAAGAGAACCAGCAAAGAAAAGGCAACCGCTCGAGAAGAATCATTGTTCAAGTAGCAAAAAGAACTGTGTGTGTGTGTGTGTGTGTGTGTGTGTGTTTCTGATTTGCTGTTCTCTCTCAACAAATCATCTGCTCATTTAATGTTTTTATAAACATATAAAGAACCTCCAGGAAGACTGAGAAGCTGTTTATGCTCAAGCAGTATATTGGGAAGGCATTTGTAAATATGGCATTGTGCAGAATTTTGCTCATGATATTTTCATGAAAAAACATTAACACTAGAAAAAATTATTAGTAAGAACCAGGAAATCTCTCCTCAGACACCCAATTTACGTGCTCCAAGTTCTTCCCCTGTTACCCAGGGGCTGCTGAATTGTTATCGGTCCGTTTTATACTTAAGGAAATTGAAACCAAGATCCTGACAGGAAATGGGAAAGAATTGTTTATAGAACCTTAGAAAAGAGCCCCAGTCAGCATTTCATGGGCCTATCGAATTATTTCTTAGATTATCTCTGATGTAGTAACCACCTAAAATTCCTCAAGCCAGGGAAGCAGTGCCTCTCAAAACTTCAGAGTTTTCTATGTCCCTCTCTCCTTTCCAAGCAGCTGGCTAGGCTCATGGTTGTGTACCAGCAAAACCAATGTTGACCATTAAACTGAATTAGGAGGAGAGACCAGATACTGCAAAGCTTATCTAATGTCTTATGTTATCAGCTTGCACTGTTGGTAACAGAGATGGTGAAGCGGGCACTCTTTCATCAAGAACATTATCTCTTACTTTCTAGAACCCTCTGATTAATAATTTATTAGACAAATGGCTACTATATTAGTTTGCTAGGGCTGTTGTAACAAAGTTGCACAAATTTTGTGGCTTAAACAACAGATATGTATTGTCTCTCGGTTATGGAGGCTAGATGTCCAAGAGCAAGGTGATGGCAGGGTTGGTTCCCCCTGGGGGTTTGAGAAAGAATCCGTCCCATGTTTCTCCCCTGGCTTCTGGTGGTTTGCTGGTAATCTGTGGTGTTCCTTGGCTTATAGATGGATCACCTTGATCTCTGCTTTCTTCCTCACATGACATTCTCTCTGTGTGAATGTCTTCAAATTTCCCATTTTTATAAGGACACCTGTCATATTGGATTTGGACCCACTCCAATTATCTCATTTTAACTTGATTAACTCTGTAAAGATCATATCTCCAAAATAGCCAGGTGCTAGGAGTTAGCACTTCAAAATATAAATTTTGGGGTACACAATTCAAACTATAACAGCTACCAGGTGCCAGATAACTGTGCTATGAACTTGAAGAAGAGGGATGATACAAAGATGAATACGGTATGGTTCCTGACCTCTCATACTCACAATTTAGTAAGACAGGCAGGTTGATATGCAAATGAAATAAATAAAAATAAAAGAAGGTAATTTACAACCAACCTTGACAACAATGAGCCTAAGGGACTGAGAAGTCCAGGTTTCTTGTTTCTGGAGAGGTGACAGAGGAGCACAGTCCCTTTATTCTCCCTTTATTAATGAGCCTGAGGGAGCACAGTTCCCATTCTTCTGGAAGTTGTTGCCGTGGTGTCCTGCCAAGGTCTGGAAACTCACAGATTCTCACTGCTTCACTGTGAGGTGGTGGGGTGATACTCTGGTTCTGTGACTAAGGTGGGTCAGAGGGCAGAGCACTTGATGTTTGGGGTCAGGAGGGAGAGGCCCAAGGGCAGGCATCTACAGAGCTAGGGTTCTCTTTTCAGCCCAGCTGCATTAGGAACCCATGGGGACCCAATGCTGGGGACAGTGGAGAGGGGTCCCCTCAGCAGTTTCCACAGCTCCACATCCCCTGGGGAAAAGTAGGCCCAAGATGTCTCTTCAAATGTCTTCCTGTTCTGTAACCTAATTCTTTCTTCTGTAGGTCATTCGCTGCTGCCCTCTCCCCAAGTCAGAACGGAGAAGAGCAAGGGAACCTCTTATCAGAACTGCAGCACCATCTTGAGACTCGTACTATGAACTGTTACCAAATTTCAAAGATTTATGGTTCAAAAATTCTTTAGAAGATCATCTGAGTTCATTTTGGTGGGAGAAAGAAGACAGCTGGAAATTGGAAAGAAAGGAGAGAAAGAAGGCAAAAATTTCGGAAACTGCATGGAAGAGAGGGCAGGGAGGAGGAGACACTTTTTTGAGAGCAGCCGAAGCCGGACTCTCGGCTTTGACTCTTTTCATGGTCTAATCCCCCCTCACACTGCTTGTCAGAGCTACATTTCTAAAACACAGGCTGACCCTCCACTAGCAAAATCTCCTTGCCGCGCCCTCATGCTCCTTGGCATGTTGTACAGGGATCTTCGGGCCTACCTCACACACTTCACTCCCGCCCTTCCCTACCACCTCTACCCTGCTCAGAGAATCACCTTCCATTCCTAAGATAAGTCATGCCAGTTCACACCCAAGGGCCTTCTAAACGCTGTTTTCTCTGCCGAATCTCCCAGGCTTCCAAACTTGCTCCTCATTAGAACATGTCACCTCCTTCACAAAGCTTTCTCTGAACCCCAGGCAAAAGTAGTCACACCTCCACCCTTCACGAAGTTCGCACAGCCTTGTTGCTCATCATAGTACAATACATATAACATTATAATTATATGTTTCTCATCTGTCCCCGCCATGAGCCCGAGACAGTGAACTACTGCAAGACAGAAGCTTTGTCTTATTTATGTTGGAGGACTCAGCACCTAGCACCTGGCCTGATATGTAGCTGATACACAGTAAACCTCTGCTAAATGCATACATATTTGCAAGGCTTAGAGGGGTGGGGGGAGGGGAGACAGAGAGAGAGAGAGAGAGAGAGAGAGAGAGAGAGAGAGAGAGAGAGAGAGAGAGAGAGAGGCTGGGTGAAGGGAATGAGAAAGCAGGAGAGGAGAAGCAGACACAGTGTGATTCTCCACAGCTCTAAGATTCCCCCCTCCCCTGCAGTGGCTACAGTTCACCCATTTATTGGATAATTATGGCATTACAGGGCTAGCCACTAGGTGCTATTCCAGGAACTGGGGATACGGAAATAAAGGATATAGCGTTTGTTTTCAAGAACCCCCGATTTTTGCGGTGTTGGGGGAGAGGTTCTATAAGGAGAAGGTGACAGGTGAGAGGACAACCAATGAACAAATCAATGTAACAATGAACAAATCACACAGTAACGTGGGAGGAGGGGCAGAAGGCGCAACTCACCCAGCCTGCAGGAATGGAGCCATTTTCACAACTGAGTAGGCCTGCTGAACAAGGATAGTGAAGGGAAGCAAAGAAACAAGAGTAAGGAAACTATTGGTGCTTGATTTGTAGAGGAAAGTCTGTAAAATTTAGTGCTTTCAATTCTTATTTCCATATCTGAAAGGAGCAGGACTTGCAGAGTGTTTCTTGAGGTATAGATCTAGATCTCTCTAGGATATTTACAGAGCTAAGTGAGGTATTTCAGATCAGCCAGGGACTATAGGATTCAGCCCCAAGAGCAGTTTCCTGAGATTTGATGTTCATTTTATGAAGAGGAAAAGGTTTTTAATTTTATTTTGGAACTTTCTTTTTTTTTTTTCCTGAATTCATTTTAGTTTTTGTTAGTGAAGCAAAGAAGAGAGAAAGAGAACCATTTCAAATCCTGTCTTTTCGATTCCCACTGACACCTAGGGTCTATATCCCCCAGTGCATGTTGGACTCGGGAGACGTGGGGTGGGGTCCCCATCTCCCTGTGTAGGTGGTGGCACTGAGGGCTCCTATCACACTGAGTTTAGTTTAGGACTGGAGGTTTGAAGCTGGCACGGTTTTCTTTTAGGTCCTCTTTTCTGAGTCTGTTTTGTTTGTCATCTTTTCTGACACTCTGAAACGTAGGGCTAAACAGATAAAAGATCATGTCATTATTCCCCCATTTTTCCACATGGCCGACAAGACATACCCCATCCATCTCTTACAGGATGTACATATCAATGTGATTAATATGAAAAAAAATAGTGTATCCAAACCCCTTTCTTTTCCAGCCCCCCTCTCTTTCTTTCTTTCTCTTCCTTTCTCTTTCTTTCTTTCTTTCTTTCTTTCTTTCTTTCTTTCTTTCTTTCTTT
>NW_017731555.1:2012465-2057465 GCF_001890085.2 Hipposideros armiger | reverse complement strand
TTTATTGACTGACAATAAATAATATGAACAAAGCCAATTGTTATTGCAATCAATTTTTATTTAATTTAATTGTTTGTGTCATGTTTCCTAGTTTCACAATCTTTCATAACCACAAAATATTTAAGAACCACAAAGAAAATACTTTAAAGATGAAAGGCATAAGCTCTCAATTTAGTTGTTGCAAGTATTTAAGTAAAAATACTTCTCATATTAGAAAGTTATGAAATATTTCTCTTAAATAAACTTGAAAGAAACTGATTTCCATGAGAATGAAGATAGATTTATTAGCAAATGAAATGGAAGAAATGCTTTTCACTGAATAATATTAATGAATTAACCAGTGTTTGGTGACGCTGAGCAACTGTCTATGTGGGAATGTGTTAGAAACTTGTTTTCACTGCAGATGTGCCCTAAGACACACGCCATGTCAATATCGATGCCCCGTTATCCTTCCTTTCGCAGTTCTTATAATACATATCAATATTCAATGTCACCTTGTTTTTTAAAATGGAATTCTAGCGCCAGTGGGTTAAAGAAACGATGAAACCTGATCTCGAAAGAAAAAACAGGTCCTTTCATTTGTTGCAAAGACCAGACTCATATAGTGATGCAGGTGGATAGGCCCAGATCCCAAGGGTGGTGAGTGGGCCCTCTGTGTGGCAGAAGCAGTTCATGGACCTTTAGAGGGCATCTTAGGACCCTCTAGTGGTCACAGAGCTGACTCCAGCTCTTAGAGAGGGGCCAGTGTAGATGGTGGCTTCTCACCATGTTAATCCTCTTACCTCAGATCCTGCTTCATTGTCCTCACCTGCTCATTCCTCAGCAACTGCTGCTCAGACTCCTCAGTCCTTCATTGTTGAATCTGCCCTTTGGATCAGATCTCAGCTCTACTCAGAGATAAGGCTGGATAGAGCAGTACAGTTGGAGTAGGGCACGAGCCAGGCAGGGGGTGCTGGAGGCACTGGCTTATGAGGGCTTTTAAAACATCATGGAAATGTAAGGGGATGGAGAAGGTTGCATTTAGGATATATTCCAGGGAGCACTGTGCATATATGTAGTTGGAAGGACTCTGTTGCTATATCCTTAGGGTGGGGGAAAGGTTTGGAGAGATCCCCCATGTGAGGAGCATGCTTGAGTAACAATAGGTGGGAACCAAAGTGCCATCTGAGGAGAGAAGGACCAGCTAAATCCAGGGCTTTGGTTTTTTTATTCAGGGCGGCTGTCATTTGTGTCCTTTTATGCTCTTCACCTGTGCAGTGCTCTCCTTCATTCACTAAATGAATGCTGAAGATTCTTTAAAGGACACTGAGTTAAAGCTGTCCCAAATGATTACCCAGGGCACCTACAGGACTCATTCTGGTTCTGGGGAGGCCATTGGGTGGGATTCTAGTAAAGAAAGGTGTAAGCTGGAGCTCTCCTGAGTTCTCTCTGGAGGGCTAAGAGGCTGGGGAGAGAATGCATACCACCATTAGATAAAAACAAAGCGTGAGGATGAAGCAGTCAGCAGGTGAAGAGCAGAGTAAGCAAATATCTATTTGAGTTAATTCTTACAAACGGGTTCTTTTTGTGTGACCATATGCGTGTTTTATGGGTTAGATGTCAGAAAAGCAGCATCTTTCCTGGGACCTTTTTCTCTTCTTTTCTTTCCTTTAAAAAAAAATCATTTAGAAACAGGAACAATTTTCTGTTCAAATGGTTGCTGTCCCTAAGTGGCTTAAAAACTCCCAGTGGGAAGGACAACAGCCCACTCAGAGGCAGAGTGGCCTCTGTCTGTGAGAAATATTCACCTACGGGGATGCTTTTCTGGTTTGCTTTATCGCTAGCTTTGCAACTTGGAGATGTAACGTAGCTTGAAATCAACCGTGTGTTTAGCCCTGCTTTGTCAGCCCACCTAGCGACAAATTGGGCTGTTTTGTAGCCCCGCTGCTTTCCCAGGTCACACAATACCATGGCAAGTAGAAGGACTGGGTCCGATTTAATCAAAGGCTTTTGATTGTACAAAGCTTAGAGCCTCATTCCAACAGGGAAGCCTCTCCTGGGACGGGGAAAGAAGGGGTTTGGTGTATAGCAGCCACACAGGTTTGCAGCTCCATGCAGAGAGATTGATTCACCTAAATCTGCCCGGCAGCAGCATGGGCAGACCACCACCGCTGCAGAAACTCACACCAGGGATGGCAGGAAACCGGAGGAAGGGCCACCACTACCTCTCAGGGAACCGCTGTCCAGAGGTTGTGCTCTGCTGCACACAAGGTCTCATGCTGCTGCCATAGGTCTAGTTAACCTCCAGGGGGAGGTGGATTAAACAAGAATAGGTGGCATCGCACCTCAGGGCTGGTTCGCAGGTTGGCAGAGACGGGCTGGCTCACCAATTCGCAGTATGTGTCAGAACCGGGACAAGTTCAAAGGCATGTGCTGGTAGTGGAGAGATGTGTTTTTTTTTTTTTACCATGACAGTCTCCTGACCTGAGGAAAGGTGATTCAACTAATAGGTGCATCCCCTGCTTAAAATAGAGATGAAAATATTTGCTACTTTCCAGTGTCTTGGGTGTAAATAGGATGATGTCTTCAAAATAAAAACACTAAAGCTCATATTGCCTTTATTGGTTTACTGTGAATAATTTTGCAGTGAGCAAGGAGTTTTCTTTGAACATAATTGGAGAAGGAAAAGCAAAGTCTATATAAAACAAAGCAGACATTGTAAAACCGACAGCTTGCAACTTTCTCTGGTGGTCTTTGATTGATCTCATGAGCTCATGGTAACCTGTAATGATAATTATATGTGGGGGTCACAAGGCTTTGTGGGCAGGTAAGACATGTTTCATCTTTATTCCTGTGTGACAGTATTCTTAGCCCACTCTAGTTTCCTGTATTCGGAGGTAGGTACATGTAGACATAGAGAACAAGCTCAATGTGAGTTTGATTTGAGCTATTTTATATCACAAATATATTTCCTAAAATATCTCCCCCCATTTAAAATGTTTACAATGTTGTTAAGCTAAAATGTTTACAATATGACAGTGGCTACACCCAAATCTGCATTAAAACTAAGAAAAAATACAGAAGGTTGCTTATGTTCCTTTTGGTGTTTCTTTAAAGGCTTTTCAGCCAGTGTGGCCAGGCATGCCCCAGTGTAAGGTAGGACCAGTGTTTTCATCTGGTTTGTACTACTTCTGTATGTTCAAACAAAATCAGCATTGGAAAAATGTTTGGAAAAGAAATGGAGAAAAGAAGATAAGGTAGAGTGTTGTCTTTTTGTTTTTTTAGCTGAGCCAGCCTGCCACCTGTTGGCAGCTCAGCAGCAGCTCAGCTTGGGCTGGGAATCGAACCACTAGTTGCTCAGAGCTCACACTCTTGAGCGAGATATTAACCAACTGAGCCACTCGGCCGGCCCTAGAGTATTGTCTTGAAGAAATGGGAGAACACCAATAAGTACCAGAAAGGACTAAGAAACAACTTCAGGGCTGTCTATTAAATAGGTGTTTTGAAGAGACAGATGACATATTCAATTAATGATGCAGATATATATTTATTTTTCTGTACAGTACTGTGACAGGGATAAAATGGACTAGCATTTTTCCCCCCCTTCTCTGAGGTGGTGGGTGTTGTGGGTCAAAAATCTTAGCCATGAAGATCTAAGCCATGGACCAGATATGAAACATGAACTATTTGGGAGAACACAGATTTGTGGGAAGCAGCCCCTGTCACCACCTCCATGTCCCCAAAAGAAAGATGGCCTGATCTGTGGGATATGAGAAAATGAAGAGTTTAAGAGACAAAAATAGTTAGAAGTTAGTGACTATTTCTCCCAAACGGGTTTTCTCCACTATGCCTTCTGCTGATCATGTATGCACGTGTGTGTGCATGTGTGTGTGTGTATGTGTGTGTGTGTATGTGTGGGGGTACAGCACAGAGCTGCCGTGGAACTGAGGTGGACCATGGTTACACTTGTACTACTGTGGAACGTGTGCACAGGTAGGCCTGAGGAGCCTCCCAGAGCATTTGCAGGTCCTGAGGGGACACAGGAGCAGTGGAATGCTTTTCTGCAGGGTCCACCTCAACATGGGCAGGATGACAAGGGTTGGCTGACCTGGGGGTGTCCTGTGGCTGGTATGATGGGAGGCAGCCACACAATAAGGATGGCTGGAGGCCAGATGGGAATGTTGCCAGAGTGTAGAGATGAAGATAACTGGAAACCAGGCAGGGTACATGCACTTCTGAAGATGCCAAGGCTGAGGACCAGATGCCTCCCCTAAATACCACAATACTTTGTACTCTTGGGAACATAGATGACATGCCACCCCTGGGGGAAAGGAAGGTCCTAAACTAACCAAATTTTCCCTGAATCCATTAAGCAAACCCTTATTTCACTATGAACTGGAAAATGTTTTCCATTAGAGGGCAGAATGAAGGCTTGAGTTTCTATTGAGATAGAAGCTTAGTTCAGTTATAGAAAAGTAAAGAAAGCTACAGTTTTTGAAACCTGAGTTGTGGATTAAGAATATGCCTATTTCAGTACCAAGTAACTATATTCTGATACATACAAATGGTTGACTGAATTTTAAACTTTGTTATTTGTAGTGGAGGAGACACAACTAAATGCTCGAATCTCATCTGAGAAACTTTGAAATATGTGACTGGCATAGCCTTAAAACGGTAATCTGTATAAGGCCTGAATTGATCTCTCATTGTTCTTTGAATCCTAAACATAAAAAATTCATTTATTCTTTAAAATATTTGTTGAATACTTATTGTGTGCAGGTATTTGTCTAAATATGGGAAAGATAAACTCACTAAAATGCCTTTCCTGACCTCAAAGAGCTTAAAGTCTATCGTTTTACAAATAGTACATGATATTTTGCAAAATATATTTATGTCATTAGAGTACTATTAAAGCAAAATAATGACAAAATGATTGTTAAGTATAATGAAATCCAGAAACTTAGTTTAGACCTCGTGCTTACTTAATGTACCATCATTAACTGGTGAAGTACATGAGGAATGACGAAGATGAAAAGCAGCATGGCAAAATGAAGGCCACGAGCTCTGGAGTCAGCAGCCTAGGCTCCGAGTCCTGTGCTGTCACTCACTAGCCTTTTGGTTTGGAGCAAGTTACTTACCCTCTCTGTCTTTCCATTTCCTCAGCTATAACATAGGAATAATGGTATCTATCTCAATAACACATCAATGGAGATTTTTATGAGAATTAAATGAGCACATTTTGTAGGGTCTAGTAGAGACAATACTCAGTATATGTGTGTATTTATGCATTTGTGTGATACAAAACAATGCATGTATTTTTTTTTTTAAGATTTTTATTGGGGAATTGGGGGAAGGGGAACAGACAAGTTGCTATCCTTTTGTTCTTCAGTCTAGTTGTGGAGGATGTTGCTTCACTGGCCCAAGTTGTCACCATCATTGCGCTCTTTCCGGGCGAGGCACATCAGTCGCCGGCTTCTGGACGGCCGCTCACGGCGGCTGCTGGCCGCTCACGCTGGCTGCTGGCTACACACAGTAGCCCATGGCAACCCACTGCCACAGGGGCTACAGCCTACGCCGTCGCCGGCGACTCACGGCAGCCCAGCTCCAGGTTGAGCTGTTGTTCAGCATCTTAGCTGTAGAGGGCAGTGTCACTGGCCCTCATATGTGGGATCCGAACTGGGGCCCTCTGGCATCCCAAGCCAGCTCTTAACCAATGCGCCACTTGGCCGGCTTGCATGTATTTTTTAAATGCTCTGGTTTGTTTTTTCTTTTGCTGAACTCTAACAAACAATTCTATTCAGTTGATACTGAGTACAGAATAGAATATCTCTTTATAAGTTTTAAAATTTAATTTAGCAAATGCATTACATTAATCTTATACATTAAAAAAAAAATAAGATGGACCAAACAATCCCCTTACTATTGCTTTGCACTTGCTACATCCCATATGAAGTCTCACAGTATGGGACCTGCCACAAACATCAAGAAACATACATGTATAAAATACTTGAAAAATGAAGCACTAGAGTTGGTTAAATATATGTCTTTTTGAATTGGCTGTGTGATAAGAGGGAGCCAGTTGATAAAGGACAAGAGAAATGCTAAATATGCATCGTGACAAACAGTGAAAAATTAAGGATTGTAACTAACATTAATTACATTCTAGTAAGATGAATAGGCCGCTCATCATTAATGAGAACATACACCTTTGTCTAAGTTTCACATCCACCTGTGATGAATGTGCTAATGGGGATAAAATACATCATAGTAACATTTGAATTAACAGCACACTAATAGATTGACATATGAGTATGAATAAAGCATTTAATCATATAAACTATACCACACCCAAGAGCAAATTTTTCTATATGGCCTACATCACATCCAAGTAAGTACAGAAAATATTAGAGTCTTATTTTAAATCTTATATTTAAAATACTGTTCATATTGCATAATGTTCTAGAAATAAAAAGTTGATTTATTACATCCCAGTGAACGTAACTGAGGTGAATAAAAAGATTCTTCAATCTAACTCTGATGAGATAAAGGGAATTCCAACACTGTATGTATTTCTCAAGCTATAGTGTTGTGTCTAATCTTTTAACTTTAACTTCTAGTGCATGTGCTGCTGATGAAATGGTATCAATTTAATACCAAATATAACATACACTGAGGTAAGGTCTGGCTTCTGTTTTAGGGAGAGTTCTACAAAAAGCCAAATATACTCTTTTTGTTGATACCTGATATCATTTCTATAGCAGTAGAATAGGACCTCATAAATAAGACAGTGCCACATTATTTTGATGGATGTTGGGTCCCTAATATATTAAGTAAATTTATTTAAAGCCTCACCCACTGTGATTAACTATTCTTGGAGGAAAGCAATTATGCATATATCACAACAATGGGGATAACAAGCATATATTTATACTCTAAATCCATGCCTATTAGAGGAAATATATATGCTGTGCAATATTTTCAAGCAACCCCAAGATCAGGTACAAACCACTCTAGTCCTTAAGCTTACTTAAAAGTTGGGAGTTAAGACATGTTGATTGTAGAATAATAATAATAATAATAGCTAGAAGCCTTTTGAAAGATATTGTAAACCATTAATGATGAGCTCCTAAGAGGTGCCAGTTGCCATGGCAATGCTTAGACATATCTGTGGACACCAAAGACAAGGGTCCGGCCCCCAGGGACTAGCTGTGGGGAGACAGAGGCACCCACAAACGTGCCAAAGTATTCACTTACAGTCCTAAGCTACGCAGATCCTAGCATCAAGGAATGCCTAGGGGGCTGATGGCTGGCAATTGCTTGTTGGGTACGGTAATCACTAATGAGGGGCTAGAAGACTCTCCCGGCAAAAAGGTTCAGTAAAAAATAAGTTATAGAGATGTGATGGACAACACAGGGAATGAATATAGTCAATAATAAAATAATAACTTTGTATGATGACATAGTATTATAACTAGACTTATCATAGGGATAATTTCATAATGTATATAAATATTGAATCACTATGATGCACACCTGAAACTAACAGGATATTGTATGTTAGTTATACGTCAGTTAAGAAAAAGTGCACTGTGGGAGAAAAGGGGAATAATTTGAGCCTGTCATTAAGCTTTTCCTTCTTGCCAACTCCCACAGATAACAGGCTGAAAAAAATAAACCCAATAGTAAAAGTACTGTAGTTCTCTAAAATGTCTTGACCCATAGGAGCACAACAGTGTAGCCAGTGACACAGAGTGCATCTGAAGTGCTTCATCCACTAGGGGCTACAGGACCTCATTGGAGTGTGGAATGGACAGAGTTGAAAATCAAAGATGATAATTTTACACAACCAATTATAATGAACATATTGCAGTAACACAGGTAAATATCAAATGCTATGGAGAGAGAAAAGAGAAGAAAAAGAACCTTATCCTTAACATTTGTAGACATTTTCACAAAGGATGTAATGTAAATTGGAAAAAGAATGAATTTTTCAAATAGATGGGAGGAAGAGAAAAAGTTTTAGCAATGCAAGAGAAGACACAAGGCCCGGCATGGGCTATTTAGAGAAGGGTTTGACATGGCTGGAGGACAGACTGCAAGAGGGTGGGAGTGAGGGACAAGAGTGGCTGCAAAGTTTAGGCTGTATCTTTAAAAACATATATTCTTTTTTTTTTTTGAGAGAGAGAGAGATCATAATATTCATCCTGGTATTTGCAGGAAGACATTTGAGGAGAAACAAAGCAGACTAATTTACTTGGTTATTGCATAGTGCCTTCATTTTTGTCAACAACTGGGGAGTATTTTAACAAATGATTCAGGCTTGAGCTAAATGTTAGGAAATCTAATAGTAAACAAGGTAAAGGGGTTGCCCCCCAGGAGCGTGCAGTCTGCTTATGGATCAGAGGAGAGCCAGCAAGTAGGGTCAGTCAAAGGAAAGACTTGTGACTGCTATGCTGGGGTCAGCCCAGGTGCTATTAGTCACAGCAGGGCTACTTAACAAAGTCTGAAAGCAGATGGCTTGTGGGGTAAACTTTCTAGAGGAGGGAATATGTAAGCTGACGCATGTAAGAAAGATGACCACAAGTTAGATAGGTGAAAGGATAGCATTAAAACAATAAGTCCCATGAAGTCTTAATCATTGTTCTACTCTCCGCCCCACTGAACCCCATACCATGCTCATAGTGGGCAAGTGCCTTCTAGTTGCAGTTACTATGGTAGCATTAAAAAGCCCTTCTGAAACTTAGTAATGTAAAACAGTCATGTTATTATTCTCATGGATTTTGTGGATCAAAAATGTGACAGAGGGGCTGGCTGAGTGGTGCGATGGTTAAGAACTGGCTTGGGATGCCAGAGGCCCCTGTTCGGATCCCACATATGAGGGCCAGTGACACTGCCCTCTACAGCTGAGATGCTGAACAACAGCTCAACCTGGAGCTGGGCTGCCATGGGTCGCTGGCAACGGCATAGGCTGCAGCCCCTGTGGCACTGGGTTGCCATGGGCTACCGTGTGTAGCCAGCAGCCAGCGTGAGCGGCCAGCAGCCGCAGTGAGCGGCCGTCCAGAAGCCGGCGACTGATGTGCCTCGCCCAGGAAGAGCGCAATGATGGTGCCAACTTGGGCCAGTGAGGCGACGTCCTCCACAACTAGATTGAGGAACAAAACGACAGCAACTTGTCTGTTCCCCTTCCCCCAATTCCCCAGCGCTGTTCCCATCCCCCCAATTCCCCAATAAAAATCTTTAGGAAAAAAAAATGTGACAGAGAAGGAATGGCTTCTGCTCCATAATATCTGGGACCACTACGATATCTGAAAAGGCTGGGGGTGACCTATTGGCTAGGTGTTGCAAATATCTGCTGGTGTCTTCACACACATGGCTGGTGGGTGATGATGGCTGTGGAACAGGGTTTTAGCTAAACTGTCAGCCAGAACATCTACATATTGACTAGTTGCTGGAATCACCAGTAGGTATCCACTCACATGTTTGTTGATTGCTACTGGCTGTTGACCAGGAACTCAGTTGGGCTGTCAGCCAGGATACTTACCAACGGTCTTTCCACTGATCTCTCCATGTGAGCTAGTTTGGGTTTCCTCACAACATGGCAGTTGGGCTTCCAGAGAAAATCCCCCAAGATAACAAGGCAGAAGTGCTCAGCCTTTTAATGACTCAGCTTCAGAAATTACATAGCATTAGTTTCACAGTCTCTGTTGTGTAGAAGTTATAAAGACTCACTCAGGGTCTCCAAGGAGGGACACAGTCCCTCTCCTTGATGGGGAAAGTGTCACAGTGGGATGGGAGATATTTGCTGTGGCTACTTTTGGAAAGCACAATCTACAGTAGCACTCAACAAGTATCTGTTGAATGAATGAATAACTTTTTAAAAAATTAAATGTTTAAAACTAACAGCAGATAATGAAAGACTAACTTAGGTTATTTTAAAGATGAGATTTCTGGAACCATAGTAATCACTTTTTCAAAAGTTGCCTCACTGTGATTAAAACACGTCTACCATGTTAACTACTTAGAGTCTATCATAACAGAACAGTCTCATAGAGAAAAGTGTCATAATCAAAGAAAATGTATGAAATGCTGTATCCATTTGTTCCTGTGTCAGTTATCTATTGCTGTGTAACAATATTACTGGCTCAAAGCCACAACCATTTCACTGCTCATGCTTCTGTGGGTCAGGAATTTGGGCAGGGCTCAGCAGGGACGGTTCGTCTCTTTTCCATGTGCTGCCATCTTCAGGGGCTGGGATCCCAGAAGGCCTCCCACTCATGTTTCTTCAATTTCTATTTTAGTTTATCTAATCTTTTGTTTTTGTTTTTTTTTTTCAGGATTTCTTTACAGCCAGACTTATTTGCAATCAGTGCTCCAAGGACTAGAGAAAGAGCATTTATTCAAATCCTGCTTCAGAGGATTGAAGCATTTGTCAGGGCACCGGGGACAGCAACTCATGGGTGCCAGAGTGGGCTGTGTACTATCAGTCTAAACTGAAATAGTTGTCCCAATTCTAGTTTGAGCTGAGATCTGCCTGGACTGTGTACAGAGCACTCGGTGGAGTGTGCGTGTGCTGGGCATGCACTTGCACACACGTTTGTGTGTATGCATGTGTGCCCCTGTGCTTGTGAAACTTTGTTAGAATGCTTTCCTCCATCCCAGATGTTTTCTCCCTGTGCAGAGAACTCATTGGATGAAATACCTGGTATTTCTCTGACCCTTTATTTATTTTGCTCTGGAGAGGTGGGGTGATTTATTTGATAAATAAATTTAGGAAAAATAAGTGGGCCTGCTTGACTTGGCAACCCCTTCTTACTTTGGGAGCTATCTTGTCCTCTGAGAACATGAGTTCTGCTTCCTGTAAGTACATGTGGGCAGAACCCCTCCACAGTGCTGCCTGGGGCTAGGACTTCAGGACTGCCAATTCTGGGGTTCAATTTTCCTGAAAGGCCTGATGTCATGTCCTCCAATAGGCCTCCACTGGCCTCTATCAAGTAATTGCAGATAATATTTTGATCTCCATTTTCTTTCTTTTGTTTCATCTCTTCAACTTTTCAGATCTAAGCTGGAAAGAGGGTTAATATTCATTGAGGGGACCACCTTATAGATTGAGTGTGCTGCCTAGGTTCAAACTCTGTGATTTGGGGCAAGTTACCTAACTTCTCTGGGGCTCAGTTTCCTCATCTGTAAAACTAGAATAATGATAATACCTGGTTGTTAGGTTATTTTGAGGATTAAATGAAAAGTATTTATAATACTGTAGAGCAGTTGATAAATTTAGCTATTATGTATTCATTTATTCATCCACTCATTAAATTATATTGTGTGTGGATTTCTCTGAGTGCTATAAATAAGAAGACAGAGAGGGTGGATGCTTTTGTGTCACTTAGAGTTTAGTAGGGGAGACAGGCAATGACCAAGTAAATAAATACATACACAAGATAATTTAGAGGGTAATAGGTGTTAGGAAGTAAATAAATCAGGGGTTAGGGATGAGTGTGGAGAAAGCGTGCTTTAGCTGGGTTATTGGGGCAGTCTTTCTATGGTTTGCATGGCAAGAAGCTGTGTAGCAGGCTGTGTATGGGTAGAGGATATTGGCAGAGGTTGCCTCATGTGCAAAGGCCCTGAAACAAGACTGGACTATTAGTAGCAAAAAGTACAACTGTACCAGCAAAGGCAATTTGCAAAGCTCATATTCACAAATAGACCCACTTTGTCTTCCTCATGGAAATGCTGTTACTAATCTCAAAACAACCACGGGTGGTTTTGTGCACCAAAATTCTGGGTTAATCTCTGTATTTCTCAGACGGTTTTCTTTGCCAAGCCTAAGAATGATTTTAGGGGTGTGGGGAATAATTCTTTATCAAGATGAACATGGCATTGGGGGCCATAATCCATCTAGGAAAAGAAGGGGGAGGGCTTAATGAAACTTTCAGAGCTCTTGGAAAGGCTATGAATAGTAACATAGTACCATGAGGATCTACCTTGAGAGCGTGTCAGCACTCAAGTTAACCAACAGTTAAAACTCAGTCTCCACAAGGGGTGGAGGCTGGTCCTCCCACCCCCAACATAGCAGAGGAGGATAACTGATGGCTTGCTAAAGTTATATCTGTCCTGCTGGGTGTTTGCAGCAAAGACTTATTGCTAATGGGTCTGCTTACTTCTTTGACTCTGGCTAGTGGGTTATTGGGTCCACATACAAGTTCTGTGATACGGTAACACCCTCCACTCTTCCTAATACAAGCAAGAACATTCGCTTATCTATCAATCACACTGGCAGCTGCATCTTTAAAGAACATATTAACAGCATATGGAGAAATTAAAATCTACTAACTGAACAATGCCAGTCCTTTAACAAGAGGTCTTATGAAAGGTATCTGCTCCCAAAATATCCAAATAAGAAAAATGACAAGTAACTAGAGGGTGTGTATTGGAAAGGCCACAGACCTGGGTGTTAGCACCTTGGTTCTAGCTCTGCCACATGTTAGCTGAATAAGTACAGGGAAAAAAACTAACTTTTGTTGAGCCTCTACAATACGGCAGATTTTGTGCCAGTCGCTTTATGTAAACTATTGCATTTAATATTTACACCAACCTATAAAATATTAATACCCCTAATTTTACAGCAGAGAAAACTGAGGCTCAGTTAAATTATTTCTTCACATGCTTAATAATGGGAGCCCTGGTTGAAAACAAGGCTGCCTGGCATCTACAATTAGGCTCTTCCTAGGATACTATGATATTATGAGGTACGTGTACATACAGATTTCAAAATTCAACCACTCTTCACTACACCCTACCCAAATCCTGGTCAAAGCCATATCATGGTTCACCTGGATTACTGTAAAATAGATTATAATAATACTGTTATTACTGGATTACTTACTTCCAACTGGTATTCCTGTTTGCATCCTTGCTATCTGCAGTATAGTCTCAGCACCACAAAAGAATGATCCTGTTAAATGTAAGTTAGGTCCTGTCACTCTTCTGTTCAGAACTTTTCAGAGGTTCCTCATTTCATTCAAAGTGAAAACTAAAGCCCTTACTATCACCCAAAAGGATGTGCATGACTCAGCCAATGGGCCACCCCCTGGCCACATCCCTTCAACCACTCTGACCTTACCTCCTCCTCTCTCACCTTTAACTCTGTTCCAGCCACACCTATTTTCTTGTTGTTCCTTGAGCACTTTAGGCACTCTCTTATTTCAAAGCCTGAGACCTTCCATGGCTACCCTACCTAGAATTTCAACCCCCTCAACTCATCACTTCATATCCCATGTCTTTGATTTATTTGTTCTCCTTATCTCTTAGTGTTATGAAGCATGCAATATATTTAATTTATCTTTCTTGTTTGTTGCTCTGTAGTGAATGATGGCTTAGTCCATGGTGGGAGCCATGGAGATGGTGAGAAGTGGCTATATTTGAGGTAAATTTTGGAGATCAGGTGTACAGGTCATGCTGTGGAGATGAATATAGGATTAAGAGACAGAGAAATCCAAGATGTGTTTTGGGTTTTGACCTGAGCAACTGAGTGGATGGTGGTGCTATTTTGTGGGATATAAACATTTATTAGGAATGACATTTTTTTTAATAGGGGAAATCAATAGTTCAGTTTTAGCTTTATTAGTTTAAGAGGGACATTAAATATCCAAATAGAGGTATGGCTATATACCCACATGAGTCTCACCCTCAAGGAAGGGGTCTGGACTGGAAAAATAAATTTAGACATTAATGTATGGATGATATTTGAAGACATGGAATTTCATGAAATCACTAAGAGAGCAAAGGTAGCCAGAGAAGAGATGTACAAAAGATTCCTAGAGCAATCAGTGTTTAGAGATTTAGTTTAGAAATCCATTTAGGAATAGATGAAGCAGAAAAAGGGAAATTCTTTTAGGAACCAAGTCCAAGAGAAGGAGAGCAAGGTGGGATCCAGGGCACAAGTATAACGGGGCATGTGACTACAGACACAGGTAAGCTTGTGGAATGGGAGGTGGGAAGTTGAAATGGTTTTCATCTGATTACGTCTATATTTCTCTATGACATTAATGACAAGGTCTTTAGCTGTGAGTTGGGTGGGAGGGGATTTTGGAGATTTGAGGGTTGAGGAGGAAATGCATAACAGTCATCTTGGGAGTAGGTTAATAGATTTACTAGGGAAGTTTAGTTGTCAGATAGTGTTGAGTGCTCACTAAAGATTTTTGGCCATAAATTTGATATGGATCCTGACATCATGGTTGTGTGATTTTTCCCCCACAGCTTTCAGCTGCTTGGGTACAGGGATATAGTAAGCAGCTAGTTTCAGAAGACTTCAGGTTTCTCCAGGGGAGTATGATGCAGGAAGATAAGGAAAGGCAGTTAAGAATGTTTTAAAGGTAGTTAGTTTAGTTGAGGGTAGTTAAATTGAGACGGACAATGGAATCTAGAGTGGGTAGTGACAGCAGTGAGGACTTGAGGAAGTGGAGGACAGTGAACACATGGTTGGGTCAAGGTGTGGCAGTCTCAAAGAGGTAGGACAGGAAATGATGATCAGAGAGGACTTTGTCTGAGATTGAGTTTCCAGAAGACTTTATATCCTACTATATATCAGGCACTGTTCTGGGCACAGGGGATGTCACAGTGAATGAAATAGATACCCATGACACTTACAGTCTATTGCAGAAAACTGACAATAAGCAAATAGACAAATTATATAATGTGTCAGATGGTGATAAATGCGATGGAGAAAAATGATGCAGGGAAGGAGAATAGGGAATATTGAAGGGGATCATTACAGTGTCAAATAGGTTGGTTATGGAAGGCCTCATTATAAAGGTGATATTTGAGCAAAGAATGGAAGGAAGGGATGAACTGACATACAGATATCTCAGGGAAGTGCAGTCTAGGCAGAATGATAACAGATGCAAGGATTCTGAAGTGAGAACAAGCCTGGTGATTAAAAGGAGCAGCAAGGAGGTCAGTGAAGTTGTCAAGGAGAGGGTAGTAGGAGGGGTGGTCAAAGAGATAATGCTGGTGTGTGGGGGGTGAGGGTCAGACCACGTGGAGTCTTGTGCCAGATTGTAGAGGGCTTTGTAGGTTATTGCAAAGATTTGGTTTTTATCTTGAGTAAGATTGAAAGCCATTAGAGGGTTTGGAGCAGAAAGGAGACTAACCCTTAAAAGGATCACCATGCCTGCTGTGTTGAGAGGAGACTGAAGAGGGACAAGGGACAAGGGTTTAAGAAAGACTAGATGGAAAGCTACTGCAATAATCCAAGTGAAAGATGATAGTGGCTTGGAACTGGGTGGTAGCGCTGCAGATGGTGAAGAGTGGTCAGATCTGGATACGTTGTTAAAGTAGAACAAAAAGGCTTTGCCAGTGGGATGAATATGGGAGAGAGAGAGGATTCAAGGAAGATTCTAAGAATTTGGGTCTAAGTAACTGCAAGGTTGAAATGGATATTTACTTTGGTGGAGAAAACTGAAGGAGAATTAGAAAACTGAGGATTAGGTTTTGGTTTTGACCATGTCAGGGTTGAGATTCCTCTTAGACTTGTGGGCAAAGATGTGAAATAAGCAGTAGAGTATATAAGACTAAAGTTCAAAACCTGGAACTCCAGTTCTATTTTATCCTAAAGATAAAAATGTAATAGTCATCCCAAACCATGAAACAGTATGAGACCTCTCAGGCAATGTGCATGGATAGAGGAGAAAAAAGGGCAAAAATCCGAGGGGCATTCCAATGTTTAGAGGTCAGGGAGATAAGAAAGAACCAGCAAAGTTTACTACAAAGTGTCCAGCAATGTAGGAAGAAAGGAAGAAGAGTTGGTACCTGGAGACAAGAGTTGTAATGATTTGCAATGAGAAGTTCTAGGGAATGGCTATGGGAGTAGACGTCTGAGCTGAGGTGTAGGAAAATATCACTGGCGCTGAGAAGGGTGAGGAGCCTCTGGGCGTCAGGATGTTGGATGACTCAAAGGTTGATGATAGGAATTATGGTGGAGATGGAGGCAATGACCCATAAGCTGACATCACCTGTGACTTCACTGACCAGGAAGCAAGGAGATGACTTAGTGAAAGGCTTAAGAGGTGCTGAATGTTGATGATTTACTTTTAAAAACCTGGGGTTTTGAATGAGAAAGTACAGACATTGGAGAAGTTGGGAAGGAAGGACAGGTGAACATTTACCTCTCCCGTGGCTTTGAGGTGCTTGGGGAATAGGAGAGACACAGTCTTCAGTTGAGAGGGCTGATGGAAGCAGTGTCCTGAGGGGACAGCCTGGCTGCCCTTAGCAGGGAGATACATTTAGAAGTAGGCAAGTCTGCTGATGACAGTGGGATCCCAAGGAACAGTGGAAAGGTTTGGGAGGAGAAGAGGTTTGAGGTGGTGTTAGCTAGGTAATACCTGTATGGAAAGGAATGATCTGGTGGTGACCAAGGTTAAGGTGCATGTTGCAGGGGAAAGTGATGGGGGTGGTGGTGCAGGTATGGTGGCTGTGACGCATTTGGGATTGGTGCAAGATCTCCAGCCTGGGGATGGAGATGTTATGGCAGCCGGAAAAACAAGACAATTGAAGACCAGCCTGAAGCTGGTCACAACCGATGGGTAAGGTGGCAGAGAATAGAGTAAATCTCTCTATAATAGCTAATGATAACAATGCTATAGTCATAGAGTTGGGGGGAATTTATCAGCAACTAGGACAAAGACTGAGGGAAGTTTACCTGCAACTAAGCCAAAGAATGATTACTTTTCACCCATGCCTACTTACTAGCCTAATAAATATTGACAAACAGACATAAAACTTTTGCTGATAAAAACAAGATATGTTGGAGGGATCTGGAAAAGAAAGAAGTGAGCCTTCTGTGAACTTCAGAATATGGCCAAATCATTGTGACATTTTGGAATGTGAAAGCTAGAGGAGTGTGGAGTGAAACAATCAGGCACAGGGACTCAGTACCATAAACCCAGCTTGGGAGAGTCTTGTCAGCCCCAAATCCACCCTTTTATGGAATGTGTGGCTCTGAAGGTTACAAATGATTTTCCTGTGGCATTCATTTATTATTATTTTTTAAGAGAATGAAAATCACTGTGATTTATATTGAAATAGGCACACATGTATCCCCATAGAAACCCACGCATACCACAATCTGGCCAAGTTACAAACTGTACAACCCTCATTTGATAGGTGTGGAAAGAGAACTCCAAAGACCTTGCTGCTTTATAGAGAGTCCCAAACAGAAAGAGGCAATTGAGTAAAATGCCAAGTAATAAATATGGCCTTTATGACCTCAAATTCATGAGGTTAATTTCATGCAGAACTACCTCTTTTGCATCATGCAAGAAAGTAGAGTGGAAGAGTTGCAATTCTGGACTCTGAGGTTTCTATGTGGATTTGAATGCTGATAGGGTGATCTTGGGCAAATGATCTAATCTTCGTAGCTAGTATATCTGACCTGGTATTGGTAACTATCTAAGAGAGTTGTTTTGAGGATGGGATGAGATAATACATTATCTCAAGGGTAGCCACTAAGCATTTTCCAGGTTACCTTCTTGCATCTTCAAATAGAACAAAGGACTTGACTTAGAGTGAGTCAATTTAAGAAATTAGTGTCTTTCCCTATGGATTTCTCAGCAACAACTGTTTATCTTCACATTTTCAGTTCCTAAGCTAGTGCCTGGCACACAGTAGGCATTCCATGGGTGTTTCTTAGAATGAAGTGAAGTTCTTCTCCCTGAGCACAGCTACAACTATTTCCCATGTTCTCTTTCTAGGTAAATTCCCAAACCAGTTGTGGAGGGATCCTATGGCAAATGAAACATACATTTCACCAATTCTGTTCATAAAAGGAAATAATCTTGGACACATGTCTTCAATGAATTAGCATTTAATTATCCAACACCTGAGCCAAAATGCAAGCAACAGCTCCAGTCTACACATATGATCTGAATTATATATAACAATATTTTGTTGTGCTGACATCTGTGCTGTTAAGAACATAAATGCATGCGATATGGCTCATGTGATATATGGGAAGCAATGGTTAAATGGCAAGGTTCTTGGCAGTCCCAGTGAGATGGGGAATAGGGTTTGCATGGGGAGGTGCTCATTTTATGAAAGGTAATAAAATTTGTTTTCAGCCTCAAAGGGCATCCATTTTAGCTCAGATCTCACTCTGGAAGTTCTTCCAGACAAAATGTAGAACACATGCATTCAGAGAGAATGCTTAGAGAGAGGAAAGTTCCAAGCCCCAGCAATGGGTAAAGAAGTTTTTCCTAGGGCAGTAACTGACAGCAAGATCTGGCAGAGAGCATGCTATAGACTGAATGTTTGTGTCTTCCTAAAATGCACATGTTGAAAGCTAATCCATAATGTGATTGTATTTGGAGGTGGTTAGGTCATGAGGGTGGAGCCTTCATGAATGAGATTAGTGCCCTTATAAAAGAGGCCTCAGAGAACTCTCTTACGCCTTCTGCCATATGAGGACACAGTGAAAAGACAGCCATCTATGAACTAGGAAGCAGGCCCTTAATATGCATCGAATCTGCTGGTGCCTTGATCTCGGACTTCCTGACATCTAGAACTGTGAGAAACACGTTTGTCATTTGTAAGCCACCCAGTCTATGGTATTGTTATATCAGCCTAAAGGAATTAAGATAGGGCATTACAGCAAATCTTATGCTTTATGTGCAGTTGATAAATAGAACCTCCTTTATCTGGACTTGAAGCTCTTGTAGTCAGAAACTCAGAATTTCTTTTACATATTAATAAGGGCTGTAGTATAGGAAACCCCAAGGGCTGAGTGCAGCACAGGATGAATGAGAACACTTCAAGGCAGCCTGACTCGGTAGAGGCTGCAGGACAGGACCAGACAAGTTTTGCACAGATGCTAAGGATTTCCATTCGTTGTTAGCAATGAGGAACTGGAAACAATGGTCAGAATCCCACTATGGAAGCTTGCTGTATACACTTGAGTGCAAAAGTTAATTATGTATAGTTTTAATTTAAATAGTATATCAGTCATTCCTTAACCATCCTATTTTATCTTTTCCTTAAAATTTTCAGATAGAGAACTCTGTCACATCATATAGGAGAATGCCCTTATACTTAGGAGATGGATGCTGAAATATTTAAAGGTGAAATGTCAGGATGTTTGCAGGTCACTTTCAAGTCATACACACACATTGAAAAAGCAAAATGATCACCATTGTTTGAAATATAATGCTCTTCTTCATATTTTTTATAGGTTTAAAAATCTCATACTAAAGAGGGCATAAAACTGCACTTGATATTGGTGCAGACAGATATCTGGACTAAGTATCTCTCACTTGTCAATTTTCATCAAGATTTGCCCATAGCGATTAAACCAAATGGGCAACAACCCCTAGAGAACATTACCCTACAAAGGCTAACTTCTGTTGGTTCTAGTCACTCATTCATTCACTCACTCACTCTTTCAACAAGCATTTGTTGAGTGCCTACTACAGTGGGGCATAATTCTAGATCCTGGCTAGATAGCAGCAGGAAAAGTATGGTTCTTGTCTCCTCTACACATACGTTAACTACAATTTAACAAAAATGCCTTATAGAGAAAACAAATCATTTGGAATGTATCAATTTTTTAAAGAATGTCTGCCTTAAAACACACACACACACACACACAAATCCCCAGTTCCTTTAAATGTCCTTACTAAATCTATGTATTACAAGAAAAAAAGACTTGAGTTTCTCTGGAAGAGCATTTGTAAAACATACTTTATTTCTTTCTTTATCATTTTCTGGCTTTTATAATTTAGGATTTTGCCCTGGGGAGACAGAAAGACCAAGCATTCCAGTCCCGTAGGTATCAGAGGCAGGAAAATAGGAAAAGTCTTCAGTTTAGTCTAGTTGTAATGGGAGCTGCACAGAGGTTAGGCTTGGTGATTATGTTAACCGGAATAATGGGATAACCTGAGAGTAAGAAAGAACCTATTCACATTGCCTATCAAACTTATGAAAAGCAACCCCTTGCACTCTGTGCCGGGGGTTGTTTTTAGCCACATTGTTACAGATACATTTGTGGTATCCTGGGCAGGCTCTTCTGGGCTAGGTCATCTTCAGATGCTTGTGGCTGTTTTATCATTTACTCGTGAAGAGCAGCAACCCGGAAAGCTTTACCCCTGCCTGTTTTTATCCTGCCAAAATGTCACCATCAAACCACAAACAATGCCCTTCCAAGTGGCATCTTTAATTTGCCAGATTTCATATCCCAGAGAACCTTCTAAAGGTGCATCCTACCTGCCACGCTGCCATTTATACACTATTCTCGTAGCGGGCCAGAAACAGGTCTACTCCTGCCGTGAACTGCGGGGGTTTTGATAGAAGAATACAGGCAACAATGATTAGTATGTTGGGTTCATATATTTTGTTTGCAAAATAATGGGTTTTAGGTTCAATTGAGGCAGGTGTGCAAACGTTCTGGTGAAGTCCCTGCCACCTCCCTCCCTAACAGCAAACCATAAAGAATCTAATGATAGCTGTCACCAGCATCAATAATTGTAACAAGGGCCTGGAATATCAATCAAAGGGAAGACAAGCGTTTTGATAGCATTAATCAGAGCTGGCTTCTTCCTGTGAATCACGCCAGCACTGCTGGATGGCTGCCTGGTCCCATTTTTTTCTGCCTGGTGTTTGGGATGCAGACCCTCACCCCTTTCCCCAATGTGGCCGTAATGAAATTGGGGAATTAACTCAAAACAGAGTTGTCCTAGTTTGGATGCGAAGGTAAACACAAATGGAGAAAGTTCAAATTATTAAGAAGAACAAAGAGCCCTTGTTACTAAACATTAGCTGGCAAATGCAATACCATGTACAACGGGCAGCTATCGGGAACACGTTCCCTTACAGGCCAAAGGGAAAGAGGGCCGCAGGCTACACGGCCTGCACAGAACATCTCCCGAAAGAGATTTAGGTTTTTCCATTTCACCAGCCAAGCCAACATATCTAGTCACAAAATTTTGAATAATATACTGTCATCACTGATAAAAAGAGATTAGGGGTAACCCATGTGCTTGGATTTCTTTAATTATTATCCTAAACTGAACAGTTCTATGCTGTTCTTTTTTAGCGATGCTGACTGATCTAACCCTTTTGCTTCACTTTATCACTGGATAGGCCTTCTTTTAGATATGTAATCCATACAGGTCTGTTTATTCGTTTTAGGTCCCACTTGGACCGTTTGCAAATGACAGCCAAGAGCACGGCTAGGAAATTTAAACACGACAAGACTGGAATTTCCCCAAATAATAAATTGCTTTAAATATGGCTTGAATTCAGGCAATGACATAATTTTATGTTAAGAGGAGGAATGGAACAATGGGAATAACTTTTTGAAGGATCACAAGTCTGTCCAAGTGTCGCTTCCCCTGGATCCATTTGAAGGGGTGGTAAAAAGAGTCCATGAACCCAAGAAGCAAGAACAAAGTTTTTACCCGACACGACCCCACCCAACCCCACTCCACCCCACCAAGTATATTATATATAAAAATTTCTAGTATTATATACCTTTCCATGGGATTGAAGCCATTGATACAGAAAAAAAATCCATATACCATAAGCATGTGTATGCACACTTATATACCTACACAAAACCAAAATAAATGGTTGAAAAATGAGAGATTCAACCAACTGGCTGATTTGTCTAAATGCTGTCAAACAATCATTTTGATTAATATTTTTTTCACTGAATTGACTGATTTTTTTTGTGACTAGAATGAATTGCAACATGGTGTAGACATCTCATATATGGAATTGCTACAGTTCCTTGGAAAATTAATTGGTCAACTTCTGCCATAATGGATAGCAACCTATGTGAGAGATATCTCACATAAACAAATTATTATCCTTTACAGCCTACGCTGACTAATTAATTTTCCAGGAAACTCTAAGTACTAGAAACTATTGTTAAGTAGTGGTAGATGAAAATGTGTTTGAATTTCAACTATTTGAGATCTTATGCTTTTCATTTCATAATAAGGGGCCCATTTTCTCTGAGGGCTGATAAATAATTGGCTTTAAGACAGAGTATAAATTGGACCCTTCCTCATGACTTTGCTCGTTGCTCTTTTCTGTACACAGAGTCTTTAGATAAAACTCTCTCTCTCTCTCTCTCATTCTGGAGACTTTGGAAAGGATAATTAAGTCATTATGAAAAAAAATGCTGCCCCCAAATTATATTTACCTTAATTTGAAAAAGACAAGGAAAATATAGAGGAAAACTAAAGATGAGGTAGAGATGGTTAATTGGGTTTATAATTCATAATGATCATAACATGTAATCTTGTCTTTCCATGAAATTGTACGTTAAAAAATTAATTTGGTTACATATTAATATTCATGTTTTCTCTTAGTGGGCCTTGTCATCTCAGGGCCCACATGGCTTTATCCCAACAGAGTTTCTTCTATTGTCCTATTTGGGCAATCAGTGCCTCAATGTCTTTGTTTCTCTGATGAGGTTCTGTTTTCTGAATGGCAAGTTTAGACTTTAAATCTTCCACCTGAATTATTACAAGAGAGATTTGGTAATTAAGTTCTAACAAGATTTAAATGATATTAAAAACAGTCAGTTAAAAGGAAACACAGCCTTGGGCTTTGTTGTAAATTTGTATAATTATTTTTAGTCCTCTAGAGGATGCATAATTATGTTTCTGTATTTATAAAAATACTGCCTCTGAGGCACCAAAATGAATTTTACAGTATGCTGATTTGCATATTAATGTTACTCTTTGTATGTCAAAATTTCTTCAGCTTAAAAGAAAAGATTTTCTAGTAAATATTCAAAGTAGCCACAAAGAGTATAAAGTCTTTTGATCTGTAAGTCGGCAAAACCACTCTGTTCAGAGAGAAAGTTTGATAGTCTGAGAAAAGAAAAGAATAACTTAAGAAAGCAGACATATAACACTAACTTCAAGTTTAACTTGACCTTCACTTGGAAAGGAGTAGAAAGGGGTAGGAATAATACTCAATAACATTTGTTGAATACCTATTATTTGCTAAGTGAGATCTGGTCAGTTCACGTGCTATATGCAATGATCATATGAGTAGATATGTTAAATTTTATTTCCCCATTTCAAAGATGGGAAAACTGAGGTACAGAGAGATTAAGTTGATGGCTCAAGGGCACACAGCTGGCATTTTAACCTAGGCGGTTTGATGCTAGGGCTTTCACAATTATACTGTATTGCCTTCTGGACAGAAGCATAAACAAGCACTCGGGGCCTCTTCATGTTCTGATGGAGAAACTATTTTCCTGTGAAACACACAAAAGTGTTTTTGCCTCCTCCATGCTGGGTCAATGTGCAGTGTTGGAGACACCACACAATTTGAGGATTTGTGCCTACTTTCCCCTGCATGTATTTTTCTTTCCTGTTTTAGAAGCAAGTACTCTCTCTGTACAGATTTTAAGCTCCTCCAGAGCAGGAACTATGTTCATTGTTTTATTCTCTGTTTTTCCCTGCATGTAGGAGTCAGAGTTAAGAGGGACAGCTCATTAAAATGAAATCAGGGAGTGAGTCTGTCTTAGTCCATGTGGGCTGCTAGAATAAAAATACCATTGACTGGGTGGCTTAAGCAACATCTATTTCTCACAGTTCTGGAGGCTGAAAGTCCAAGATCCAGGCACCAGCAGATTCTGTATCTGGTGAGAGCCAGCTTCCTGGTTCATAGGTGGCTGTCTTCTCACTCTGTCCTCACAGGGTGGAAGGAACACGAGCGCTCCCTGGGGTCTCTCTTATAAGGGCACTAACTCTAATCATGAGGGCTCCACCCTCATGACCTAATCAACTCCCTAATACCATCACCTGGGGATTAGATTTCAACATGAATTTGAGGAGGACAAAAACATTTAGCCTATGGAAAATCTAGGGAAACTTTTGAGGTCTTTCTTTGATAATAGGTTAGTGGTTTGTGGGGTTTCTGTGTGTGTGTGTGTAGTAAAATATACATAACATAATTTACCATGTTGACCATACTGAAATGTACTAGTCAGTGTCATTAAGTGCATTCACATTGTTGGGCAACCACCACCAACAACCAGCTCCAGAGCTTTTTCATCTTCCTAAACTAAACCTCCATATCCATTAAACAACAATTCCCCATTCCCTCTTCCTCCAGCCCCTAGCAATCATCATGCTGCTCTCTGTCTCTATGAATTTGACTACTCTAAGTAACTCATGATGAGACAAGAGTTAACAGGAGTGGGCTCGTGAGCTGGCAGGATGGGACAGGCAGAGTTAACAGAGTGAGCTTGTGGGCTAACGGGAACTAGCTAAACATTAACCGCTTGGGTCTGACTCCCCGGGCCAGCACTGCACCTGCAGGCTGACAAGCACCTTACATCCATCACAGGTGAGAACAGAACAGTTCCCAATCGCAACGGCAACCCCCTGGCAAGCTGACATCCATCATAGATGGGAACAGGACAGTTCCCAAGAGAAGACAATTGTAACGGCAGCCCCTACTGCAAGCTGACAAGCACCCTACATCCTGCTTAGAAAAATATAAAACCCCAGCACTCCTTCTCATCAGCACAGCTGTCCCCATCAGGCTCTACCCTGGCACAATTCCATTTGCCAGTATCTCTCTCTTATCCCTCTGTCTCGGCAGCTCTTTCTCTCAGACGCCCTGGCAAAACTTCTGCCAATTCTAAACAGGACTCTCTCTTTTTGAATTCCAATAAATCTTTTCTTACTCTTGTAAAGTCTCATACATTCTGCAAACAACCAGGAGTTAATTCTATGCCAATACACCTCACATAAGTGAACGGTTAGTTTTAAATTAAAAGGAATTTTTACTTGAGATCAAATCTGCAGAATTTTAATGCAGGGGACATATGCTACTGTTCTCTTAAATTGTGCTCAGATCATGAACAGGAAGTGGTTGTAGCTAGGAAAGGCCAGAAGGGTCAGAGAGGTGTAAGTGGGACGAGGCCTACTTTGTGGACAAGAACACCACCGTTAGGTCCGGTGTTCTGAAGGGCAGACCACATAGCATGGGGGAGCAGTAGGTGAGCTCTGTGGCTCCTCTGAAGGATTCTTTGTGGGAGTGATGATCAGGGGTTCAGGGCTCCACGACTGCAGTGTTCTCTAGAATTGACGTGCTTGGAGAGAGATGTGTGTTAGCAATGGGTAAAGGGAAGAGACATGTTCACCTAACATGAACCTGGGGCCATGGTTTATACATGGGATAAGGTGACTCTGGGTGAAATTTCATCAAACAATTTAAAAATTATTTGAAAAAGAAAATACAGAAAGGAACTGGGATAAACATGATGATACCCTGTAGGCACTAGCCTGTAGAGTGTTTTCTAGAACCCATTAACCTAGATTTTGGGAAAGATATAGAAGTTGGGTATAGCCAATAAGAAAAATGTTAACTAATAATACTTTCTACCCCTTTATAGGAACATTTGCCTTTTAATTGGAGGCTATTAACATTTTCTGGATGCAAGAAAATATGTTTTATAATGAGAGAATTACAAGCAGTAGAGCAGTCTATTTTGGGGAACAGATTCCTCCTATAATTGTATTCATCTATCTATTTCTAAGGTTGTCCTAGGAAGTAGGAAGGCCTTTGCTCAAAGTCCAAATTCACCACTTGCTCATTATCTATATGACCTTAGGAAAGTTACTCAGTCTCTCTGTGTCTTCAGTAATGTGCTGGGTAAAAAATGGTATTAATAACATTTACTGCAGGGTAGTGAGAGTTATATGAGTGTGTTAGGTAAAGCGTCTAAAATGTTTGCTTAATAAATATTGCATCCTTTTCTCTACCTCCTAGAGACCACGTGAAGGTTCTTTGTGAAAAGCTGTACCTACTGCAAACCCCTTCCTTAACCTAGTTCCATTTGTATTTTTCATCACAGAGCATTTTTTTTCTTTATTGCAGTGAGGAAAATAGAAGTCTAAAGTTATGTGGAATGGCATGGTTTTGGCTTAGTTACACTGCAGCAAGTGTGAATTCCTGAGGACCTACTGCTAGTATGACCAACCATCCCAGTTTGCTCAGCGCTTGAGGGTGTTTTCCAGGATAAGAGCACTAAAACTGGGAAAGTCTCAGGCAAACTGGGATGAAATGGTCACCCCACCTACAATATCTCTATCAAAGACAAAGCCTTTATTGCTTTTCTAAAGATAAATACCCCTGGATCCTGTTTTTTTTTTTCTTGGTGGGGAGGTAAAAAGTGATTATTCTGTGCATGTATAAACAAAGGAAACCTTATTCCAACTGGTAGGGACAAAGAGAATGAACCTCAAACAAAATTACTGAGTGGACATTTTAATTCCTTTGAGGTACCTGAAATTTGACCCTGGGATGTTTTACGTATGGAAATCATCATCACCACTATTTTTTGGCCATAGAGAGTAGCAAAGAATGAAGGGTTTCTGGATTGAACTTTCCTGTACTATTTGGATAACTTTCCTCTTTATGTAAAATTAACATTTTGTTGTTAAACGTATACAATTCTAATCACTGGGGAAATGCGAACCAAAACTGCAATGAGATACCACCTCACACCCATTACAATGGCTACTATCAAACAAACAAACAAAAACCAAAACAGAAAATAACAAGTGTTGGTAAGGATGTGGAGAAATTGAAACCCTTGTGCACTATTGGTGGGAATGTAAAATGGTACAGCCATTATGGAAAACAGGAGAGCAGTTCCTCAAAACATTAAAAGTAGAATTACCATATGATCTAGCAATTTCAGCTCTGAGTACATATTAAAAAGAACTGAAGGCAGTGTCTTGAAGAGATCTTTGCAAACCCATATTTATAGTAGCATTAGACATTAAAATACATTAGCTAAAATGTGGAAGCAACCCAAGTGTCCATCGACTAAAGAATGAATGAATAAGCAAAATGTGGTGTACACACACACACACACACACACACACACACACACACACACACACAATGCAATGGAATGTTATTCAGCCTTAGAAAGGAAAGACATTCTGTTATATGCCATAGCATGGATAAACTATGAGGACATTATGCGAGTGAAAGAACTCAGTCACAAAAAAGGCAAATATTGTATGATTCCACTTATATGAGGTACTTAGGATAGTCAGATTCATAGAGAAAGAAAGTAGAATGGTGGTTGCCAGAGGCTGGGGATGGGGAGAATGGGAAGTTATTGATTAATGGCTATAGAATTTCAGTTTTATCAGGTGAAAAGAGTTATGGAGATGGATGGTGGTGATGGTTGCAAAACATTATGAATGTATTTAATATCACTGAATTGTACACTTAAAAATGATTAAGATGGGGCTGGCACAGTGGCTCAGTTGGTTAAGAGTTAGCTTAAGAGTGCGAGCTCTGAGCAACAGGGTCGCTCATTCGATTCCCACATGGGCCAGTGACACTGCACCTGAGCTGAGCTGCCGCTGAGCTGCCAACAGGTGGCAGGATGGCTCAGCTGGTGAGAGCACGTGCTCCTAACAGCAAGGCTGCCTGTTTGATGGTGGGCCATGCCCACCTGCAACTAAGACTGAACTCAGCACCTTGAGCTGAGCTGCCATACTGATGGCTCAGTGGATAGAGCATGAGCTCTTAACAAGGCTGCTGGTTCAACTCCCACATGGAATGGTTGCTATGCCCACCCGCAACTAAGATTGAACACACAACCTTGAGCTTAGAGGCCACAAGCTGCCGATGGGCAGTGGGCAACGGGCAGCCAGATGGCAACTGGCGCCCTCCATAACTAAGATTGAAGAACAACGATGTAGCTGGTCCCCCTCCCCAACTCCCCAACACTGTTCCCCTCCCCCAATTCTCCAATTAAAAAAAAAAAGGATTAAGATGGTAAATTTTATGTATATATTGCCATGATAAAAAAGGGGAAAAAATAGGTAAGATTGTTATGTTACCAAAAAGATTATATTGCCTGTGCTTTCTCCTTCAATTGTAGGCAGTCCCCTCTTTTTATTCACTACAGTTTTTTATATTGCAAATGGGGAAATTTAGGTACAAAAGGGTCCATTTTGTGCCACTGGAGTCACAGCCAGGAAAAAGTTTCATTAGACTGGTGGCTTTTTAAAGGTGCTGGAGGAACTGAGGAGTTGGTTATATACACTTGGCCTCTTTATAAATGAGATAGAAAATTAAGTCAACAGTTTAGAGTTTTTATAACTCATTTTGAAATCTTTCCATTTTCTGGGTCAGTTTCCTCTTCAGACATGCCAGTGCTGGTAAGGGTGGAGAATGTGGAGGAGAGTTCGCTGTGCTTCCCTAAGTGTTTCATGTCAGTGATTCAGGTAACGTCATTGGTGCTCTTGTGCACCAAGGTAATGCAGATACTATTGTAATAATGCAAGTGTTCACTTGACCAACAAAAAGCAAACTGGAAGTAGATGTTTACAGTAATTCTCAGCAGTCAGTATTTATTTATTTTTTTTTCAAAGATTTTATTGGGGATTTGGGGGAGGGGAACAGTGCTGGGGAATCGGGGGAAGGAGAACAGACAAGTTGCTGTCCTTTTGTTCTTCAGTCTAGTTGTGGAGGACGTTGCTTCACTGGCCCATGTTGGTATTATCATTGCGCTTTTCCCGGCTGAGGCAGATCAATCACCGGCCATTGGACAGCTGCTCACAGTGGCTCACGGCAGCTCACGAAAGCTCACTGCCAGCCAGCCCCACTGCAGCCTACGCCGTCCACGGCGACTCACGGCAGCCCAGCTCCAGATCGAGCTGTTGTTCAGCATCTTAGCTGTAGAAAGCAGTGTCACTGGCCCTCATGTGGGATCCAAACCGGGGCCCTGCTGCTCAGAGCTGGCATCCCAAGCCAGCTCTTAACCAACACGCCATTCAGCCGGCCCTCAGCAGTCAGTATTTAAACAGTTCTTTACACAAACCCAACTGGGGCCGCAATGTTGGACTAGTGGCCTCTATCATTTGCTGACTTGAAAGATTTGTGTAAAAACAATTTAGATCATCAACAATACAGATTAAGATACATAAAATACTGTCAGGGATGGCTTTGATTTTTCAGAAATACATTACTGAGAAATTGATGTCTTGAGTTTGATCAATAACAGCAATACATGTGAAGGTTCTGCATCCCCTTATTAAAACTGCTGAACTGGGTCTGGGAAACCACTCAGGGTTAGAAAATCTATTTGAAACCACTCAGGGTTAGAAAAGTCTTTCCCAGCCCTGAGTAGGTCTCTGTCAAGCTGGCACGATGCTGTGTGTGTCCCAGGACTATCTCTATTCCAGACAGTGCCATCTTGGAGTAATAGATCATCGGTGACCTAGGCTCAGGTGATGCATTGCTCTGATGTGTCAGAACAACAGCTGGCTCAGTTTCTCTATGCTGGGAGCCCCAGCAACAGCTGACTGCTATGATGGATTACATGCATGGTGCAGCCTATCGCTGTAATACATCAAGACACAGCACTGATTTGAAGGTGAATTAGTCAAAAGATGGAGTTCTTGCAAGCTCCAAACCCAAGAAAAGGAATCCTGTTTAATTATAGAATGAAAGACAAAGTAGCTGGCTTAAGGTTTAGTGACTGTCAAATGCAGGGCTATTTCTAAGATATAATTCAATGAAGTGTGCGGCATTACCAGATGAGTTTGATCACTGCTCTGCCTTCTCAGGGTGTGATTCACACCCTCCATCGGCACACCACCCCCACCAGAGCAGCTGGACTGCAGTTGGGGCGAACTTTTTCCATGTGCCTTTGAAGAGACTTTCTAAATCCAGTCCTGCTATAAACAACCAGATACTCTCTGCCCTAAGTTCAAGTACTCTTTCCATCTCTTTCTCTTCCCTTGCACCCTTTTGCTCCAAATCCATACAGAACAGAATGAAACGATAAAATGATGAAGCCTGTGCGACTCTGTCCCATATGAGGTGGTTGAGCCCTTTGACATTCATTTACTCAATTATTCCTTCAGTGAGTATTGATTGAGCATTGAACTTGTTAAGATGTTTCAATTACATATAATTAAATAAAACTTCAGTGATTAAAAGGTAAGGATATTTATTAGCTCACATGAGATGTCCAGTTCTAGGGTAAAATAATGCCCTAGTGGTTCAGTGAGACCATCAAAGATCCAGGTTCTTTCTATCTTTATGTCCCACCTTCCAGATTTTGTCTTTAGGCCTTTACCTTCATAGTTGCAAGAGGGGTGCTGCAGTTCCAGTCGTTGCATGTAGACATAACAACATTGACCTGAGGAAGAGATAGAAGAAGGGAGAGTCTCTCACATTCTTAAGTGTGAGGAGAGATTTTTCAGAAGCCCACATCAGATTTCCCTCATGTCTCACTGGCCAGAATTGTGTCATTGTACCACATCCAAATCATCACTGGTAAGGAGAATGAGACCACCATGAAAGGTTCCCACTAAAGGACATGGCTGCTTGGTGGAAGGTAAATAAAATTGAGGTTTTGGAAACAAGAAAAAAAGAGGGGTGGGGATTTGTTGTTCAGAGGGCAATTTATAGTATTAGCTACAGGTTTCCAGCTCTGAAGACCAGGTGACACCTTTCTTAGGAGCCTCCAGAGGGAACCTTATGGACGACAGAGTGATGCACCTCCCAGATCCCCATAAAAACCTTATCCCGCCAGCTTCTGGACAGTGCCAATTGTCAGCTGTCTGCAGAAGAAAACTGCCTTGCTCAAGGTTCTGCTTTTTCCAAGGTCAGCCAGCTTCCAATGACTGATCAACACAAGTTAGAAAGGCCTGGCTCCCTGGTTCTATTTGGGACAACCCTGAAACACCATCCCAGCTTCAGGGCGCCTAGTGACTAAGGACTTCTTCTTGCCAGAATCACCGCTCAATGTTCGCTGCCCAGTTCTGCTTCCTTCCATCCATAGGTGTTGTTGCCAAGAACATCCTGCTTGCTGATCTCCATCTGAGAGTCTGCTTTCTGGGAAATCTGCAACACAGGGCTTCTAATGTTAACAGTCACTTCAGACTTTGTAACATGGAACTACCTAGAGAGGTGGCTGTTTCTTCCATGCCAGACACTCAGTAATTTGGAGCATCTCAAGTAGGTAGTTGAGTCTTGGACCTCCTGGAGATTCTAATCTACTAAGAAGACTCCCGCAACCCCCAATAATATCTGTTTTTTAATTTACTTTAGCTTCCTGAGGAAGTATAAAATGTGACCATTCATTTGAGCTTAGAGATTGGTCAGAATTATAGCTGTGTTTCTGCTGTTGTCACGAGCAGAAGTGGATCAACAAATAGATTATTGCCAGTGTGGTAGATCATGAGAGTGCTCTGGTCCTTGCTGTTCAAAGCAGGGTTCATGGACCTGCACACAGCGTCAGCATCACCAGGGAGTCTGTCAGAAATCAGCTGGGACACCTTGGGGCCCTCAGTCAGAATCTGCGTTTTAACAGGAGCCTCACACATACTACTTTCCTATCTTCCTTCCGCAGCTAAGCCAACATACTTCCCCCATTTAGTTACCGTATTCTCCAGATTTTTGTTATGGTTATGACTCTTGGGTTTAAATACTTTAAGAATATTACAAATGCTCTTGGGGGCTAGCATATGCATTTACTAATACTTTAATCAGAGTTAGTTTATGCTATTACAAGTAGCATTAGCTTCTTGTGCACCAACTCTGTGCCAAGTCCTATGTTTTGTCAGACTTTTCTCCACCTCAGGAGTATCAAAAGCCAGCTGACCACCTGATGGAGAAGGAAGGGGTTAGACATGGGACCAGAGAGCAGGAAAGTGATGTGGGAGGTCCCAAAGTCAAACTACACAATTTCCCTCAAGGCCAGAAAAGCTTCTGTCCTTTGATGCTTCTCATTGGTTAGAACTGCAGGTGTACTAAGCACCAGCACCTCTCGGCCCATGAGGGTGTTCAGCTTTCTGCTTGTTTGATAATCAGGTTGTTGAAGGAAGCAGATCTTGGGCCAAGTACTCACTGACACCTTGTTTCAGGGAAGGCATCCAAGGGGATGTGGCATGGGAAACAGGCAGAGTGATTGCAGTTAAGCTCTGCAAGGGATAGTGAGCATTCCACACAGAAACAGCAATCCTAGTGCTGCCAGCTGCTTATCAGGATGACAATGGTGGCCTCTGGGATGGAGCCAGTTCTCTGCCCTACAGTGATGATGCAGAGCAGTACTAATGCAGAAAGGCTGGGGTAATGGCATTGAATACTTGCCAGATTCAAGTGCTGGAGGCCTCTGGGGACAATCTCTAGGAACCTCAGCAGTGGTCAGTGAAAAAGCAGCCAGTCATAGGTACTAGAAATATCCTGCCAACTGAATCCCCAGTAGAACACATACCACTGCGAAGAGCCAGTGCACTTCTGGGGCCCCTCACTTTTGGGAATCTTTGAATTTTGCAAGTCTTGATTCTTGGATCTTTCCTGTACCTTCCAACGAATAGCAATTCCCAATGCTGAGAGTAAGTCACTTTGTCTTACCCTCATCTGTAAAAAGGGGATAATGATTTCACCCTAATGTAAAGTTCTCAAGAGGTAAAATATCAGGAAGGAACTGAAAAATTATGATGTAAGATCTTATTTTCCATTAGTAGTAAGGAAGCCGCAAAGAAAGAGGGCTATTGTTGCTAAGCTGAGAAGTAGTAACTTGAATCTCTAACAGAGGGATCCCAAGCATCGTGACATCTGAAGAATATAAGAAATAAGTCAGGATCCCAGGCACTTTCTATCTTACTTTCAGAGCGTATTGTCTTCATCAGCGTGCCCACGATGGCCTACTTCCACATCTCACTAATGGGAAGAGAGAGAGAAGGACATGCTCCTTCTTTTTAAGGGCATTGTCTGTAAATTGCATTCACCAATTCCACTCATCTCATTGGCCAGAACTTACTCATGTGGCCATCTGTACCTGCAAGAGAGGATAAGAAACATGGTCTTTTTTCTCTAGGTGGCCACAAGCCCATCAAAAATCAGAGGTTCTATTATGTTGAGAGAGAAGGAGATGAGTGATAGTGGGGATCTGAGAGCAGCTGCTACCACACCCAATACACTTCAAAATAATGAGGCCATATGAGAAACAACCAGAGAGAGAAGAAAAGCACATCCTCCTCCACATTCCTGTCTTTCAATAGCTCCTAACTAGGAGCTATTGTCACCAAATCTGGGTGACAGACCTCTCTTTCATTTTGAGTCCAAACGAATTCCTTGGCAGAATTCATTCCTTTCTGTATTTAGAATGATGGAAAAACTCTGCCCTCCTAACACAATGTCAACATAAAAGCAAGATTATTTCTAAATACTAAGAGTGAAAAATTTCCAGGGAACAGGACAAGATGCTCTTAAAAATGAACAGGTAGTCAATGAGGTTGGTTGAGAACTGGAAGGCAACTCTTACCCCTTCCTCTTTGAATTGCTCTCAGGAGGAGAAACCTGGAAATGAGTGTTCCTCCAAGATCATACTTAAGCAATAAGCATGTTGCAGGACCAATAGACACCATTCTTGAATTATAAAACTCTAAAGTTTGAGTATGGTCCTGGTCAGACACTTTCTAGGAATGGCAATTTGGGGAATCTGGCACCTGCCCACAAGCAAGCGAAGGTGGCAAGATTCACACAGAGGTTCTAAAGAAGATATTGACAGCTTTGAGACAGATGTCACTTACATTGCTGTGCACAACAGGAAGAATGATACAAAACAACATGATTAATAACCAGTGGGGTCTGAATACTATACTTCATAAAGACGAACAAAAGCTGTCCCTGTAAATGATGCAGATTTAGCTCTGAATGTTACTGGTAAGTCCTTAGCTGCAGCAACACTTTGCTTTCTTGTTGGAGATTTTGCAGGGGAGATAAATTGGGAGGAGAAACAAAAGAGATACAGAACGAGGCAGGTGACTATTAGAGTTTTTATGTTTTGCCCATAAAGACACAGCACATACAGGTCAAGCATGGAAGTATGCAAAGTGAAGGTAAAGACGCTGGGGTATCGGCAGGGAGAGAGACAAGATGGCAATTATTGAAGCTATTTCATTCTCTCTGGCTATATTTTAGGGCACCATTATGAATACTAAGTGAATTTCCAATTCTCATATTTTTTTCCTCTTTTCATCAGCTTCTATTTTATGTCAGGAGACTCCAGAAGAATAAACACTACACCAAAGTAAAAAACAAAAAAACAAAAAACAACCCCATTCAGGACCCCCTCTCATTTTGAGAGCTGTTTACTTTTTGCTCTAATAAAACTCTCCTCTGCTGTAAACTTTAAAAAAACAAAAACAAAAAGCAATTATTGTGGAAACAGCCAAAAAACCATAGGTCATCTGATGAATCTCCAGGGAATGCTATAAATGGTCGTGTCTGAGCATTTAATCACACCTCATGTTGTATCTCTCACCACTGACCAGCATCTTGCCCTGAGTCAGTCCTGCTTATACAACGATTTGGGGATTTAGTCTCAGTACTTCCTATCTTCCCAAGGCCCAAGGCATATACAAAATTTAACATAAAGACTCTTGGAAGATGGAAGAGGGAGCTGCTACTCTTGTTTCCACAGGAGAAGATAGGCTGAGAAAATAGATATAAATTCCCCAAGGGTTCTGTTCTCCATCGCTTCTTACTCCTTTCCCTCCTCCCATATGTAAAAGGGCACTGATATGTGTTAGACACTCGGAAGATGGAGCTGAATAAGCTGTCATTCGTGTCCTCAGTGTGCTCAGTGAAATGGAGCAGACAGACCCATAAACAAATTACAGTATCCTGGGCGACAGGCAGAAGGAAACATGTACAGAACGTTCTGAAAGCACAGAGGACAGACAGGATGACTGAACTAACTGTCCCTGGGGGTGACATTTGGCAGAATTTAAAGTACAAGTAGGAATTTTCTGGGTAAGTAAGGAGTGAGAGTTCCCTTTCAGGAAGAAGGAACATCAAGTGGAAAGGTTTAGAGGCTTAAATATAATAGCAAGAAGCATTTAGGGAGCATCAGAGGGGTCAGCGTAAATCCAGGCAGAACACGAATGGGAGAGAAGCTGAACACGAGGTTGGAAAGGAACCTTGATTCTCTGATAAGGAGTCTGGTTTTTTGGTTGTTCTTTCAGTCGTGCAGGTGATAGGCTCGTTGTAGAGGGAGAAGGCAGAGCTGACAGAGTCCCGAGCAGTGGCAGGAGGCACTGCTGCTCACTTCCCACCTCATCCCACTGGGGAGCTCAGTAAACCATAGCAGGCGGGCGTTGAGAACAGGGGGGTGTGATAGTGGCACACAGTTTGGGGTTCTACTGGGTGGCCGCTGGCCTGGTAACCCAGAGGGTAGATGCTGTGTACATCATTCAGAGTCCAGCAGAAAGTGGAAACTATTTCAGAAGAGACTTATATGAGGGGAATCCCTCAGAGGTGTGAGTGGGCACTTAGAGGCTAGCCACAGTGGGAGCCATTTCTTGGGTTGAAGAGGCAAGAGAAGAATGCCATTGGCAGAGCCCAGTGAGGGCAGAGTCTGTCATTGCGGAGAGACACACTGACTGCCAGAGACATGACCCAGAAACACAATTCCCAGGATGGGAGTGGGGGAGGAAAACCCCACCTCTCTCTTCTCCAGGCCTTTCATCCCTGCTGGTGCCTCCACTGGCCAAACCCAACCTAAGCCAGCTGATAAGAAAGCCCAAATGATGGTGTTCATCAAGTCTTGCTCCCAGAGCCCAGGGAAGGGCAAAGAAAGGTGAGAAATGGAGCTGGGTAGGGACTGAAGGCAAATAGAGAACAGTCAGTTCATTATTTATACACTCTTTTCCCCAAAGACCCTCGGGGATGGGGAATTGACTCCAATGGTCATTTCGGGTCTTTTGTTGTCTATTAATCCCACACAATATCTGTTTTAAATATTTTTGTTTGACAGACCCCTTTGAGAATCTGATGAGTAAAAAAATCACATATGGATGAAGTTTGCATTCAATTTATATATCCTCTAGAACGTTACTGCTTAAAGGGTGTTGCATAGACCAGCAGAATCAGCCTCACCTTGGAGCTTAGAAATGCAGGCTCAAACATGTCTTCTTAGGGAGACTGCTGCATGGGTGGTGTAGATGCTTGATCACTGCACTGTACCCCTGAAGCTGAAGCAAAACAATAGTGTATGTCAACTACAATTTAATATATATATAGTCACAGGATATGGAGTATAGCATAGGAAATAGAGTCAATGGAAGTGTAATAGATATAGATGACATCAGAGGGGCAATAGATTGGGGGAGAGGGGTTATCTCTTTATGAGGGGTAAAATGTATCACCATTACATTGTTTTGTTTTGTACACCTGAAACTGATTAAAAAAAAACCACCAAGAAATTAACCCCCCTTCCCCCCAAAAGAAAAGAAATGCAGGCTCATGAGCCCCATCCCAAGCCTTCTGAAGCCTTACAATCAGAATCTGCATTTTAACCACATTCCCAGGTGATTTACATGCACATTAAAGTTTGAGAAGCACTGCTCTGGAAGTCAATGGAACTCAGCTTCATTGTAACTTGTTGAGTGGGTGTGGATCCATCACTTAGGATGTAGGTTCAGCTGCAAATAAAATAAATCCTACCACAGAGTAGCTTGAACAAAAGAGGGTTTTATTTTTCTCATTTCTAGCATAGAATCTAGAGATAAATCAGTTCAGGGCTGATGTCACGATTACCTCTCTCCACCTAATATATTTCCACTCAGCCATCATTTGTGTGTGGCTGGTGTCCCCGTGGCTGTCAGATGGGTCCTAGGCCTCCAGGCATTGTCTTTGCATTCTAGGCAAAGGGCAAAAGAGTGGTCGTAATAGGAGGCATACACCAAATTCTAAAGATTTTGCAGATCTGTAAAGTGTTTCCATGTGTTAAGTGCTGTTGAGTCAGCTCTGGCTCCTGGCATCCCTGTGAAGAGTGATGTCCACAGTGTCCTGTCCTCCACAGCCTGCTCAGCTCCTGTAGACATACCTGTGGCTTCTTTTATGGAGCCAATCCATCTCACGTTTGGTCTTCCTCTTTCCCTGCTGCCTTCTATCTTTCGCAGTATTATCTGTTCCAAACAACCCTGCCTTTTCATGATATGCCCGAAGTAGGACATTTTGGCCTCCAGCAGGGCTTTAGGCTTAATTTGCCCACTTGTTCATCTTTCTGGTGGTCCAGGGTATCCATAGAGCTCTCCTAGAACACCATATTTCAGATGAATCTATTTTTTTCCTATCAGCCTTCTTCACTGTCCAACTTCCCCACCCATACATTGTAACTGGGAGTATGAGGGCGTTTCCATACTCCCTCGTAAAACTGCTCTGATGCTGAATACATAAAACACAAAGCTGTGAGATTTTGCTGCAGCTTTTAGATATAGTTCAGCTTTTAGGTAATTTATAGATATGTTGGAAAGAAAGATACAGCCAATATTTAATCTCCATTCATAACAGTTTTAAAGAACCTGTATTTACCAAGGTATCTTTTCAAATTTAACTTGTCAGTACCAAGTTTGTGCAACCCATGTAAGTCCACAGTATCATGGCTTATTTCAACTGTATTTGGACAGCCAAATTACAATTTTTTTAAATTAGAGTTTATTGGGGTGACAATTGTTAGCAAAGTTACATAGATTTTAAGTGTACAATTCTGTAATATGTCATCTATATATCACATTGTGTGTTCACCACCCAGAGTCAGTTCTCCTTCCATCACCATGTATTTGATCCTCTTCACCCTCATCTACCACTCCTCTCACCCTTTACCCTCTGGTAATCACTAAACTATTGTCTGTGTCTATGAGTTTCATTTCTTCATTTGTTGAGAACTATACTATTTTACCTTTATAAAAGCCACTTCTTACATTGACTAAACGTGCTTGTCTCCACAAGTCAGTATATGTTCATCAGGATTATGAATCCTCACATAACATTGTATTCCTCACCACAACTTTGGGAAGCAGCCCAGCAGCCCTTCTAGCAACAAGGGCTGCCATGTCATATGCTAGTCAGACTTTCGGGCTTGATCCGTCCTGTTTCGAAGGCATCTGTGATGTTATTGGCATGCTAATTATTACAGCAAATGATAAAATGTGCAAAATGGCACCCCCCCTTCTTAATGACATAAATAAATGAAGCAATTAATTTTATACAATAAAAACAAGCAATACAATAAGTTACAAATTTGGAGTTTCTTCATTATTCCATCAAATTGCAAAATGGAAACATATAATTTCAAAAGGCTCATAAGTAAAAATGGAAACACAGCTGATGCCGCGTCAGCTTGTGGGCTGCAAAATAATGTGGGGCTTGCACAGTGTGGAACACTCAACATCTTTTAGATACATCGGGCCACATATGATTCAGAAACTATAAATCTTCTGAGAACTGAACCATCCCAATAATCCAAGCCATTTGTGCAGGGTAATAAAAACAAAACAACACTTCCCCCCCCCTTCATTTCCCTCATGTATTAGTTCAGAATTCTAGCAGCTACTTTTTTTTAGGACCCTCATCTCCATTTATCTGCAGTTGCAGAAGCTGGAAGCCTGTGATTGATCTTGTAACTTCAATATCTACAGAGAGATAAGTAGGGAAGCAAATTTCCCAGGAGAGCTGACAACAGTTTTTAAAATGAAATGTGTCTACACCAAGCCTGACATCCTATATTGCCCACCATCTTTGAAACCATCAGTTTCAGGGCTGACATTTGGTTCTGTGTGTTTGTTTTGGTGAGTGAGAAAGTAACACATATTGTCTTTGACATCTTGTGCAATTTTACAAGTATTCAGGGCACACTCCCTGCTTTGCATGGAGAATGTATTTGCACAGTTGTCAGAATGACGGACAGTGGAGCGAGTGACAGCATGGAGTACTGATCTTTGCTTGTTATTACATACAATAGCCTGGTAGGAATCGTGATGTGTTGGAGAGACAAACTGTGTCCCATTCTGGAACATATTAAGTTTGTCTCCAGGACACACATGACTTCGCTAGGGTGTCGAACCTCATTCATAATAGATGCTAATCTTTTCAGGGCTGACTGATGACAGCACTTCCTGCCCTTCACGGAATTAGAGCTGGGTTTTATCAAAGGACTCAAACTGCCTGCTAATTAGACTAATTCCCTTCATCATGAATTATTTATTTCCATTGGTAACCGATCACTGTGACATTAATGGGTTCTGCTCAACTTGGTTTCATACTAATATACACTAGGAGTTAAATGTTTAAAAATTCCTGATACTTCACTCCAGGTCAAGTGTATCTTTGGCTAATATTTGACAAATCTGATGAAGCTTCAATGGTTATGTTTTAGCTATAAATAAAATGGGACACTGTTCCAGATTTGGTTTAGATAAGAAAACAAATCTATTTCTTTCTCTGCTCAGGTGTCTCCTGACTTAGCTAGAGCAGGTCATCTTAATCTAGGGCATGGTCTCTGTGCTGTGTAGTATTTTATCAAGGTCACATCATCACCTAAAAGTGCTGGTGATCCTCTGTAGGATAATAGTATTTCGAAGTTGAGCTAGATAGAATGTCAGCTAGTAAAGTTGAAGCAATGCTTAATTTAATTATTGATGTCTGTTGATAAAAATCAGAGTGCAATATCTTGTTTGCCTATTTGTAAAACGCAGACTTCACTTTGAAAAATAAAATTTACAGGTCTAGCTCAATGATGCACTTATGTGTTAACATCTGTGATTGTATAGATCAGGTGTCTCAAAGTGCAATCCAGGCACCATCTGTGTCCTAGAAGCATTTGTTAAGATGCAGATTCCTGGGCCACATACAAGGCCTGTTAGAATCACTAAGAATGGGATCCGAGGGCCAGTCGGGTGGCACAGTTGGTTAGAGTGTGAGCTCTGAGCAACAGGGTCACTGGTTCAATTCCCACATGGGTCAGTGAGCGCCCGAGCTGAGCTGCCAGCAGGTGGCAGGATAGCTCAGTTGGTTAGAGTGCATGCTCTTAACAACAAGGTTGCCAGTTCAACTCCCGCATGGGATGGTGGGCTGCACCCCTCCACCCCTGTCCCCGCAACTAGATTGAAAGCGGCTACTGGACTTGGACCTGAGCTGTGCCCCCCACAACTAGGACTGAGGGACAACTTGACTTGGAGCTGATGGGTCCTGGAAAAACACAATGTTCCCTTCCCCAATTCCCCAACACTCTTCCCTTTCCCAATTCCCCAATAAAAAAAATAAAAAAAAATGAACAGGATCCCAGAATTTGTATGCCTAAAAAGCATCCCATGTGATTGATTCTTAAGCAGTATGAGGATCACTGACATCAATTATCCTGAAAAACCCTATAAATAATCAATATATTATCAAAAACACTGAATCATCTCATCTAAAGGGAGAGAACACTGGGTTAGAACACTTTGACCTATAAGATTAGTACTGGTTTCTGGGATTGGCTTCTGCCAGCAACTTCATCACTATACATAAAACGTACATCATTGCTGCTGAAAGAGAAGGCAGGTCATCAGTAGGCCTGTGAATGATAGAAGTAAATGCCAGGGCATTACACCTTTGCTTGAAGACATACATGAAGAAGGTGTGAAAGTAGAGGCATAAATGGTCCCCATTCAGCTGTGCAGTGGGTATCAGGTGGACAGGCTTGCCGTATCCACCTACTGAGGCACATATTCATGCTCAGTAGTTTAGCCATTAAATATTGAATTTTGGAAAGTGGTAAAAGAAAAAGTAAAAAAAAAGGCAGTATAATGAGTAGTAATTAGAGATGAGATGATAAACACGGGACGAAGGCATTATAGTCCCCAATGCAGGGAGGCAAAACCACAAATAACAGGCTCTGTTCAAAGCAGCCACAGTTCCAAACAAAGGATGGTTTCCACATGAGTCCCACATGTCAGATATGTGGTCTCCAATCACATGTACCTGTGTGAGCAGAAGGCAGCTCAGGGCTATGATTTCTTAAAGATGAGAATCAAACATGATAAGCCCCACTATCACTCTGGTTTCCACTTGGAGGCAATTTCCAGACTACAGTGCAGGAAAGGGAACCCTATGCAGAGCACATGGGCTTGTTGAATTGAGGAAAAAGGAGATCAGGGAGGCTGAGGAGCCTGGAAGTTGTAGGTCATTATTCTGAAGAAAAGGGCATTATCCAGAAATAGAGCTACATAAATCTCCATGGAGGACCCCTTGGATCTTTGCTGCTTATTAGGTTATGCACGCATGAGGTAAAAATTCCATGAAGCAAGGGAAAAATACAACCAGGGAGTTGTAAATTCATAAGGGCAGGGAGATGTTTAAACTCCAAGCAGCCAGAGTAGAGTCCTCATTTGTCCCCTAGGGTATTTAGTAGAGACCACAGGTTGTCATGCTTTAATAGTAAGACTGAACAACCTGGGAGAAAACTACCTAAGATGTGTGATAGAAAAACTAAGAAACCAGTCTAGAAGGGATCAAGCTGAAAAGCAAGCAATTGCTTGCCAAAACAAAACCTGATGCTCTTTAAAGGAAAACAAACAAAAATGCAGACATCAACTACATAATATTCGTAATGTCCATAATCCAATCTTAAAAATCATCATGAGGCGGCCGGGTGGCTCAGTTGGTTAGAGAGCGAACTCTGAGCAACAGGGTTGCCAGTTTGATTCCCACATGGGTCAGTGAGCTGCGCCCTCCACAACTAGATTGAAGACAATGACTTGAGCTGAATTGCAGCTGAGCTACTGGTGGGCGGCCAGATGGCTAAGTTGGTTAGAGTGAATGCTCTTAACAACAAGGTTGCCGGTTCGACTCCCACATGGGATGGTGGACTGCACCTCCCGCAACTAGATTGAAAATGGCATTTGGACTTGGAGCTGAGCTGCACCCTCCACAACTAAGATTGAAGGACAACAACTTGACTTGGAACTGATGGGTCCTGGGAAAAACACAGTGTTCCTCAATAAAGTTAAAAAAAAATCATCAAACATGCCACAAAGCAGGAAATGTAACTAATAACCAGGAGAAAGATAAGTCAATAGATAAGAGGCTAGTTTTATAGGTAGAATTAGCAGGAAAAAATGTTAAAGCAGCTATTATAAATATGTTCAAGGAGTTAAAAAATGAACATAATGAGGAGAAAAATGAAAATGGAACTTAATGGAAAAGTAAATGGAACTTCTAGAGATTAAAAATACAATATCTGAAAAGAAAAATTTAGTGTATGGAATTAACAGAGTAGGAACGAAAGAAGAAATAATCAGTGAAATTGAAGCCATAGGAATAGAATCTATACAAAATGAAACAGAGAAAAATCACTGAAAAACAAACAACAGAGCCGTAGTGACTTGTGGGATAATATTAAGTAATTAGCATCCCAGAAGAAGAGGAGAGAAAAGGGAACAATAATTCATTTGAATTTAAAAAAATGCAAAATTTGATTAAAATTATGAACTCAGATAAAAGAAGCCCAATGAACTCCAAGCAGGAGAAACTCTCTCTCCCCCTAGATTTCAGGTAGAAAAGAAAGCCTGGAAGTTTGATGGGTAAACTTGACGTGCAGTGATGTTCGGGCCCACCCCTGGCTGCCTAACACTCTCCGCACTTCTTCCTTCAGGGCGTTCTTATAAATACCAAGGTCCTGTGATCTTTTCTCCAACAGCAGTGGGCTAGGGCACAGGCATGAAATAAATGCATCTTCGGGAGCACTGGGGCCCAGTGAACCAGGACAGGCCTACTGAAAATCAGGCAGTGGGTCTACTAGAGGTCGCATGTCATCTGCCATTTTTCTTGTCATTTTCATGGAATTCTGGTTTTTGTTTTGTTTTGTTTTCAGAGAACTCAGGGCATCTCCTGAAAGCAGTGCTGTATGTCATCCTATTTCCATGGGCAGGAATACAAGGTGAGAGGAGTTTGGAGATCCAGGAGGAAGAGGACATGGATTACTGTAGTAGGGCAAATACAATAGAAGGTTAAATAATTCGGGAGGCAGCCACAGTGTGGTAGTAAGAGAGGCCTCACAAGTAGCCAGCCCCGGCTGTGTCTCTTACTTTGTGAGATATTTGTCAAATTTCTAATGTGACTGAGCATTGATTTTCTTATTTATAAACCACAACTAAAAATATATACCTTGTACACATATCCTACACACAATAGGCACTAAACACACACACACACACACACACATTTATCAATATAATTTCATCTCTTTACTTAATGGAATTATACATGTACAATGTCTATTATTCCTAGGATACAGTAAGTGCACAGTAAATAAGGGCTGTCATTGTTTCCAAAGTCACCATAACAGTTTAAAATGATGGATTCGTAATCTGTGGGCATAGAGTGCCTTCTACAGAAGGAGGGATTCTGAAGCAGTCTGAGAGGGGCTCTTTAAAAACTTTCGCTTAGGGCACAGGTAGGGAGGAGAAAAAAATTACAGAACTCTCTAAGAAAAACTGGAAAATATTCTTCTGTTTTCACAGGCACTCTGATCACACCTGGATCTGGGCAGCATAAGTAACTTCTTCATAGTGTTCTTTTTGTTCTGTGATTCTAATAGAAAGCCCATTTTCTCTTAAAAGCAGATTCTCCTCTGCTCCTATGTAATGGTGTCCCCTGAAGATAAATGCACCATTTAGAGCTCTATATACGTTCTGTCGCCTGCACATGCTTTCTAAATATAGTAGCCAGATGATTACTTAATTTAGCTAGAAATGGCAGATTGTTGACAAAGAATCCCTGCTGAGTTCCAATGCCTTGAAATGCAGCTTTTATAAAGCCAATCATATCTGAAGAAATGACTAACAATTCCATTTGCTTCATATAGTGACATAATATTTAGATCTGTCACTGGAGTATAATTGCCTTATTTTTACAACGTTCGCACTCTATTGATAAATATAGATTACCTGGAACAAGTCAGTCCTGCTGTGGGGGGCAAAGCAACTGCAAAAGTGGAGCTTTTAGACAAGGAAACTATCTCCTACTTGTTTGAGATAGTTTCCCAACAGTTGGTTGTTCAAATGATGTATATTCAGTTCATACATAGGATCAATTCATATAGCATCATTTCATTGACTCACAATTTAATTAATATTAGATAAACAGAAGCAACTGGTTTCATATAATATAATAACAAGATGTGAAGGGACCTGTAAATACAAATCTTGTTGCCCTTGTGCCACTTGGTCACAGTACGTGGAGGGAGTGGTAGGTATTCGAATTAACATGCCCCTACCTTCTCTTACTTTTAGGAGTATGTGCTGTCCTCTGTCTCCTTCCTCCTGAATTTAGCCATTGTTTTTGATGAGAAAGTGCATCATCCCTCAGGAGTGTGGGAATATAGTAGAATGAAGAAATCCCAACTCCCACTGTTTAAGCATAAAGGGAATTTATTGGCTGATAAAACTGAATAGTCCAGGTATTCAGACAATCAAATCCATCCCTGTTTCTTTCTCCATCTCTCAGGCCTGCTTTCCTCATAGGTGGTTCCTTCACATGGATACAAGATGCCCGTGAGTAGCATCCTTACAGTTTGTTCGACATTTAGACATTTTAAATTGCCTGATTGGACCAGGGCGGATAATTAAAGAGCTATATGCCCCAACTAGTTTGTCCCCTGGAACTGCATTTGCTGAATAGTACTGTGAGGTTATACCATCAGCTATGTTGACATGCTTTCCAAAATTTGTTCCTGGAGGCTCTTTGTAGCACAGTGCCCCTTCCATAAATTACTTCAGGAGAAAGTTTTCTCAGGAAATCTGTTCTTTCCTATGCAACTATTTTTGCTTGTTTCTCCTTTATTGTTTCTTTTCTTTTTTAAGAATTGTGTTAAAATACAGCTAGCATACAATATTGTATTAGGTTCAGCTGTACACCATAGTTATTCAGCACTTACATACTTAAAGAAGTGATCACCATGATAAGTCCAGCAACCATCTGACACTGTACCACACTATCACAATATCATTGACTATATTCCCTATGCTGTACACTACATCCCCATGGTTTATTTGTTGTTGTTGTTGTTTTTTTTAAAGATTTTTATTGGGGAATTGAGGGGATGGGAACAGTGCTGGGGAATTGGGGGAAGGGAAACAGACAAGTTGCTGTCCTTTTGTTCTTCAGTCTAGTTGTGGAGGACGTTGCTTCACT
>NW_017731555.1:1947596-2012355 GCF_001890085.2 Hipposideros armiger | reverse complement strand
TCCAGGTTGAGCTGTTTCAGCATCTTAGCTGTGGAGGGCAGTGTCACTGGCCCTCATATGTGGGATCCGAACTGGGGCCCTCTGGTGTCCCAAGCCAGTTCTTAACCATTGCGCCACTCGGTCAGCCCTGGTTTATTTGTTTTATACCTGGAGCTTTGACTCCTTTTCGTTTTTAAAGATTCTGTTGGACTTTGTGAATCTTATTAGAGGTATGTTTCCTTCTTTGCTTGGCTAATCCGAGGTGTCAAAGACAGACTTGTTGTCCACCTATAGCAACTGCATAGGATATTACAAAACCATTTTATATACTAACCTTACCTTATATTTTATTTTTCCTATCTTTACTTTTATATTGTTAGATTTCATCTATTTACTTAATCCTATTTATCCTCCTTGTATGTATTATTATTATTTTTTTTAGCTGAGCCATCCTGCCACCTGTTGGCAGCGCAGAGGCTGCTCAGCTCGGGCTGGGACTCGAACCGCTGTTGCTCAGAGCTCAAACACTTGAGCGAGCTCTTAACCAACTGAGCCACTCGGCCGGCCCTCTTGTATGTATTTTTAAAGCCAGCTCAAATCACTTTTGGAGGTATGGTATAAATAAATAAATTTATTATTAAAGCCATAGCCATATTATTAAAGTCTAACATGCACTTAAAAGATTTAAAAATATCCTGAGTTCACAGACTGACCCTTTAAGAATGTTTTCTTGGGTCCCTCTGTGGTTCTTCTCACAAAAGCCTTAGTGCTGAAACTAAGGAACTCCGTATCATGAATTGTTTTATCCAGCTGGTGTGTAAATGCTCACTCAGTGCCTGTGGGACGCAGAGGGGCAAATGCAAGCAGATGAGTGCTTGTGTAGGAAGTTGTCCTGATTCTGGCCAAACCCTGATGTGAGAAAGACTTTTCCTTAGCAGTGGCCAGGTTTCACCCTTAGGCCCAATGATCTTAGATAAGCTGGGAGTTCCTGGGGTGACTCCTCTCCAGATGACTGGGGCATTGTTCAGTAAATATCAAGGAATCTTGGAGATTGCAGATTCATCTAAAGCTCAAATCCCAACCTAAAATTCTGTGCTTACATTCCTGGAAGTGTTTTAAGTTTTAAAGTTCCTAGTAATAGGGCCATTTAGGGGCGACCCCAACATTTCAGTCTTACTGTTAGTGATGACATCTAGGAGTTTGCATGGAGAGTAGCTAGACATCCATGGGATGAAACTTACTTTTGTGTTGGTCACTCTATCAGTTAGCTTTGAGTTGTATATAAGAGAAACCTAACTCAAATTGGCTTAAACAATGAAAAGGAATCAATTGGCAGAAAAATCCAGAGGTAGGGAGGGCTTTATGTGAGAATCAATCCAGGTTAACTAACTCAATGACACCAGCGTCATCCAGCCTGTGTTCTTTCCTCTGCTCAACCTTGCACTGTGTCCGCCTCTTTAAAGGCTGATTCTTCTTTGTTGCAGAATGATGGCAGCAACAACAGGAGTTAGATGGGGCTTAATTCTCATGCACTAGGAGAAAGCATTAGCTTCCTCTCCCCTATCAGAGCTTTCTTCAGCTTAGACCAATTTGTGTGACATGCTCACCTCTGAACCAACCGAAAGAGGACAGGTGAAGGGTCCCCTTTTGGGGTCCCAGCTGAGAGGTCAGGGATACCTATATTACATAACTAGAAATTTGGGGGTCCTAGTAGGAGGAAGAGAAGAAAGGATGAATGCTGAGAGGTAGAGGGCGGTGAGGGTAAACAAAAACCCTATTATCACTTGAATCTTAGGGAAGCACTTCAGTTTATGGAGCCACGACAACCTTCTAGTATCTGCCTATAGAACGTTGCAGTGGCTCCTCCTGGTAGAATTAACTGCATCATTACTATTTTTGAATTTCCTGCGTGACATTATGTGGGAAGAAAACCTATAGTTAGAATCTGTATTTTAGGGGAGTTCTAAGCAGATTATATTAAGGGAAAAGGAAAATAGATCTGACTCACTCATACTAAGTACATTCAGCTTCTCTGTGGACAGCCACAGCTAGATTAGAGAGATGCTGGTAACCAGGTAGGAACCAGGTTAAGATTGAGAAGTGGAGGAGAGCTGTAGCCCTTGTACTGGTTGCAGACCAGTGGAGGAGATGCATAAAAGACTGAAAAACAGCAACTAACAAGCTGGCTGGCAGGAGCTACCAACCAGCTTCAGTTCAGGCAACAGGATTCAAGGACCCTCCGGCAGCGTATGATTCTGTAGGTCCGGGACATCTTGTTAGATGTGCGTTTAAGCTGCAGGGATCCCACAGCCCAGAAGTATCTGCTGATGCAAACAACACAGGCAACTGTAAAAGATCCCTTAAAATAAACACTGCTCCCTCTAATTCTGCCTGATCACAAAGCTCCTGACTGAGCTTCACCTTTGCTCCAGCTATGGATCCTGGTTTTTTAATCTAAGGATTAAAAAATCCTGAGATTTTGCAAAATCGTTTCTATTAAATCTCTCTCTTTGGGGGTCTTTCTGGCTCATAACAGGCTTTGCAGCTTACATCACAGCCTCCATCTTTGACTAATAGTTTGCATGAATAATAAAATCTTCCAGGATAAATAAGCTCATATTTTTGCCATTTATAAACTTTATTGCTATTATCAAATCAATGTTTTGCAACCAAAACTCTTGGCAGATCTTCCTGAGGGTAGTGAGGGCTGTCAACAAGGCATCATGAACTCAGAGTCTCCTTGTTTGGTGTGACTTTCTTTTCCTATAAAATATTAGTGTGATTTTAGATATGTGATAATCACTCCTCATATCTCAGGAGTGAGGCAAGCAGTAGCGTACAAAATGATACACTAAGTAGTGTCTATACTCATGGATGTTCCTCCCATCACAGACCATAGATCTGGCTGAAATACGGCCATCTCAGGAGTGATAAAGGCTTCAAATGTGATAAAACGTAGAAACAGGTAACCTCTGGTGTCAGATACTTGCCCTTTCATCCTTGACCCTCAGAATCGTCTAGACTGGGGGCTCCCAGAACTACTTTTCCTAACTTTGCCTTGGGCTGACTGTCTTGTGAAATTTTTAAATCTGTTCTTAGTGCAGGCATTCTCAAAAATATCTGTTAGAATTACCTGGTGTTTTCTTTTTTATTAGTGATTTGAAAAATAATTTATGCACATGGAAAACAAAATTTCAAATAGTACAGAAGGGAACAAAATGAAAAGATTAAGTTCCCTTCCTGCTTGGCCCTGCCTCCTAATCACTTTTTAAACCATTTCTATTTTATATTGTTCTTCTGGTGTTTATCTTCAGAAGAAGCAGGAAGGTGCACTGCACAGGCGCAGTGTAGGACCTGCCTCAATATACTTCAGGGAGAGAAAGGGGAAAGGAGAAGGGGTCATGACCCCTAGCCCCAAAAGCCCATAAAACTGCCACACCCATAAGGCTCAGGGAGACACATCCATTCTCTTTTTGGAGTGTGCTCCCTTGGTGCATCAAGTTTTCGCTTTAATAAACCTTTCTTTCTGCAAAACTTTTGCCCACTTTCTTGATTTCTATCCTGAGAGGGGCAAGGATCCCTGCTCTGGTAACACAAAGACCCCTTTCCCAAATAAGGTTACAGGTCCTGGAGGTTAGCATGCAGACATATCTTTTGGGGGTGGGCACCATTCAATCTACTATAAGAGGGAAGAGAAGGTTGTGGATGTGGCTATGTAGCTAGCATTGAAGCATTTCAACATATTTGTCTGTATTGTCTAAGTATAAATCTTGCCTTTCTCTTTTTTTTTTTACACTTTAAATATGTGAAGTTTATTGTATGTCAATTATATCTCAATAAACTTATGTCTAAGCTCTGTGCTTGGGCTTCAAAATGTGCTGGCGGTTCCCTGACTTCCCAGCCCCACTGGATCCTGGGAGAGAACCGTGCTTTTGCCTGCTACCATTACCTTTACAGTGTTGCTCCAGCATGCATTGCCACAGTTGTTGGAAATGACAGATGCCAGATTACAGTTAACACTGGGTGGTAGTGACAATAAAAGTGATTTTAGGAGGCTTATAGATTCCTCGGACACAGCCAGGATCAGAAGAGAGCCCTGCAGCTGCCCACAGTTGGCTGGCCGGACCCCAGAGGTCGGGTGCACTGACAGGTCACACACACCCATGTGGCTTGTGCCCTCCATGCTGCACCGTTCATGGATTCTTCGCCAGAGGAGATGTGGCTGCTGCCTCCTTTGGCGGGGGAAAATACCTTCCTTCCTTCCTTTACCACAGGAATTCTTTTCAGCCTCTGTCCACTACATCAAGCTCATCTCCAGTTCTGCATAAAACTGTCGTGAAGTCTACCAAGGACAATTTTCTGAAGTCGGTGAAATCCACACACAGAGGAGAATCAAAACCTCAGGCAAACAGTTGGACTTGACTTCAGTGTACTGAAACAAGGCTCCACCAGGACCTTCACACTGGTCTGTGGATGAAGCGATACAATTTATGAAAGAGGCAACTTCACAGACTTTGGCGGTACTCATAAAGCTCTTATCTAGACATGAAATTAATGAAGACTTAGCGGTTGATAGGATTATGAAATATATGAGGCTGAAGCTAAGGCCAGCATTAAAGACAGATCACTGCATCAAAAGACTTGTCAATAAGAAGAACATGGTGTCGGTTCAGACTGTATGTACTTCTCAGGTGTACTGATGATGCCTTCTTAATTGAAAAGTGTGTTTCCCTGAGCAGTCTTCTTATAGCAGAAGGTTCACCTTCAATCAATTCTAAATTGGCCTCCCTGTATCTTCCATCTCTTGGGTTCTGCCGTTCCCTCTCTCTTGCCTGTGATCAGGCCTCTCTCTGTCTACAGGATGACCATGTCGGAGCAGACGCTCCCTGCAGCCTGGAGTGGCCCCAGGTTTCTACTTTCTGTAGAGCTGGACACAAGCTTCCATATGAATGACTCAGCACCCCGGGGCCAAGACCACACCACCTAACCCTTCCCAACTGCCACAACAACAGCCACCAACAATTCCACTAGAAGCCACAGATGGCCCCGCCCCCACGGAGCCCTTTCCTCTGCTTCCTGACCCCGCCCTTCTGCTGCAGGTCGACCCCACCCACTCCACCCCGCCTTGCCTTTATTTCTTGATTTATCCATTTAAAATAGTTATCTATTGATCTGCATTACATTTTCAGACCCATCCAGAGCTACTGAATCACCTGTATGTTAAAAACCTCACCAGGTAATCCCGATGAGCTTTGAAATGACTGACCACTGCTTTGGGAACTATTGCTTTAGACCTGTGATTCTCGAATCTGGGGAAGACGGACTACAATCTCCAAAACTCCTCTTTCAGCGTCCGGGGGACTCCTGGGCACGTGCGTGGTGGCTCCTGGTGACTTGCGCCAGTTCTCTGCGGGCCACCCCATTGTCGGAGTTGGAGTCTTAAAGGCGTGGAGAGACTGAAGCGGTTCTAATGGAAAACATGCTGGGTCGAGTTCCTCTTCCACTTCACGCCCATGGTCCTGTTCTGATTGCTGACCTTGCTGACTTTAGGTCCATCCAACATCAGACACCGGGACAGCAGACTTGTACAACTACTGAACACGCTGTAATGATGAATTTTTTTCTAATTCTTAAAATAACCCCTTACATTCCTCAATAGTGGTTCCAGTTCTCTGATCAACCCTACTAATGCTGAATTTGGATGCTACTTTATTATTCTGGTTTTGTTGCTTTGAAGGGAATTTATTTTGAGGACCTAACTTCCCTACGAAATTTTCAACTAAAACCAGAAGCATGTGGGGGGAGGGGGGCGGCGTAAAATAGAGATTATTATCTTGTCTTGAAATAGTGGCTTGTCACATACCATGAACACCGTGATGTCATCAGGACCTCTCCCGTCCTGCCTCTCTTGGCTCTTTCTATCCATCTCGACATTTAGATCCCTCTTAACTCCTTTTCACTTTGTGTCCATTTTCGGCTTTACTCGTCTCCCCATTCAGGCCCGTGCCCAGTTCTTGGCATGGCTGGCTGTCAGCTATCTCTGCTCCTTCTTTCTTCACAGCCAAACTTCTTGACAGTGCAGCTAGCACTGGCTATCTCAATTTTCTCTTTCCTGACATCTTTTTGACCCATAATCATCTCTCTTGCATTCTGGAAGGTCATGAAGATTTCCTAAGCCTAAAACCCAATAGGTCTTTCCTTCAGAGCTTATCTTCCATGACCTATTCCCAGAATGTACCATGGTTGCCCCACCTCTACTCAAAAAGCTTGTTTTCTTTCTCTTTCTGGTGCTCTGTTACCCCCTCCCGTGTCTTGAACTCTTCCTGCTCTGAATCATTCACAAGCTTTTCTTGTCACGCCAGGATCTCAGTGCAGCCATCCCAAGGGAAGGAGCCTTGTTGGTATGGTTATTTGTGGACTCCAATGTTAGTTTGCATATGTCTTACAACAGAGATTTTGCCTTACTTAACTTTGAAATCTCTTATAGTTCTTGAATAATATTTTATTGAATTTTTTTAATCTTTAAAAAATTTTATTGGATTATCAGTTTTCGCCCTCCCACCTCTCCCATGTCCCTCACCTTCAAAATGCATCTCTGGTTTGAATATGTAAAGCCACTGTGGGAAAAACAGCGTCCAGTGTACTGTGCAGAAATTTGCTTTATAGTTAGATTTTCAGGAACATATCTATTCTTTTATAGTGTTACTAAAGGAAAATTTAATATATTCCCTTTAAAACTGATACTAATGCCTAGTCCTTCTGAGTGAGACTGCTATTCTTTATTTTCCAAAACCAACAAACTGTCCTGTCAACTTTGTATCTATGCTTGAAATCTTACTCATTCTTCCAGGTTTACCTCAAATGAAGTCCCACTATATCATGGATTCTTTTCTAAATGCACCTTAGTTGAAAACTCTCTCGTCTATTTCAAAAGTCATGCAAGTATTTATTCTTTTCTCTCTGGACACTATCCCATTATAATTATTTTCATACTTATCTTCCATCTTATACTTGGCTAGTTCTTTGAGGTCAAAAGTTTATCACCACCACCACCCTTTTTTGGGTACCCTTGCTTCCTCTAGTTAGCTCTATAATTTGTATGTCTTAGGTCTCTGATGGTGTTTTAAAATTTAAGTTGAATGGGCAGATTTTGAAAGACAGGCTTGAGACTGAACCATAATATGAGATGAGGGAGCAACTAACCCTAAACACAATCCCAAAGCTACCTGCAGATGGGGTGAAAAAGACCATTTCGGGGTGGAACCTATGGCATCTCTTCTCCCCCTTGAGGCTGAAAGCTCAAGCACAAAGCTCATGAGGATCTATAAGAATGAGCAACCATGAAGAAAGCTTTAAAAATTTTAGTATGAGGGTCTAATTTGAGCATCTAGATGAAAATTTTAGCTCTTTCTTGATATCTCAGGGTTCCTAGAGCCTAGGAGAGACAGAAAACAATCTGAGAAATTTTCATAAAGACATTTATAAGCTCTGCTTATAAGCCCTAGTTTAAGACCTAGGATGCTATTACCACCTCTCCCCTAGTCAGGTTCTTACCAAATTTGGGGCTTAACATAATTAAAGGAAAGAAAGACGATCTATTAACAGCCCTTCAAGGACTCCTTGAAACAAACTCCCTCTTTGCTCCCATTCTGATCAAAAGACTTTCCTTCTTGACACATAGAGGATCATCCATCTTTCCTTAAAATATGGACATTTTTTAAGACTATTAGGCTGAAGATCAGTTTGGAGGATCAGATGGAGACAGCAAAGCAGCCCAGATAAGAGTTTCCAAAGCTATCCATCACTTAAATAAAAGCTCTGCAGCAGGTATTGATCCTAATCCTGAAGACAGGTTGAAAGAAGGAGGGAAGGTCGCAGCATTGTGATTACTTAGGAATGTGAAAGAGGTGAGATTGTGATGAAGTGGCAGACACACTGTCAACAGCAGCCATCATGGCCCAGGTGGAAAAGGTGCTTATAAGACTAGTCAAGTAGGACTTGAAAAGCCCTGTGGGTCACTTTATGTTGCCCAAATCAAGGAATTCAAAAGGGAAACCAGTAGGCTTGGATGTCCAGGCAGAGAGGACAAGACTGATCTTTAACCAGGGTGAGTCAGAGGAGAGGATTACACTGTAAGGCCATGGAAGTGATAGCACGTTGATGACTTTGGCAGAACCAGATTGCAGGCCTCCTGCTAACATTGCAGGTCCTTACTCTCCAGGCCAGCACTCTCTCCTGCCTGCCTGTCCCACCCTTTCGGGGAGTATATCTCCTTTGTAGGTGTTTCTACTTCTTGCTCATTAAACTGTGTGCTAACTACAAATGTCAGTACACAAACTTGCATATGGAAAAAAAAAGGGGGGGCTTCCTTGATTTTTCTATAACTTAATTTCTCCTTTGCACCACCATTCTACTGAACTGACAGAAATGTCACCTCAGACATTTATTCTCAGCCTAGGATTTCTCCTACTCAGGCAAAAATCTCTGCAAAAACATGCCAAGAGCCTAAACAGCACCTGGGCCCTCATGGCAGCCGCAGAACTCCCATCTCTGGGACCAACCAACACCTGTGTTCCCAACGCTTCCCTTCCCTTGACCTTGGCTCCCTCTGCATAGCCAGAGTAAACCATTTCTGGTCTGCATGTTGTTTGGAGTAGGAAGTGGCAGAGAGTGACCACTCTCCTTAAACTCTTAAATGCTGCAACTAAAGCCTTGATCTTTGTATGTTCCCTTCAGTATGTAGGTTGTTGAAATAAAAAAATAACAAGAAGAATCTCACAGAATGTATTTCTCGGTCCCGTCAGAGGCAACGAGCCCAGGGCAAGGCTCAAGTGAAGGGACGTGCCAAAGGGAAAAAGACACGGATGGGAGGTACAGAGTGGGATGTGGAAAAATGCATTGGTTAATAATTCCCAAATGGTATCCTATAGCAACGACTGCAAAAGCCAATAGTATTTGAAGCCACCCATTGGTCTTGTTTTGTCCCCTGTCACGGTGTAGTTCACATCTTTTGTTATTGTTAAGGACAACTTGCCTTCTTTTATCTTCTCTCTTTTACCTTTCCTGAGAAAAGCCACCCACTGTTCACCCCTTCAGTCCAATTCTGCCCTTCCTCTCTCTCCCTCCATGAACACTTCAATAACTGTATTAAGTCTTTATAGTGACCATATGTTTAAATTATAGCAATAAAAGGTGTCATTGTTGATGCCAACAGATATATTTATCACAAATAAATCTCACATCTCGTGTATCATTCCTACCAGAGACGGAGATGTTTTGTATAAAGTATTATTCTGGAGACCTGGAGATTGCCCACGTAAAGTTGTACATTTTTAATAATGTTAACCATTTTTAGATGTTTTATACTTATAAAGCATTTTTGTTGTGGCAAAACATACATAACATAATATTTATCATTTTATTAACCATTTTTAAGTGTACAGTTCAGTGGCTTTAATTATTTCTCACATTTTTGAGAAACTATCACCACTTTCCATCTCTAGAAACTTTTTATCATTTTAAAGTGAAATTTTTTGTCTAGTTATTGTTCGAGTCCCCATTTCCCCCTCCCCCCAGTCCTTAATAGCCACTGTTCTACTTCCTGTCTCTGTGGATGTAACTATTCTATATATCTTATATAAGTAGACTCAAACAGTTTGTCCTTTAGTGTCTGCTTTATTCCACTTAGCATGTTTTCAAGTTTCATCCATGTTATACCACGTATCAGAATTTCATTCTTCTTTAAGGCTGAATAATACTGCATTGTAAATATACACCACATTTTTTGCTTATCCATTCATCTATCTATGGCCATTTGGGTTCTTTCTACCTTTTGTCTACTGTGAATAACAGTCCTATGAACATGGGTGTATAAATATCTGAGTCCCTGCTTTCAATTTTTGGGGGGGTACATACCTAGAAGTGGAGTTACCAGATCATGTAATAATTCTATGTTTAATTTTTGGAGAAACTGACACACTGTTTTTGATAGTGGCTGTACCATTGTACATTCTCACCAGTAATACACAAGGGTTCCAATTTCTACACATCTTTGCCAACACTTGTTTTTTCCTTTTTTAAAATTATAACCATTCTAATGGGTATGAAATGACATCTCATTGTGGTTTTGAGTTGCATTTCTCTAATGATTAATAATGTTGAGCATCTTTTCATTTGCTTGTTGGCCATTTATATGTCTTCTGTGGAGAAATGCCTGTCCAAGCCCTTAGCCCACTTATGAGTTGGATTTTTATTTTTGTTGTTGAGTTATAGGAGTTTATTGTATATAATGGATGTTAATCTTTCATCAGAGCTATGGTTTGCAAATATTGTCTCTTATTTCATGGGTTGACTTTTCACTTTCTTTTATTTATTTATTTATTTATTATTGGGGAAGGGGGATGGGAACAGTGCTGGGGAATTGGGGGAAGGGGAACAGACAAGTTGCTGTCCTTTTGTTCTTCAGTCTAGTTGTGGAGGACGTTGCTTCACTGGCCCAAGTTGGCACCATCATTATGCTCTTCCCAGGCGAGGCAGATCAGTTGCCGGCTTCTGGACGGCCGCTCACTGCGGCTGCTGGCCACTCACGCTGGCTGCTGGCTACACATGGTAGCCCGTGGCAACCCACTGCCACAGGGGCTGCAGCCTACGCTGTCGCTGGCGACCCACAGCAGCCCAGCTCCAGGTTGAGCTGTTGTTCAGCATCTTAGCTGTGGAGGGCAGTGTCACTGGCCCTCATATGTGGGATCCGAACTGGGGCCCTCTGGCATCCCAAGCCAGCTCTTAACCATCGCGCCACTCGGCCGGCCCGACTTTTCACTTTCTTAATGGTATCTTTTGATGCACAAATTTTGACATAGACCAATTTAATCTATTTTTTCTGTTGTGGTTGCCTGTGATTTTGGTGTCATGGCCAAGAAATCGTTGCCAAATCCAATGCCATGAAGCTTTTTGCCTGTTTTCTTCTGAGGATTTTATAAATTTGGCTCTTATGTTTAGGTCTTTAATCCATTTTGAGTTAATTTTTGTATATGCTGTAAAGTAAGGGTCCACATTCACTCTTGCATGTGGACATCCAGTTTTCCCAGCCCCATTTGTGAAAATGCATTTTTGGATATTTAATAAGCATGTTGCATACTATTCTCCTTTCTTAAACAGTAGACGGAAGGCAGCAACTCTTTTCTTGAGGGTTCTTTGTCACCTCTAAAGTCATTAACTCCTGTCTATGCTGTATTACTCTTTCAATGGCTCTTCTATACTAGTGACCTCCCACTGCTGGGCTTTCTTTGTTTCCCTCTAGGTTTTCATGGCCTTTATTTGTCCTCCTTTGTCCTTAAACTATTTACTGTCAAGGTCTTAGCTATCATGTCTCCCTCATAACAATGTGCCCTCCTCATTTGTTTCTATATACTGACAAACCTGATAGCCAAATTTAACAAGAATTGTATATAAACTTAAAGTCAGTATTCTCTGAGGAAGGATCTAGTGGATTCGTGAATAGAGTAACGGAAATCATTCTTTTAATTAAAAGATTTTATGAGAGCTATTGACTTTACTAAGAGATCACTTTCATTCATATTGAGGTCTGTGTCATGTCTGATGTCTACATAATTGAGCATTACATACTGATGTGCTAGTAAATGTTTCAAAACCAGCTTTCGGGGACAGGAAAGAGCTTTCTTTTACAGTGGTTGCTGATTTCCATGGTGTAAATATGCTCAGAGTAGCCAATATCAAACTACCAATGTGGTGTCACTGAATGTAGAGTTGGGAAGAGATGTGAAGTATTGCAGTACATCATTATATAGTATTTTTACTATATTGATACAACAGTCATAAATAACTTCAAAACCATAGATAAAAGTAAAACATAACAAAATAATTAAGCGATGCATTTTGAGTATTTATTACCTTCATTACCATTGTTTTTAACATAATCCTTTCAATTGTAAGTTATACAGTTTTAAAAATAAAAACCATGCTTAACAACCAGCTCACAAAACTCCTGAAAATTTAACAATTGACTCCTGTGTGCTGGGACAAGCCAGCTCACCTTTGGCATTACTGACTACTTTGTGCTGAGGGTAATAAAGTCATAAAATTAATTATCCCCAAGAATTTGCATAGACTGAAAATGTTAATGGAGTTTTAAAGGTTCAGATTAATTAATAAACGACTTGCAAAACCAGTTACAAATGGAAACAGGAATATTTGCATGGTATTCTGCAGAATATTAGATAGCTAAAAATTTCAGGTTTTTATTTTGTGCCAGGCACTATGGTAACGTCTCTATTGTCATTATCTTGTTGAATTGTGAATCGTGATAAGAGCCTATGGGTAAGGCCATTATCATCTCCATTCTATAGATGAGGAAATTGAGGTTTAGGGAAGTGAATGTGTTTAAAAACATAGTAGGTTTTGAGCCCACATCTGTGTGATATCACACATTCAAGAATTATTTATTGAAAGCCCCCAGTTTACTAGATGATGATTACTCAGGGGACCGAGAGGAGAATAATGTGGCCGGGCAGAGACTGAAGGGGACCATGATACAAGATGAAGCTACCTGAAGATACCTGAATGGCTACGCCATGCAAAACCTCCTAAGCCATGTTAAAGAGTTTGGTCTTTATTCAGGAGCATTGAAAACCACTGAAAGATTTTAATTGTGGGGTGTGAAATGTGTACAACTCTGCCTTTTTAAAGGCACTTTCTGTGTGGAGTGTGGCTCAGTGTACATAGAAGACCAATGAAAACATCACTGCAGTGATTCTGGCAAGAGGCAATGAGGCTTGGTCTAGAGCGGTGCGGGTGCCTTGTTTCCGCAGCCGGATTCATGGTGGCACCATTCGCTGAGACCGGAAGCAGTGCAAGAGAAGCACCCTGGTGGGGAAGTCAAGAGTTGAATTTTGGACATGTTGACTGTGGTTTCTGTAAGAGTTTGAAGAAGAGAAGTTTAAGTGAGAAGTTGAACACTTATGTTGGGGAGATGGAAGCTATGCCCTTGGTCTCTGTGCTGCACTAATTATGCCATGAGTCAGAGAAACTCTGAGCTTTTTGGAACCTTGGCATTTCATGATATTATGTTCTCTAGTCGTGAAAGAGTCCTTACATCTTTCTACTTGTGTGTCTTTGTGCTACGAATGGAAATAGAATTTTTCTTTGGATGGACTTTGAGACTTACGTCCTGTAGCATTGTTCAGTTTTTATGATGGCCCTTAGAGAATGAAGTCAGATGAGCCAGCAAAAGTAAATCTTGACTGGCTCTCCAGCCTGATGCAGCTTCTTGAGAAACTTGCCTGGGCTGCACAATATGAGAACATCCTAGATTTTATTTAGAGGAAAGAAAAAATACAAAAATAAATGTTTATTGAAGCCCTGCTGTGGGTCTGACACTGTGCTAGGATTCAGGGCACAATGATAAATGAAGCCGTCCTAACCTTAAGAGCCTCACAGTAATTGGGACTTCATTGTAATGAGTGTCCAAGGAGGCGAGGAAGTCAGTGTAAATGGCCAACCCTGCAGTCCAGAAGGATCACTGGGCCAACTGTGTTACTTATCAAAGTGTTTCAAATCAAGACAAATGCAACAGATGAGACACAGAGGCCCAGAACAGCAGGAGGTATACAGGGAACTACAAGTATTTGGTTATGATTAGAGTATGAGACTCAGCATGGGAAAAACAAGGCTGGAGAATCAGGAAGGGTAATGTAGAGCCAAGTACATCATGACAAGGAGCTCAGCCTTGACCTTGTAGACCAGTCAGTAATGCCAAACATTACTCATACAGTAGGATCCAGACCACTTAATATGGTTGTGACAAGAAGGAATGGAGGGGTGATGCTGAAAAAAGCTACTACATATTTTTCTTTTGTTTCTATTTTTCTTTTTATAAATTAACTTTAATTTTTTTCTTTAAAAACTACATGCAAATAGTTTTTAAGAATTGAATAGGGTTTTTTTTTAATCTTATAATGAAAACTCTGATCCCTTGCCTAACCTGTCCCCACCTCCAGTCTTATTTCCCAGAGGCAAATATGCTCAACTCTTTTAACTATTTCTTCTGGAATTCACCTCCATATTTCTAAATAATATGCTTATACTGCTATACCTTCATTTATCTATTTTAATGATAAGAGGGCAGCACTCTTAAGCCAGACTGCCTGTTTTAGAATCCTGACTCTGAACACTCTCTGTGTGACCTTGGTTCAACTACTTAATATCTTTGTCTCAGTTTTCCATTCTATAAAATAAGGATAACAATAATCTCAATCTCCTATGAGTTCATCTTTAGAAAAGAACTTGACACTGGGACATGAATATTTGTGAATAATAAGAGAAGAGACATTACCTTTTGACTTCCTGTGACGGTTATTGAGGACCTAGCTCTATTACACCACTTCAGCCATCCACACACAACAGCCCTCCCACCCATTATTGCCAATAATATGGCTGTATCACAATTTTCAGTTAATTGAAGAGTCAGCATTTTTATTATTATGACTATATGCAGATTATCACTGCTAAACCAAGTGATATATTACATTTATGTTTTCTTCTTTTAACTTTTTGTCTATAATACAGTTAATAGTTCCCTGATTTCTCTACAATTCTAATTCCTCCTCCAAGATGAACTGGTGTCCCTTAACTTGGTGAACATCTGTTGTCCTGGGATGTCTCCACACCAGGCCCCAGTCTTCCGGATCATAAGTTTCTTTCTGGGCCTCTCTCATTTTGCACATTCTTCAGAAGCTTCCTAAAATAGGTTGAGTAATAGATTAATCATTTGATTCTGCACATTAAAAAATGGCCTCTATGCTGTCTTTTATGAATTGAATGTGTCCCCCACCAAATTTATATATTGAAGCCCTAACTCCCAGCACAGCTATATTTGGAGTAAGGAGTAATTAAGGTTAATGAGGTCATAAGGGTGGAGCCCTGATCTCATAGGATTAGTGTCCTTATAAGAGGAAACACCAGACAGCTCACTAGCCCTCCCCCTGCCTCTGTGCATACGCAAAGAAGGGTTCATGTGAGCACACAATGAGATATGGCGGTGTCTGCACCCCAAGGGAAGAGCTGTCACCAGACGTCATCCTGCTGGCACCTTGATCTTGGACTTCCAGTCTCCTGAACTGTGAGAAAGGACATTTCTGCTGTTTAAGCCACCCAGTCTGTGGCATTTTGTTATGGCAGCCCAAGCAGAATAATATGCTATCCCCTCTTGCTTGATTGATATTTTGGCAAATATAAAATCCTAGTTTGCAAATCATTGTCCCTTAGAATTTAGAAGATAGTAGCATTTGGTTCCCATGTCTGTGCATATGACTTTTCTTTTTTTCTGTTTGGTAGCTTTTAGGGACATCTTTGAGTCAATGGTGTTCTGACATTTTACAACAATGTGGCTTTGGCACTTGTGCTTTTTATTCATTCATCGTGCTGAGCACTTGGTGGTTCCTTTTATTTTATTTTTTGTGAAATTTTATTTTTATTATGGTGGTTCCTTTTGATCTGGAGACTCATGACTTTAAGTTCTGGAAATTTGTCATATATAGTTTCTCTGATAATTTTGTTGTCTCCATTTTCTTTGTTCTCTGCTTCTGGGAATTTTATTAATCACATGTAAAGCATAGAGACTGACCTGTTGGCAGCTCAGTGGCTGCTCAGCTCGGGCTGGGACTCGAACCGCTGTTTCTTAGAGCTCAAACTGTTAAGTGAGCTCTTAAACAACTGAGCCACTCGGCCAGCCCTCTAATTTTATTTTAAAAAATCATTTCTCTGTTTTTTATGCAAGTTTCTAGAAGATGTTAATTTTATAGAACAAACCATCTACTAAATTTTTAAATTCCAGGTACTGTATTTTTAATTTCCAAATGGTCTTTCTTGTCTTCTATTTTTTTCTGATACTATCTTGGATTTGTTTTATGAGTGCATTATCTTGATTAGAAATTGGTTGTTCTTCCTTTGCTTCAGGTTCCCTCTGCTCCTCTGTTCCCTGTATTGTCTCTGCTTTCTTTTTCTCTTTGCCTATTTTGGGCTCTATCCTGCATGCTGAAGATTTTCCTCAAGTGTGTGCTGATCTTTTTTTTATATTAAAGACTGAAACACCGAACAACAGTTTGGAAAATCTGTGCACAGGGGATGAAGAGGTGGGCTTGGTAAGGGTGGGCGTCACCATGGGGTGGTTGAGCTTTACGCCAGACTTACTATTGGGAGGTTCCTAAATATCAGATAATGAAGTCTTTTCTCTGAGGCAGTTCAGTTTTTTAAAGAGAGGCGTCCTCCAGTCTCCTATTTGAGAGACTTGGCTGCTGGCATTTGGGGAGTAGGATAAGGTTAAGGGGCTGTGTCCATTATTCTGTACACAGATTTTTACTTCATCCCTCTGAGCTTAAGCCTCACTCCTGTCTGCCACAGATCCCAGGGACCTGAGTTGAAGCCTCTTTTGTTTAATTTCTCCAAGATGAACCTCGACTCTCCCATAGGGTTGGTGGGGGAGGGAGTGCGTCCACTCCTTCTAGATATCTCTCTATAGCATCTTGCCTGTTATTTCCTCAACTCTGAGTTGATTATAGCTCTCCAATTCAGTTTTCACCTTCAAAAATCTTGTTGAATCTCTCTTTTGTTTTCGTCTTCTCTTTTGTCCTCTCTGTCCTCGTATGTTAATATTTTTTTATTTCTTTTATTGCAATTTTAGGAAAGTTTGGGGAGGAAGAGGAGACAAATACATGTTATAATTCTGTCATATTTAGCTTGAAACCTCTCTTTTTTTCTGTTTTAAGATTTGGAGTCTATATAAATAAAAAAAAGATTATAGCCTATGTAATAATTTTTAATTATTAGAATGGGATAACTTCATATTCATATGAATCACAGCACCAAAAATAAACAAAACAACAACAAAAAAAGAAATTTAAGATATTTTCCTTCTAATCCTCCAATTATACCGCTATAAAAGATGTTCTAATAATTAATCAGACACTTATCACAATATATTTGTAGATAAAGTGTCAACAGGAAATAGATTCTAAGAAATAAATCCACCTTTAAAAATTGCTTTAAATTTTCCAAAAATGAGCTTTTAAGTATCTAATGTGGCAGATTCCCATGATCACTTTAGGCTATTGGGAGTTTATATGAGAAAAGTAAAGTCATTTTGATCAATGTGATGGATCCTAATCATATACATTTCCTTTGATTGATACATGGTGGTGTGCTTTCTCCATCTAGTTAGGGGTTTGAGCAGCATTTTGGTTGGCATTTGAAGTGAGATGCTCATCTGGGGACCCCTGAAAGTGGTAAAGGAGCTGGGGTTGCTGTGAAAAGCACCAGGTTTCTGTGGTGCAGTTCCGGATAAAAGCAAGAAATTAGCTATCACCCATGCCAAAGGAGCCGAGTAACTCCGAGTAAGCACGGCCATCGTTCTGATTGAAGTGGAAGAGAAGAAGGTAAAAGAGCTTCTACGTGTATCTGAGTACCAGGGAATAAAATAGAAAGGAAAAAGCTTTCAGCACCTCAAGAGCAGTTAATAAACCCTGAAAGGGAAGGAGAAGTGGGCAAAACTGCACTGCCTGAAAGTTTTACTGAGAGAAAAGAGCAAAGAGCTTTATACACAGGGCAAGGAAATGACACTCTCAGTTTTCAGAAAAGATAAAAATGTGAGTAATGACAATTTAATGTAAAAGATAATAAGGTAAGAAAACAGGACTTAAAATTCACACATTTTATAGAAAGCTGCACACAGCATTCAGTGCCTTCATGAAATATGGTGGATATTAAAAAGAAGCAGTAGTTTTAAAATATAGCCAATATAGGAAAAAAAGCCCATTGTAACAGTCATAAGAAAACGTTCTGACCTTGAGGAGAAATACCAGATGTTTTTAGTGATGACAAAGGGAAGCTAATGCTATGTAACAGAGACTTGGGCAAGACAATTCCAGAAAGAACTGCTGATAGGTTTTTATTGACAAAATTTGCCAGGAGCCAAATTGAGGAAAAAGACATGAAGAAGAAAAGCCTTTTTTCCCTCTCCAATCAACAAATAAATCCTTCAGGAATGAATCCTCATTATAACAGTGCTTTTGGCAAATTATTTTCATTAGTAAGGGGAAAAATCATCTATTGATTTGTTTAAAAAATGGGCAATACCTAGTTATCAGGGGCCTCAAAAACTCATCTGTTTAATCCAGAGACACTGTGAATAAGAAGAGTAAATCAGAGAATGAGGAAATTCTACAAGACCAAGTGGTTTAATGACGTTTTTATCATATGGATGGTATATGAAAAATATCATTATAGAGAATTTTAGGACTACACTACAAGCCATTTATTTCCCATTCTAACACCCCTCCTAAGCCTTCAATTAATTGATACTTCTCTATGTCTGGAGAGCAATGCTAACCACAGTTTTGTAAAAGACCTTGAGGTACAGCGAGCTCCCAAAGCAACCCCAGGAGGGCTATGCTGGGTTCTGTATAATCTCAGAATTAGGACTATTTTCTGGTTCAGAGTCTTTGCCTTCCTATTTCTGGGAAAAGGTGCTGTGAGTTGAAACAATGTAAATGATCTCTGACTTGACTTACAAACAGGGTGTAACACTCCCATTCAAAGACCCTATACCCATGCTTTCCAGAAATGACTTCAAACGCCACATTTAGTGAACTATAAATGATATGCTTAGGCATGGGGAAGCTTTTTAAAATACATTCAGCGGTTCGATGAACAGGATCACAATTACCTGATAAAATCACAGAGCACAGGACACGTTACTAAATGTCTACTTTCATAATTCCTGCTAATTTTTCAGGTAGCAAAGTAGAAGATGAAAGAAGCGCTCCTTCAGGGCAATTAATATGAAGGGCTTTTCAGGGAGAGATTCTTAGTTTTCTTTAAAGGGGTTTGGTGGGAGGTAGGGGGACTTTTTGGGGTCCTTTTTGTAAGACAGATATAGATGTTTATTACACTATCATCTTTCATTCTCTCTCTCTCTCTCTCTCTCTCTCTCTTTCTTTCTTTCTCTCTCATTTTATTTTTTTAAGAATTGCCCTCAATCAGTGTGTTCCTGTTATCTAATGTAGAATAACAAATCCCCCAAAACTTAGTGACTTAAAATAACAGAAAGGCAGTTGAAGTGAGTTAGGTAAAGCACTGGACAGGAAGCCTGTGGTCTTGGGTTCAGATGCTGGTCACAATGGCTCATAATAAATTAATTCCTGTGAGCAAGTCTATTCAGCTCTCTGAGGATTTGCCTCTCCAAATCAGGGTCCTCTGAGGCTTCCTCCAGTTCTAAAATGGTTTTATTCCGTAGCTATCTCCCACCACCCATGCCTTTTGGTGAACAAGTTGTTGAGTATACTGATTTTTCAAAACATAAAGTCTTCCTATCAGTGCCATCCTATCAGGCAATGCGAGACATACTTCACTTTACATGACCCAATCCTAATGTGCACTGGATATTTTATCCTTTGATCTACTATCACATTATTACAAAGGCAAAATGGCTTGAACGATGGCCACATACAGAACCGTAGAATCATCATACAGCTAGTAGGGGCTATAAAGACCCATAAATCCATAGAGTTTAAAGCCGTACGTTCTCTATGTTAAGATCAAAGATGCTAACCATCCCTTGAACACTGATTTTTTCCCCCTTTATCAGCTCAATTCAAAAATTGAATAAAATGTAAGGGTATAAAATTTTAAACAAATCTTATTTCACTTCTAATGAAAGTGGCCCTTGAAAAGAATCTCATTAGGATGCTTAACTACTTATTCAAAGGATGTTTCACTTACTCAAAATGTTTGTAAGCCTTTACCTTTTGAATTGCTTTCACAATGTTTTACCAAATTAGCTCTTTGAACTTGATGGTCCATTTGGTGTTTCCTCTCTCTTTCTCTTTGGGCATCATCCAGTTAGTCCTCTTGACCCTCCTTACCACTTTGGTTCTGCCGCTTAAGTCCACAGCTTTGGTTGTACTAGCAAAGAGCTGGGAGACTCAGGAACAGACTCAGGGGGACTTGGAGGAGGTAGGGCTTTGAAAGAATGAAGTCAAGAGGAGAGTTTCATTAGCAAATAAAACACACAGTCTGGGAAAAGTTCATTTCAAAATGTTGATTTCCACTTTAAGTATTATAAAGTGCAACTGACTTTAAAAATGCGAAACATTTAATACATAAAGTATTAATTCAGTACAATTCTAAGTGTTGGGTATACACCAGTGAATAAGACAGCAGGGGAGGGGGGGGTGTCTCTGATCTTATTGAGGAAAGAAAGACAATAAATAAAAAGAAAATATAAAATGGAGTTAAATGGTAAGGACAGAGTAAAAATGAGATGTTATGTTGGAGACTGAGTGGTAACTTTGGATTGGGGTCAGGGAACGCCTCACTGAGGATGAGAAATGAGAGCTGAGATCTGAATAAGTGGTCTGTGTAATGAGAGGGAACTGACAAGGGCAGGCAGGGCCAAATCAGAGGGCATGGAAAGCGAGAGTGAGGAGTGGGTGCGATGATAGAGCGACACATTCTGGCTTCTATGTTAAAAAATCACTGCAACTTGGAAGCAACAAAGGTTTCCTTTAATAAATGAATGGATAAATGAATTGTGGTACATCCATACTATGGAATATTATCCAGGAATAAAAAGGAATGAGCTATCAAGTGACAAAAACACACGGAGAGAGCTTAGATGCATATTGCTAAGTAAAAGAAGCCAATCTGAAAAGTCTGCATACTATTTAATCCAACTATATGGCATTCTGGAAAAGGTAAAACTGTGGAAACAGTAAAAAGATCCATAGTTGCCAGGGTTTTGGGGATCAAGGGATGAATAGGTGGAGCACAGGGATTTTCAGGGCAGTAAAATTATTCTCTATGATATCGTAATGGTGGCTACATGTCATACATTTACCAAAACCCACAGACTATACAAGTGAACCATAATGTAAATGATGGAAGTTAGTTAATCGCTATTGGTATCACTATTGGTTCATCAATTGTAATGTACTAACACAAGGTGTTAATGATAGGGGAAGGAGGAGAACTCTTCCTCTGGGGAGTCTCTGTACTTTCCCCTCAATTTTTCTGTAAACCTAAAGCTCCTCAAGAAAACAAAGTTTATTAATGAAAAACATGTTAAGTCACTGGAGCTGATACTTAAAGACCAGGTTGTAGAGGGACGCGGGGTGCAGGAACATCTCTTCTGAGACTGTCGCTGCAGTCCCAATGAAATACACGGGCTGGTCTTTGGGATGAAGAGTGAGGAAGGAGGAGATGGGGTAAATGGACAGGTCTAGAGCATGTTTTAGAAACTGGCTCAACAGGACCCACTGATAGCCTGGATATGAGAGTGACACAGATAGGGCTTGAGGTTTAGGCAAGTGGGTGAATGTTCCTACAATTTACTGAGATGGGGAAAGGTGAGAAATGCTTCATAGACGTGTCTATGCAGATGTTGAGTGGGTAGGTGGGTGGATATACAAATTTAGAATTCTGGGGCAAGGCCAGGGCTGAAGATAGACTCATTAGAACCTGGAAGATGTGTAACCTCACAGGACTGGGTAAAATCATCTAGGAAGTGAATGTAGATGAAGTGGACTAAGCACCATCTGCTGAGCAAAACCAGAAGGGAAAGCTGACAGGACTTGATGGGCAAAGGAAGACATGAGGAAGCATCCAGGAGGTAGGAGAAATCCAGGAGAGTGTGGTGGCAAAAAGCCAAGAGAATTGCTCACACATGGAAGAATTGTATACAGATTCATTCACGCACTGAAGAATTATATCTGGGTTCAACTGTTTGAGAGGAACAAACACCAATTCAGATGAAACATGCCTTCAAATAGCAGACTCTCCACCTTTTGCCAAGTCAGTTCTGATTCATCAACCAAGGAACTAAAATGCATTTCCTCTGTGAATTAAGGTCTCGCCCTTGGGTCTTCACATTCAGTCTTCCTCTGCAGGGAGTCACACAGCATATCAGTTTAGAGCCGGGGTTGACAAAGTACAGGCCATGGACCAAATTGACCCACTGTCTGTTTTTATACAGCCTGCAAGCTAAGAATGGTTTTTACATTTCTTAATGATTGAAAAAAAAATCAGAGAAAGAATATTTTGTGACATGAAAGTTATAAGAAATTAGAATTTCGATGTCTATAAATAAAGCTTTATTAAAACATAGCCATGCTCATTTGATTGCTTATTTCCCATGGCTGTGTTACAATGGTAGAGTTGAGTGCTTGTGGCAGAGACTGCAAAGTCTGAGATCTTTACTACCTGGACCTTTACAGAGTAAGTTTTCTGACCACTTGATTAGATAGAGCACAAAATCTACATTACCATGTGTGAGGAACAGCAGGACACAAGTTTACCTATCTTCATCATGGATTCTACTGGACACAGCTTAACTTGAAGTTTGTTTGTTTTTCTTTTTCTTCACCGTATTGCACATACCCTTGGATTACTCACAGGACCATGTCATTCAAGCATGACTTCTGAATTTCTGCCTCCAGTTGTGACCTCTACCCTGAGTTTCCCCTTGCACATCCAACTGCCTGCTGGATGAATCACTTGAGTAACCCTTCAACTCACCGTGATCATAGTGGAACTAGCTACCTTCCTCTGAACACTTGTTTTACTTTATTATTTGTTAGGTAGTATAATATATATATATATATTTGGTCTTTCCTCTCTTCCTGGCCCAGAGTTTCAAAAACTTGCAATTCCCTGAGTGGTAGGAGCATTTTTTTTTGTTATTCATGATATGCCCTCTTTAGCCATTCCTAAGCTTATGCTCACAAGGTGAGTGAGTCCTGGTAGACCGCTGGATAGTTTCAAGAGATGGGCTGGCCATGTTAGCCCAAAGACCAAGCATGTTATTAGAGGGCTGGAACTTTCAGCACCACCCTGCCCCTACCTCCAGGAAAAGGGAGGGGGCTGGAGATTGAGTGGGCAATCATTAAACCAATCATGTCCACATAGTGAAACCCAGAAACCCAGAAAAACTCTGAAATAAGGAGGATGGGGGGAGCTTTCTGGTTGGTGAACATGTTGATGTGCCTGGAGAGTGGTGTATCCTGACTCCATGGGGCAGAGGCTCCTGTGCTCAGGACGCTTTCAGACATACCCTATGCACCTCTTCGTCTAGCTGTTTGTTTATAGCTCTTATGATAAAGTCATCGTTGAGTTCTTCACTTTCAGTGAGTTTTGTGAGCTGTAGTGAATTATTCAACACGAAAGGGGCTTGTGGGAAATCCTGACTATGTAGCCACATTGGACAGAAGTGTGGGTCTCCTACCCCATTGATGCTGAGATCTAGCTAGGTCCTACCTGAGGAAAAACAGGATAGCTTTTTTCCTGTAGTTTTTGATCAGATGTTTTTTGTTGTTGTTGTTCTTAACTATTTGGAATTCATATCAATGAAAAATTAAATCATTGAATTTTTTAGTTATTTTCAACAAGATAAAGAGTAAAATCTTTCATCCCCTACTTAATAAAACTTTATGGAATTTCATCATTCAGAAACTTTCAAACTACAGGTATTTTGCAAATCCTCTACATCCAATCTTAAAAAAAAAAATTCAGGACTCAGTTTGATGACTGATTATAGCTTGCAAAATTTGAGTTCAAGTTTTCTAATCTGACTGCACCTTACCTGGGGTAAACACTATAACAAGTCAACTTCTTTAAACTGCCAGAAGAGTGCATGTCTTAAGGAATGGGAGGGGCCACCTTCCACCAAAGAGGGCACTCAGGCAGGGGGATGTGTTCCTGGGGTTCTATGTTAGAATAATGCAGATGTGGTGGGATTCCATGCCATCATTTAATAGAGATGTTGCTTTACAAGATGGGGATAATTCTGTAATACCTCACCCACATGGATTATCTGTTCCTTTAAGTTCCTAGGTAATTTAAGCACTACTTCTACTAGTTTAAAAGAAATCATTCATTTTATCAGCCACACACAGGTGATTTGACCTTAAACTTAGGTAATTACAATAATTAAAGAGCGAATACCACATTCCCAAGCATGTACAGACCCTCTCTCATTGCCTATTATCTAGAAACCATTATGCTGTGTGTAGCTCTCTTTCTGTTCCGTGTTTCTTTGGAGTGCTTCCAAGATTCAGTCTGTTATTATTTAAACTCTCTCTAAATGTTGGTATGTTGGTATTTTTCTGCTCTGCCTTGTATGGCTTATGGATTTTTTTTTTCCATCTTGGTGAGATGTTTTCCATATCCATCCACAGCCATTATTCATTCCACATGCTGCAAATATAATGCCCACCTAATCAATCACCACTTCTGCATTTGAAAATAAAACCATCCCTTCTTTATTATATTAAGGAAATTAGTCAAATGAGTGTTTTCTGAAACTTGCTGCCTTTTTCGGATCCTTGGCTTTCTGCCTGCCTTTTTCTACTGCCGCCCCCTCCCTTTCTCATCCTCCTGTTTGCCAACAGTGTCTGTTTCCTTTCGCTGGTGTTCGGGGTAGATTCTGATCCTCCTGATTTGGTTGCCTGCTTTGATGATCATACACCTTCCTTCGAAGTGCTCCCTTTCCAATAAAGCCTTGTGGGTGGTGCAAATGGCTTCACCTTCTTCTCCCCTGTGACTGAACAGCGAAGCCCCTGGAATGGAGCAGAGGAAACGCTCCTCTCTGGCAGGTATTACTTTTAGAAAGCACAGCAATTGTACAATAAGTATTAATCACTCCAAATGACAAAATGCCACTGTTGATGGTTTGCTTGAGACAAGGTAGCAAAAGAAAAAAAAAAAAAGAATGAAGCAGCTTACATACTTAATTCTTTCCCTTACCAGTTTTTCCCCTAGGCCACATTTTTCTTAATTTCTCCACTTTTATTTAATTTTAAGAAGGATTCTTTTGTTTTAAAAAAAACCAGGGCTCTTTTGTGCCACTCCCAACATTTTTGTCAATTAAGCCCATTTAAGAGAGAGAAGAAAGAATGTAGTGAAGCATCTGCTGCCACAAGAAGTGTTGCAGCCAAAGCCTGTCGTAGCGAACTCGGTCTAACTGTTGTCCTGGCAAAGCGAATGGCTCTGAGAATCACGATTCTTTCTAATGTATGTTTTTATAAGCAATTAAACTCCAGTTTTAGGGAAGACTCACTAACAGCATACATTATTTTAATAGACATACAGTACTACTTTAAACCGTCTTCGCCATCTGCTCATCATGATTATAAATGCAGAAAGAACATATTTTACATTAGCATCAGAAACTAGTGTGATATTAGGGATTGAAATGCCCATATATGCTCTTTGTACAATACCAAATGCATCTGTGCTATTTTCCTTTTCTTTCCACAATGAAAATCAGAGAAAGAAGATGCTTGTTCCTTGTGTACTCTTTTCTGACATGGAAGATAATTTTCAGGATAGAAATTCATTAGGAGGGGATTTTGACTGACTATTCAGCCAAATATGCTTTTAAAACCACATGAGCCGATGTGACTGGATCTTGCGGGCCTTATTTGACTATCATAGCTCCTAGCCAGTGAGGGAGAAAAACACAATACACCAAGGGCAGTAAATCTACTGTAATCTTCTTTAATGTCCATCAGAGACACAATGCATAATGTATAATGGGGTAAGTGTTTCTTCTCTAGAAATAAAATTTAAAAGAAGCATGGGATGCACATGTATTGGTGGGACACTGAGTATAGAGTTTAAAAAGCATCTGAGTGGGCATACGCTCTGTTTTTCATCTGAATCTTTATGGCTGGATGATCTTTGTAGACGGAGAATAATACCAGCATAATGTTAGAGGGAGCAGCGATGAAACACACAGTTCTATTTTCTCAGCTGGGCTAGTCAAAGCCACCATATAAACATATTCATTTCATAAGAAATGGTGGAGCTGAGCGCATTAGACTCTCTACTATGTAGGATTTTTTAGCCAGAGTCTAGAAATGTAGGTCAAAAGAAAGGATATTCGGGATGAGTTAAAAGAAGTACAACAGTAGGGTCTGCTTGAAAGAATTTGTCCCGCCTCAGCAGCAAACTTGATTTATCATTGACGTGAAGGACTAAGTGCACATAGCATTTCTAGTTCAACAAATTGAAGAACAAATGGCAATAACCATTTCCCCTGAGCTTCTTAACTGTGTTTTTTATTTTCATTTTGCATCCTGGCTATATTGCACAGTACTGAATGATAAAAGCATGCGTTCTAGGATGAGAAATGTTTCACACAAGTGAAGATGAAGATGTACATGCTCATTAGTAATGAGTGACTGTAGGCTCTGATCAGCTCTGGGGAACCAGGTAAAGACCACCACAGGTGATGCCCCCAAGCCGGCAGGACCAAGACCACAGAACAGAGCTGGTGGAGGTGGAGAGCAATCACTGTTCTTTTTCCCCAATTCTAGATTTAAACCAACAACAACAGCACTTAAAATACAGTACCCTACAAGAAAATGTCTGCTTTCCCTTGGAGTAGTCCCACCTTGTAATGAATTCTGTTAAAGACTGCATCCTGGCTGTGGCTGCTGTCGTTTTGTGTAAGGACTGGGTTTTTTTGGAGTCCCTGTCTCATAAATGTGTACAGTGAGCCAACCCAACTATAAGACCAATGTCCCTGAAGTGCCACATTCACCATGTCCCTCCCTGCTCAGAAATATTCAGTGGCATCCACAGCTGATATTTGAGGTCACTGCTAAAGCCTCTGTTCACAAGATCTTTCATCTTTTCTTTGTACCTCCAGGACTTCTCTGGTCCATCCAATTTCTCAGGCCTCCCATGCTCCCCACGGGATCATGAGAGGACTTCCGACCTCCACACACAGCCTGTAGGAATCCAGAGACTTCACCTCAGACCCTCTCTGGCTAAACACACTGTACCACCAAATTCTCCTGTAGCAATGCTTGTTGGTTTGGGGACCCATGGGATGGTCTCTTCCCTAAATTTCAACAGAAAGCAAGACCCATGCCCCTGTTATTATTTTTCACTTTCTCAAGCCCAGGGACAAGGTTGAGACATACTAGGTCCTTTCTCATAGGTCTAATTAGTGCTTTAACCCTAGGCCTGTGTCCTCCAAATGTCTCTGTCCTCTCCTTTCCTCTCCTTCCCTTTCCTGTCATTTTTTGAAGGGCTTTTCTCTTTCCAGGATTTTAAGGGAGTTTTCCCTCTCCTGCTATGGCTAATTGTAAAAACTCTACTCCTAACTTTTGGTCTCTGAACTCCACCAGTCCTTTCTTCCTTTAATAAAGGTTGGCTCTCACAAACGAAAGCCTAGGTTTTCACAACTTTGAGACCTGAAACAGGAAGGAAGAAATATTGTCCATCCTTCAGGGCTGGGTTCTGCCCTCTGCTAAAGAAAGATTAGTTCAGCTCCAGTGGATGGAGGATTGAAAAACAGCAAGAATTTGGGGGAATAAAAATTACCTGGGGTAACACTTTAAAGTAATATTTACTTCATATACATTAAGATCCAGTTCAAATCCCATCTTTGCTAACTAAACAGATTATATCTGATTTCTACCACTTCTAAATTCCCATAGCATGCAGCCCTCATACAAAGCCTATAGAGCCTTGCCTGCAGCTGTTTCTCTATTTCTCCAAAGATGGCTGTAATCCTATTGTCCTCCATCCTGCCTTCTTTAGTACCTCTTCTCATCTGTTTAAAAATTACAGATATAATATATATATATATATATATATATATATATATATATATATAGTCACGGGACATGGAGCATAGCATAGGGAATAGAATCAATAGAATTGTAATAGATACATACAATGTCAGGAGGGCAATAGATTGAGGGAGGAGATTATCACTTTGTGAGGGGTGAAATGTCTAACTATTACATTGTTTTTTTACACCTGAAACTAATTTAAAAAACACATATGAAGGTAGAGGACAAAAGTGTTAACTAAGAGGAGAGGGAAACAAGTTAAAAAAAAAAGTTACAGAGCAATACGCATTGTCTCCTTCCTGATAGAAAGCCTCCTGGCATCCCCCTGGGGGTAATCCTGTGTGTCACCTAGTGGTAAGGATGGTAAACAGCTGATGCTGATAAAAAACTGGAAACCCTAGAGGTGAGACTCATGGGTCCAAGTCTTGCCTTTCATAATTGCCCTGCTTTTGGGTCTTTTAGATGACCTGAAGTTCAGGACCACAGCAGTGCCTCCCTGTCGGCCAGCCTAGGAACTCGATTTCTTGAATTACTAAAAGGAAAAGATTTAATACTGAGGAAAATGGACCCCTAATCAATGTAGTCTTCCAATGGCCCCAAATTTGAAATTTGAAAGAGTGATTGAATGAATGCTGTACACTGGTCACAAATCCTTTCTCCAAGAGATTTTATGGTGTTTAATATAAACATTACAAGTAAAATATTGCTTGAAATACTTTAAACTGTTATTTTAACTTAAAAAAAAACAATAATTCCCATACCTGGCTAAAAGAAATTGAGCAATACTAAAGATTATATGCAAGAGGCAAATGTCCTTCTCATCCTATATTCCTTCCTTTCTCCTCCTCCAGAGGCAATTACCGTTAACAGCTTTTTTTTTTTTAATCTTTCCAGGAAATTCCTGCGCATATACAAGTTGGACTTACGTAGGTATATACTTATGTAGGTGAATATACTTTATACAGTGTTATGAGCCTTGCTTTATCCACTTAAAAATGAATCTTGCATATGTTTATATATTAATATGTACAGCTCACACTTATTCTTTTTTATTTTTTTTAAAGATTTTATTGGGGAATTGAGGGAGGGGAACAGCGTTGGAGAATTGGAAAAGGGGAACAGACAGGTAGACAAATTGGTATTTTGTTCTTTAGTCTAGTCGTGGAGGACGTCGCTTCACTGGCCCATGTTGGTATGATCACTGTGCTCTTCCTGAGTGAGGCAATCGGTCGCCAGTCATTGGTCGGCCGCTCAAGGTGGCTCATGGCAGCTCTCACCTGCTGCTGGTCGCTCACGCTGGTTGCCAGCCACTCACGTAGCTCATGGTAGTCCACTGCAGTCCCGCTGCAGCCTAACCATCATCGGGGACTCACAGCAGCCCAGCTCCAGGTTGAGCTGTTGTTCATCATCTTAGCTATAGAGGGCGCAGCATCATTGACCCTCAATGTGGGATCCGAACCACGGCCCTGCTGCTCAGAGCTGGTGCTCCCAAGCGAGCTCTTAACCAGCTGAGCCACTTGGCTGGCCCTCACTCATTCTTTTTAATGGGTACTTACTATTGCATTATTTGAATGTTTGACCAATTCTCTATTGAAGAACATTTAGGTCAATTATATTAGCAAGGATTTCTGTAATAAAATTTCCTAAGCAAGTCTGATGCTGAGAAATTAAGGCCTCAGGTTATGCTCAATTTCAGTTGGCTCAAACCACCACACACCTAAACTCCACAGGACCCTTGGGGGCAGAAGGCTTCACTGGCCCTTCTCTGTGCAGACAGGAAAAACGGTGGACTGGTAGCTTTTCCCAGGCTTATGAGGGATATAGAGGCACTCAAGGCTAATGCGTAGTCTTGTTTTATCTGTGTTCCAGTGCTTGCTTATTTAGATTTTAATGCCAGTTCTCTGACCCAGCTGATGCACTTGTCCAAGCATGCTGGGTCAATGTGACCTGCCACCTTGTCCTCAGACTAACCTGAATCTGTTCAGCTCCCTGCCCGAGGTTGTCTTCTCAGTTGTCTTCCTGTGCCTCCCATTGTTTGGCATGCACAAGGCTTACCTGACCTCAGGAGCTGGCCATTCCTGCCTTGTAGGGACAGTTTCTTCTCTATGCTTCTAGGGCTCCGTTCCCACGCGTGGTCTCTGCCACGCAGGCAGCTTGTCCCTTCACCCTTCTCTTTTGGCTTCCTCTACTTTCCCCAGCCTGCAGTGTTGGAATGCCCCAAGGCTCTGGAATATTGCTGAATACCTGCTTCTCTAGCCACACTCTCTCCCTAGGTGACTGTGCCAATCCCACCATCCAAAGAGGATGAGCAAGGAAAACACCCAGGGATCAACTTTGACTCCTCTCTTTTTCTCGCATCCGGTGCCAATTAAGTCCCATCAACTCCCCTGCTACTGCTCTAGTCGAAACCACATTTGTCATCATGAGCTGGATTGGGCTGAAAATAAGGAAAAGCAGCAAGGGAACAACTAGCCTAAGGAATAAGAATGCGGTTAGTATGGGTAACATGAAAGCTCGTGTGTTTCCTGAGCGTTTGAAGTTCTAATTTAAACAAACCCCATTTGCTAGCTTTTGCTTCAACTGAGGAGACCGGGCAAGTATGTACTAAAGTGACCACTCGTGGCACCTCCAGTCATTGCCTGTTGCTGCCCTCTGCAGTCCACCTGAAAAGGTATCAGTCCCTAGAAGGCATAGGTCCAGGGGACTCTGAGGCAGGTCTAGACTTGTGCTGTCTAACATGGTAGCTACCTACTATCGCTTGTGGCTGTTGAGCCCTTGCAACGTGGCTTGTGCCAGTGGAGATGTGCTGTAAGTGTAAAACACACACCAAATTTTAAAGACGGCACAAGAAACAAAGAATGTGAAACATCCCATTAATAATTGTAAGTTGATTATATGTTGAATTAATAAAATTTCAGATATAATGGGTCAAATAAAACAATAGCTAATCAAGATTAATTTCACCTGTTTCATCTTTTTTAATGTGGCTACTAGAAAATTTAAGTGGCATAAATGACTTGCAGGATTTTTCTACTGGACAACACTAGTCTAGAAAGTCTGATGACTGGGATTTTAAGAATCCTAATAGAGTTTTAGGGTTTTTGTTGTTGTTGTTGTTGTTGTTGTTGTTCAATCTTTTAATGACATATTGTTCCCATCAACACTAATTCCTGATAAGCTTCCATTGTTCCAGAAGTGTTCAAGGAATGAAAACTCATGTATTAGAATAGTCTTCAGAGTCCAAGGCCCTCATGGAGGCATATCTTTGTCCTCTAAGAATGAATTTAAATTCTAAAAAACCATTCACTCAGCAAACAGCCACTGAGTGCTTACTATGTGCCTGACATAGCCAGACAGTGATGCACGCAGGTAGAAATGAAAATTCCCCAACCTCAAGGAATTTATTACACTAGAGAAATTGATCCATAAATAAACATTCCAAAGAATTATTTTAATGGAAGGATGTACACAGTGTGAGGAGTGTCCATTCATTTGGAGTCAGGCCTGATGAATAAAATAGACGATTAAGCTGGGGTTCAAAGGAAGACGTGAGTATCAAGTAAAAAACCTGATTACTTTACGTGGCCTGTAAACAAGATGGACCAAAAATGTCAGACATAGCAGCATCAATAAGTGTTATCATTTAACCTGCTAAAGTGACCACTTTGAAAGGAACAATGTTTACTTTACCTTTTATGTGTCAGCATGTTTGTAAAAATGAAATCCTGTATCTGTGTCCTGCTCCCCACGTGTTCTGTTGGTCCAGCATTCCACTGAACAGCTCGGCTGGTCCCGGGTGGCTGACAGTCAGGAGCAGCCTAAGGACATGGACCTTCTAGGGACTGGGGGCATCTTGTATGAGCTCCTTAATGAGCTGGGAAGGCAACCAGGAATGGCTGTGTCTGTACCTCCTCATTCTCCTTGGAGAAATGTGGGGATAATTTCCAAGTGTCCTCTAATCCAGGTCACTGTGATCTATATATAGGACAGGTAAGACATTTCTCTTATCCCAGTGTGTGAAATTTAAGAGAATTCTACATGGACTGCTATTGTGCACCTTATAATCAGTTCTATTTAAATGAAAAGATTGTGAAAAGGGAATTACTTTGGTGATTACGACAACACTAGGAAATATGTATGACACACACTTGTAATGGAAGGCTCTGACCAAATGGAGAAGAGTGAACAGAACCAAGCTTCAGGGCCCTGAATTACAGACCTGTCTGATTGATGTATGGTCACACAAACATCTCCTTACACCGGTAAACGGTGACAACATTGAACAGAGAATGGCCGGTCAACTCCAGTGCAAACCATTAACCACATTAGAGAAAATAGCTCTGGAGAGGTATCGTTCAACGGTTTTTAACTTCAGAAGATGTCATGAGAAGAGCCACAAATTATTATTGCTGACAATTTGTCCCTGGTAAAAATGTGTGTGTCCCTACACTGCACCATTTTACATAACAATATGAAATATTAAAAGGGAAAAACGTTTTGTAATAAACAGCAGTTTTGCTGATTGCCGCTGATTATGTTAAGCAGCTTGTACTGTGGGTGTCAGAGGAGACTTAATAGCTCCTATAACTAATCTCCATGGCTGACCTCTCCCCTCTGCTGATGAAGCCTATTCAAAAACCTGCTGCCCTTCCTCATTTTCAGATCTTATATTTCTGAACTGTTTTGATCATGCATATATTTGCTAAAGTTGTTGTGTACAGGATTTGTGTGTGTGTGTGTGTGTGTGTATGTGTGTGTGTGTGTGTTTAAAAATATATAATGCATGAAGACAGATTCCTGCTGGGGCTGTCATCTGCATTATTAAAAATGAAACAAAACCACACAAACATGTTTTTAAACATGTCTGTTTACCACATTCTTATCAGATGCCGAAATACCATTAATTATCGCTGAAGACCGGTTCCCTATATGAGAGAGACTATGTGAAGGAATATGGTGCTGAAATTTTTTACTCCAACTTGAAAGAGCAAGGATGTCTTTCATGGGAGGACTGTCTGTCGTCATGGTCATTTCATCAGCCCCAATGGCTGGTACTTAGACGCAAAGTGCTATTCAATCATAAAGCTATTTCATTTTTCGGATAAAAGTTTTTGATTTAAATGGGATTTTATAGAGAACATTTCAGAGTGTGGAGAACTCCATCGGTAAGTACAGATAAATACGTAAGTGCATATGTGTGAGTGTCCCTAATTCACAGTTTGCTCTTCCGTTTTCTCCCCAAATGCAGAGATGTTTACAAAACCGCGGGGGAAATGTGATGGAGGGGTGAGGGAAGCAAAGCTTTGAAAGAGCAGAGGGATCGGTCCACCCAGATTATGCAAATACAGCCATCCTGGGGAAATAAAGACAAAAGAAGGAAAGGGGAAAAATCAACAATCCCAAAAGTAAAGCGCATGAATGCAACTTGCTAAGAAAAGGGGTGGACCCAGTACAAGAAGGTCACAAAAAGGTGCAGCTTTCTATGAGACCAATACTGGCTGAAGCCGGCTGATAAATATTTCCTATAGGATTTGAAGCAGGTTGCCACCAGCAAAACAAAAATCCCTAGGGGGCAGTACATAATTAACAATTTGAAGATGTGGCCACATGTCATTGTCTCAAAGGGAAGCCTACCCCAAAAGCAGGATACCGAAGTTCCCATATTAATCTCACAGTTCCCATATAGACGCACATCAGTGTGTCCACAAAGGCTGGGAAGGCTCCTTTACTCTTAGCTGGCAAACGGTTCCTGCTAATGGTATCATTTTCCTGCGATTTTCTATCAGCACCACCAAACCGGTTCCTCTAGTCTGAGGGAAAGCAGCATATTTAGGAAAGCGAACACTTTTTTCTATTAACAAAAAAATGAATAAAATCAGGACCGAGAGAAGAAACCTGTTTAGACTGGATGCCTGTCTCTGTGTTTAAAGACTTTTAAACAAGGACTTTCGTTTAAAATGGCCAAACTTCAACTAAATTGGACCCACAAATGAAAAACAAAAGCTTAGGAGACATTAACAGCACCAGAAAAGAAGTCATAAAGAGATTTTGGCATGATTTTAACATTTCTTTGGTTCATTTCAAGGCAGGTTGGATTTTGGAGGGAGGAGGAGGTTAATTGCCAGAGCGAAAGGCTAGACAAAGAAACAGCAAAGTTATTGTAGGGTGGCACTGGCATTCAATCAAGAGAAGTCAGCAGTGTTTTCCAAGAGTTTGTTCTGCTGTTGAAACTTAGAAGCAGTGTGGACCACCGCTAAGAGCCCGGATTTAGGGAGTGGAGACCTGGGCTATCGTCCCAGCTCTGACACGAAAACCATGAGTTCTCCAGGAAGTTTCTGAGCTTCTCTGTGTCTGGGTTTCTTGAATTGCACACTGAGTTCAGATCACTTGCCACCTGCCTACCTAATCAGAATATTGTGAGGGTTAATGAGATTGCGCTTGCAAAGTGATTGCCTCATCATATAACTCCAAAGTATTATTATTCATCATAAAGCCACAGCTGCAATATTGTATATTGTTACATACCAGACGCCATGCTTCTATTTTTAGCAACTTTGAAATGAGGGTGTCTTAGAATTATACAGTGGAAGAGACCTCGCCTCATTACCTGCTCCAGGCTCTGTTCTGGGGCAGGTGAATGACGAACCACCCAAAACGGCTGGTTGTTTCATCTTATCTTTGCATCCAAGGAGGAAACTTGAGTTCTTTCTTCAGAGGAAATTCCAGTGTTATCTTCCTGATGGTTAAGAGTCATTGCTTAAATCTGAATTCTCCTTTCTATTTTAACTACAGTCAAGTTTTTCTTTTTTCTTTTTCTTTTTTTTTAATTGGGGAAGGGGGGATGGGAACAGTGCTGGGGAATTGGGGGATGGGAACAGCGCTGGGGAATTGGGGGAAGGGGAACAGACAAGTTGCTGTCGTTTTGTTCTTCAGTCTAGTTGTGGAGGATGTTGCTTCACTGGCCCAAGTTGGCACCATCATTGCGCTCTTCCCGGGCGAGGCACATCAGTCGCCGGCTTCTGGACTGCCACTCACTGCAGCTGCTGGCCACTCACTGCGGCTGCTGGTCGCTCACGCTGGCTGCTGGCTACACACGGTAGCCCATGGCAACCCACTGCCACAGGGGCTGCAGCCTACGCCGTCGCCGGCGACTCACAGCAGCCCAGCTCCAGGTTGAGCTGTTGTTCAGCATCTTAGCTGTGGAGGACAGTGTCACTGGCCCTCATATGTGGGATCCAAACCGGGGCCCTCTGGCGTCCCAAGCCAGTTCTTAAGCATCGCGCCACTCAGCCGGCCCCCAAGTTTTTCTTTTATTAATATGTTTGTGGTTCTCCCTCATTTAGTGACTTAGGCCATGTTCTATGTATTCTTGTATTCTTCAAATCGACTCCTGGTAGGGAGCTTGTAGTAAACACTCAAGAAATTCACATTGGATCAAATTCAATTGTTGGGTAGAAAGCACACTATTCATAACATATTTTACACCAAGAGTGTGGGACTTGCAGTCCCAGGCCCCTGGGAGCTCAGACCGGAGGATGATGACATAAATCCAGAGGTTCTGGGCTAACCAGTGGTATGACCAGGTGTGTGTGCCCAAATTTCAGAAGAAAGTTGCACTTGAACCTTCTTTTCCCCAAGCACTTCAAAAAGCTCTGTTGGTTGCTTCCTGGTGTTTTATGCTCTATGATGTAGAGATTAATGAGTGATTCAATCAAATTTTTCTAGTTTCAGTGCTATCTGGTCTATAATTACTATATTAATTCACCTCCACCTCCCAGGTGAGTAGAACATTTGCTCACATTTCTACTCAAAAGGCACTTCTATCCTCCACAGTCTAATATATAATATACATACATCCAGTTTTCACAGATCCTCAGTAAATCTTTTTGGCCCATCGTCTTGTCCACTTTCAATTTTTCAATACAACTGAGTCTTGATTGGTTTATCATTCACATCTGTTATTTTTAAAGAGAGAGACCCCAGAGACAAATGGCCACCTCTGCTTCTTATTATCCTCCTAGGCATTCCTTCCTGCAGTGGAGACTGACTGAGGCCTTCCCATCCTGGTCCTGACCTGGGTATACTCTGCCAAAGCAGTTTCTGTAATACTGGATTCCAAGAAGGAAGAGACCCAGGGAGCAGGGAAAAGGTATTTGGGCTCAGAATATTGTGGCCTGGGTTTGAAGGATTTTTTTTTTTTTGTAACTTCCACATTCCTTGTCAGTTTTCAGCTGTAGTATTTCTCATTTCTGTTCTTACACACTTGTGTTCTTTTTTTATATAAATAGCTTGAGTGATCTGGCCTAATTTCTCCTATTTTTTTTTAAAGGCTTTTCCATTTGCTTTTCAGCTCTCAGTGAAGTTCTGAGATTACTCAATTTGTTTCCTGGTTATTTATCCAACTTTCTTCTGAAACTAGGGCACACACACCATTGTTTCCTGGTTATATATCCACACTGCTCCTGCAAAACTACCCTTCTGAATGGTACTGCTGAATTACTTGGTCTGATGATTAATTTTATGTGTCAGCTTGGCTAGGACATGGTACCAGATACTTGGTCAAATACCAGAGTCTCCATATTGTTGTGAAGGTATTTTTTAGATGTGATTAACATTTAAATCAGTAGACTTTGAGGAATGCAATTATCTTCCATAATATGGGTGGGCCTCACCCAATCAGTTTGAAGGCCTTAAAAGATAAGGCTGAGATTCCTCCAATAAAAGGGAATTCTGCTTCCAGGTGGCCTTCAAACTTGAACAGCAGCATCAGCTTTTCCCTGGGTATCCAGCCTGCCAGCTGGCCCTGCAGATTTCAGACTTGCCAGCCTCCATTATCATGTGATCCAATGCCTTAAAATCATTCATCTCTATCTCTATCTCTGTGTCACCTCTCTCTAAGGCTAGGATGGGTTGTTTCTCTGAAAACTACTGATTAACACACTTGGTCTCTGAAACTCCCACTTCAATGAACCCTAGCCTGAGTATGCTAATTTTTAAAATATTATCAAGTTCACTCATTTTTTAAAGCTATTTTTAATTTTTCCTCCTTTTTCTAAGGACCTTGGAAAGAGTCAATCACCTTGTCATTGCCTCTTCCAAGGATCCAGAATTACAAAGATAATGATAACCTGTATTTGTGCAGTGCTTTACTTTTACAAGATGTATTTAATCTCACAAAAACATGAAGTAGGTAAGGTAGGCATTATTACAAGTGAAGAAAATAGGGTTTGGGCATCGTAAGGAGCTCACCCACGTTCACACTGATAATAAGTAGTAGAATTCAAAAGGAAACTCAGGAGCTGGCTCTCTTTCAATAAGATTTAAACTTTGAATTAGTATTTCCCAAATCCTAAGGTTCTAGTTCTTCCATGGGCCTTGTTGTGGATCAGCCTGCGGTGCCTACAAGTTGAGCCACAAGGTCGGGCCTCAGCCTCCACAGCACCCATCCCTTCCTTTGCCCTAAAGCTCCTCCATATGCCTGAGTTTTGCTTGAGTCTGATCAGTACTGCCAGGTTTTCCATCCTTGACTCTCGTAGTCACTATCCAGTCTCCATCGAGGGAGGCAGCTCTGGACAGGGCAGCCTGTACATATTGGGCTAAGGCGCTTGAACCTTTAATTTAGGTGGTGTCTGGTGTCCCTGGGGGATTGCGTTGTCGCAGGCTCATCATCTCTCAGTCCTGGAACTGTGTTCCCAAGGGAAGGTCTACAAATACCTTTTCTTTGTTTACACATTCCTCACATTTTCATTTCAATATTTCAGTACAGCATAGGGTTGTTAGCGCTTTTCCTGCTTTACAACCTTTACAAACGTTTGAAGAATTTAACCTGGAATTGCCAAATCTAAGTCAGAGACTGATTTGAGTTATTTCCTGATTTCCTGGAGCTGAGTCCTAAGGATGTGTCCTGGACCCTCCAGCAGGGGCCTGGCAAAGGTGGTGGCAGAGTGCGCAGGGACACCTGCGTCCCTGGGCGCTGGTCTGTGGGGGCTCAGAAAAGCTCGTCTCTGCAAATTCTGGGGCTGCATGTGGGAAGAAAGAGAGCAAACTGGTAATATCACTGCCTTCATTTCTCATCCTCCATTCTTGGAACACCCATCAGGGTTCTGAAAAGAACCTCATCCTGGTGCAGTAAACCTCACTTGCTCTACAGCCAAGAAAAAGTCAACAAATCTGTTCTTCCCCTCGCCCTTCTTTTCCCTTCATGGTTAGCCTGGAGAGGAAGCCTTTTCTTCTACGGCCAGGAGATCTGATGTCACAGCACTAGAGGAGCCAAAGCGCTAAGTTTCAGTCCCTATTGCCAAGGTTCCTCTCCATCCACCACTGGCATCAGCGCAAAGCGGCATGGGGACAAGTGGGGGTGGGTCTAAAATCACTGGCAGGTTGTTTAATAGCATCAATATTGTGTAATATGAATAACAACAACAAGAATAATTGTAATCACTCCTAGTAACTACATTGAGTGTTCACTCAGAACTAGGCCCAGCACTAAACCTTCGACATGCATTATTTCATCAGGGAGATATTTTTTTTTCCATGTTCCAAATGAAGAAACTGGAGCTCAGGAAAGTTAAGTAACTGCCCAAGGACCCACAGCTAGTACTTGATTGGAGAGATGGTTTCCAACATATTTAAAGGCCTGTGGCCTCCAGCTGGAGCTGCAGCTGCCAAAGAATGAAAGCCACTGCGGGGAACCCAGAGAATAAAGCCATTGTGCCTATGGGCTGGGTCTAGTTAGGTGTCTTCCATGGTTCTAAACTCTCAGTATCTCCAAGGTCACCCCAGAGAAAGCCAACATTTTTTGAGCCTTGAGGTATCCTTGTCCTGGTCCTGGGACTCTCCAGGCCATAGAATGTCTCTGAAACTCAGTGACTAGAACTGCTCTCCCACATTCACCTCAGCCATGCTCATGAGACACAGCACTCCCACCCCAGCCTCTTTGCTGTGAATCCAGGGCTGAGTGGGAGTGGGAGTTTGGGAGGGGTGAGGGGAGAAGTAGCCAAGCCAGGTGAGGAATTGCTTCATAACAGCCTTTCCTTCCCTTCTTTCCTGTTGACTTCTCTCATCACCCTTAACACTGATCCAACAAGATGTCTGGGGAGCCTGGTGTCCTCCACCTGGACCTCTTGGGGAGACTGGTCTGCTAGGACAAAAGCTATTAGTGATTGCACCTGCAAATAAACACCACCCATACCTCAGTGCAAAGCCAGCAAGTGCACACTCCTCAGGCACATTCACATGCCACCTGTGTTCTTGGGACAATGGCTGGGAAGACCTACATTAGGTGAGGTCTGTTTCCACACGCATCGTGCTACTGTTTCAGTGATGCTTGGGGTGGGGGAATGCGACTCCAATTAATTCCGAAACAGAAGCAAATCGTGGCAGCTCTGAACCTGACTCACTCCTCACAAGCACTCTGTTCAAAGCACCATCTTGCCCAGGCTTTACCTGGAGTTACTGGTGAAAAGGGACAAGAGGAACTGAGACCTGCAGTAGTGAGCATCCAAGAAAAACCGGAGGTTCGCTCAGGAACCAGATGATCCATCACTGGAACATCGTCCATTTGCTCAGCTCCTGGGAGTCTTGTGGGAGCTAATGGAGATTCTCAGCACGTGGATCAAGTGAGGGACACAAAGCAAAGGAAATACACACAGGACAAAACATGGTTCTCTGCTCTTTCTGCTCTTTGTACTTCAGATCAAGTGTCTCTTGCTTCCTTTCAGAGCTCTCCACTCTGACAGGAGGTGTGCTAGGCCTCTTGTCTATGTCAAGGAGTTCCCAGCTGAGCACCTATTTTATCTCCTCCTGCAGATATGATGCAGCGAGAGGTGACCTTTTGGTCTGTCATTGTGATGTTTATAATCCAAGTGAATCATAATATTTATTAGACCTTTGGATTATGTTGGCTCTGGGAAAGTCTCATTTTTATTTTGAGATGGGTATTTGGGTGGTTTCTGATAGAATTATCCTTTCTGTCTACCCACATTGGTTCAGAATTACTTTCAGAACCTACATTCAGAACCACAAATCAGAACTCAGTGTGAAAAACCAGCCCACACAAACCAGACACACACACCCCTCAGTGAGCTTTCCCATGGAGTAATAAGTTACCCAAAGCCCAGACCGAAGCAGAGTGGTGTTGCAAAATCAGAAATCACTACTTGACCCAAAGTTTAAGGTACCAGTGTGATTTGGTGGCAGGTGGCATCAGCTATGGTGATGCTGTAGCAATTCTACCCACACCTCATGAAAAATATATCCTTCCTGTGGGCTATTTGGAAGACTTCCAACAAAATGTAGCCCACTTCCTTTTCCAGTAGGAGGAGATTCCCATAAGAAGCTTAAGAATTTAGCTGATAAAACAACTGGAGAAAATAAAGTAAGTAAAATCACTCTTTTTATTCATTGGTGGATGTTGAATTCAAAGTAGGGTTTTCCCACAATGTGGTCTGTGGATTACCTGAATTAGAATCATCTGGGGTTCTGCTGGGCCTCACTCCAGCTGGGAACCAGAACCCTTGGGGGTGAGTCTGGAGAGCTGCAGGTAATAGATCCCCCTCCTGTATAAAGTTTGAGAACCCTCTGGAGTAAGTAATCATCTTACACCTTACACATTTATGCCTCACAAAACCTGCCACTGGGTTAATTGATATCATTTTCTTCCTGGCCTGAAATTTACGGAGTTAGAGTCACTCATCTCAGTTAATTCAATTCATCAAGAATTTATTAAGAAGAGTGCGAGCTCTGAGTAACAGCGGTTCGATGCCTAACCCGAGCTGAGCTGCCACTGAGCTGCCAACAGGTGGCAGGATGGCTCAGCTTTAAAAAAAAAAGAATTTATTAAGGAACACAGAGGTGCTATCAGGGACACAGGATGAGCAGGGCCCAGTGCTTGTCCTCACTACTCATAACTGAAGGATCAGACAAATGCACAAGTAAATACAATGCAAGGCAGAAAATGGTGAGATCTTCCCAAGAAAGAGCTCTACCAAGTACCAGGAGTTCAGAGAGAGGGTGGTCACGTTTGGCAGAGAGGACTAGGACAGTCATGGTTTTTGAGATAGGTCTTGAATGACAGGTAGAATGTCAAATGTGGAGATGTGGGGGCATTGGGACTCTGGGAAGAAGGAACAATGTAAGGAAAGGTATGCAGGCTAGATTTTGGGGACCAGAAATTAGTGTGTTTATGCTAGAAAGTTAGTTTAGAACCATCTCATGACTGTCTGGAATTCTGGGTAGATTTTTTTTTAATTGAGATACAATTCTCATGTCATAAAATTCATCCTCTTAAAGTGTGCAATTCAGTGGCTTTTGGTCTAGTCACAGAGTTGTGTAGCCATCAACATTATCTAATTTCAGAACATTTTTGTCACCCCAAAAAGAAATCCCATACCTATTAAGCAGCCATTCCCCACTCTCTCCCTCACCGGCTGCTGGCAACCACTAATCTACTTTCTGTCTGCATGAGTTGGGCAGTTTGGGCAGATGAATTTGTACATAATTAAGTAGAGTGCAGGGAGCTACTAATTATTTTAATTGAGGTAAAATTTGAATCTAGTGAAATGCACAGATCTTAATTCAATGAGTTTTGACAAACGTATACTCTTACCTTACTGATTTCCCAAATACAGAACATTTTCATCACCCTAGAAAGCTCTCTTATGGCCCACTGTTAGCTAATCCCTGCCCAATAAGCAACCATTGTGCAGATTTCTATCGCCATAAGTTAATTTTGTTTTTCTTAAACTTTGTATAAATGGAAGCACATCACATGTGCACTTCGTGTCTGGCTTCTTTTGCTCCAAATAACATTGTGAGGTTCATTTCTGTTGCTGTATGTTGGGTTTTGTTTTTTTTTCTTTTTTGCTAAATAGTAGGAATGCACCACATTTTGTTTATCCATGCTTCTGTTGATTGACAATTGAGTTGTCTCCAGTTTATAAATGATTATGAACAAAGCAGCTGTAAACTTCGTCTTCTGAGGATATATACTTTCATTTGGGGGAGGAGGTGGAGGAGCATAAGTACCTAAAAGTGGGATTGTTGGCCAGGCAGCTACTAAATTTTTAGCGCAAGAACATATTCCCACCAGGACTGAATTTTAAGAAAATGAATACAGCAGCTTATGCAGGGAGACTCAGGCATGGCAGTTAGGAAAATCAGAAGAGATGAGGCCCTTTGTGACTAAGAATCAGAGTACACGGTACTTGGAAAATGAGTGCAGGTGGGTGGATAGCGGAAGCAGAAGTTTTAACAATTTATTGGGTATTTCCCTCCAAGGCATTCTTGGGTTCCATGCAGCCTGGTTAGTAGAATGATGATAGGCTCATTCTTTCTTGTGGGAAAGATAAAGGTTTTGGTTTTGGACAAGACGGACCACGCTCCCCCAAAGGCTGTGTTCCAGCATCTCCCAGAGCACCTGGCTCAGTGTCAGTAGAATGAATGAGCTGCTAACAATTATTTGATACTTGGGAAGAAGGAAAGGGCATCGGGGAGAGTGGGTGGGCTGAGGCAAAAACTCACACATCAGAAATTAGCCCACTTGCTGGACTGGTTGATTAGATTAGTTACTTGTGTAATGAGGTGGAGAATTTTATTCATCAGAAATTCTCCTCCAGAATTGCTCCCAAGAAAATCAGTCAGAGCATGCCCTGTGATTCTCCCGCCCTTTCCCCACTCCCCAGGGAGTCCCATGGAGCTCCTGGACATGTTTATTCAAAGAGGATATTTATGGGCATCAGAAAACACAAGAAGGTCATTGGATTAGAATTTAGGAAATGTGGTGTGGGTTCTTTTTTTTTTTTCAGTTACTATGCTGACTGTGAACAACTCTATCTATTTCTTAGTTTCCTTATCTGTAAAGTGGGAATAATAATATCTGTTTCACTTCCCTTATAAATAAGTAGATTATAAAAATCAAAAGAAATCATGAACACCGAAATACTCGGAAAAAGGTAGGCTCCCTAATGCCTACCACATAGCAAAACAACCTATAAAGCTCTCAGCTTGCCTTTCAAGGTTTTCAATGCCCCAGTGATCCAAACTGCCTTCTAGTTTATTCTCCCAATAATCTGTCCACAGACAACCCATCTGTGGCCAACACATTCCTCCACTCGCCCCACAACCAGGCTCAGCCTTTACCTCTGTCTGAGTTATCCTTTTTCCCATCCTGGTCCCATGAAATGCTTCCCAAGGTCTGTCACTCACACTGACTCCTTCATAGAGTCTTTTCTTATGATACCCTCCTCTTCTGCTCCTAATCTGGTATCCAGTTTATAGCAGGAGTCACCTGCCTTTGAGATGTCAATAACACTGATTCAAGCCAATCCCATGGGGAATGCATTTTCCTCCCTTCCATCTAGAAATTCCTGGGAATTACAGACTCATGGGCACTTCTGGCTCCAAGCTCCTGTTCTCCCTGAACTTTTAACCTCTCTGTGCCTCACTTTCTGTGGCCTTTTTTTCTTAGCAGACATGGGACCCACTCTACCCTCCTTTTTTTGTTGTTGTTGTTGTTTTTTATAATTTCCTTTATGCAAACCACTCAGAAGAAGCATTGGTGTGTCACTTTTACTAGAAAGTTGAGGCAATGGAAGGAGATTTATACCCTCTTCCTTCCCCCTTCTTTCTCCTTTACTCTTTTCACTCCCAAATTCCTCTAGCCGGTTCTTTGGCTCCTTTTAAACTTCAGCTTTAGGGCCTCACCTTCACCCCTGGTATAGCTTATCAGATGATTTTTAGAAAATACTTTCCTCTTTAAAATATATTTGCTACCTTTAAAAATAATTTTTCTCCCTGTTACCCTGACTAAAGTTATTTATGATTATATCTTACAGTCCCTACTGGGTTATATGCTCTTTCATGCAGTGTTTATTTCTGATTCATATTTTTTAAAATTTCCCCAGAATTTAAACCCAATGCCTTACCTGTAGTAGACCCTCAGTGTTGAATGAACGAGTGAAAAAATAAAAGCTGGTATTTTCTATACAACCCCGGAAAAGGCAGGAATAGAAGCACCAGGTTTCCGTGACCGAGTATTACAATGCTTCAATCGCCACCGGAAGAGATCAATATGGGGTGCAGAGCGCCCCCCCCGGAGCCCATCCTGACCCTAATGAGCAGGTGAATGCTGGTGACAGGGTCCACGCAGGCTTTGTGCTGTGCCTTGTCCCTGGGAAATGATGTGCAGCATCGATTCTTTTCAGAGAGGCTGCTGACCTCCAGTAGAATGGTAACAATTTATGACCATTACCATTGAGAACTAGAACTGCTCCGGTGACCCACGGGATTTGTCCTCTCCATCCCATTTGTAACCCTTCAGATCACATTTCCTTCAGTGAAATCAGAATTGTCACAAAGAGTACAAATTTAGGGCAGAATCACAAAAGCCTTTCTACTTACTGATTGGAAACATGAAACATGCATTTTATTATAAAGACTCTGCCATTGACCTTATCAAAAAACAGAGAAAGAAGACTATGGCTTGAGCGTCATGAAAGAGGCTGTACAACAAAGAATGTGATTTTGAAAATGTCATGAAATGCTGCTGTTCTTTAGACCCTGAATGTGAAAATGCTAATGTTTGTAGAGCTCTATAGTTCACTAGTAAGTTCATTCAAGAGGGGCCTGATCTTACTAAACCTTCACAATACGCCTACAAAGGAAGAACCATCACTCTTCCCATTCTACAGGTGAGGGAACTGAGTCCCACCGAGGCCAGTTTCCCTAAAGGCCTGTACCTAGGAAGTGGCAGAGCTGAAACGGGAAGCCGGCATTCCTGCTCCGAATGTGATTGGCTTTCTGTCACACCATGCTGCCTTGCCTGGAAGTTAACTGTCAAGCGCGGCCCATACACCACACATCAGAGTTCTGGGGCCTAAAACTCTCAAAGGAGCATATGTAATATCACTGGCTTAGTGAGTGATGTAATGGCTTAGTTACCAATAATTGAATTATAGTCTTAAGAGCAATTGATTAACTCAATATATCATTTATTCTGTAGCTCAGTTTTTACCCTTACTTGGCGTGTGAAAACCTGGGGTGTGTAGCACCTGATCCAAAAGAACCACACAGGGTTTCAGAAAGCTGGAAGAGAACATTGTGGGTGTATGCTTTCTCTCCTGCTCCAAGAAATTCTTCCTTGGATCGCCTTGCTGTAATGCTCAGCAGAGAATAATGGCTAAGATCCTAAGCCTTGAAGTCTGTCTGGTGTGGGTATGTATCACATAGCTCTACCATTGACTTTGGATGAGTTACTTAGCCTCTGTAAGCTTTAGTGTCCTTTTCCTTATCTGTGAAATGGAAACAGGTCAGTTAGGAATCTTTGGTTGCAAGCAACAGAAATGGACTCATACCAAGAAGGGTAAGTTATTGAAATGATCTTAGTTTTTTCCCAGAATGAAAGGGAAATGTGAGTGATCAGGCCTTGCAAAGAACAGAAACTCAACAATTCCATGGGTCTGAATGGCAGAAGTTCTTGTCAGTGCTGTGACCTCAGAATGTTTTCCATTCCAGTGTCATGCAGGCAAAGTTTGATTGTCCTAACTTGAGACATATGGGCCACACCTAGACAGGGAGGAGGGGTAGGAAACCCTGATTGACAGTTCCTCCAGAACTACATGGAATAGGAAGGACAAGTTACTCAAAGAAAAACTGGAATGCTTCTTTGAAGAAAAGTAGAAGGTAAAAACAGAGATTTACTACAGGAATAAAAACAGTACTTCATTGGGTTGTTTTAGGATTAGAAGATGTAATATATTTAAAGTATTTAGCATGATGTTTGACACACAGTAGGTGCCTGATAAATATTTGTTTTTGTTAGGCTGGAATGGAGGCGAGTTGAGAAGGAATATGAATAACCAAAGAGAAAAATAAATCAAAAGAGAAAAGTATTCAACAGGTGGCTTGGCAGGGCAAAGTAGGGACCGCCTTCTCCCCCATACCATGACCATCTCTAAAATACCATGAAATCTGTAATGAATGCCTTTAATTATTTGAACATTCTATTATAAATAAAGAATGCTAAGTGCAGAGGCACCAGTAAATTGACACAACCAGAGGCTATTTCACTGACAAAAATGAATAACAGATACACAGATAAATTTATATAGAAAGCAAATGACAATAAAGGTGAAGTATAAATGATTCCTTTTCAGAAAATTCAGTTTTAACAATTTAAGGAATGGAATGAATATTTGATAATTATTATGATGGAATCATTTTAAAATTACAGTAAAATGGTTTTCACTTATACCTCTATAGCATGGATGAAATGTATTGGCAATTAACAATTATACTCTGATATTTCTGCATACCACACTAACTGCAATGAGCATTAATATTTATGTGTTACCTACCCTGTTACTGACTGGGCCAGATTTGGTCCCCAGGTCCTCATTTCTCTATTCCTCCAGACATAAATGGGAGTTGCAAGTGAGTATCTGAAGGCACATTTTCAACTGCTGTAGTTTATCATTCTGAGAGTTTATATCCTGAAAGCTTCATAACTGTGGCAAATCAGCCCTCACTCTGGGAATGGTCTTAAACAAGTTGAAAGCCATAAACCTAAGGATAGTGCCAAATATATTTGAATAATCACTCACCTGAATGGTGAAAACATGGCTCTATTATTTCTAAAATCACAAAGTATTTAAATTATAATTTTGAACAAAACAATATCTATCTATCCATCCATCCATCCATCCATTCATCCATCCATCCATCCATCCATCCATCCATCCATCCATCCATCCATCCATCCATCCATCCTATCATTTACCTATCTATCTAATCTAACGAACAAAGCTTCAGAGATTTACGTATCTTTGTGTGATACTGGGCAATGTAGATCTCTTTTGGTTTTCAAATCTTCATCTAAACCTGGCCATTTCTCTAGAATCTTTGTATAAAAGGGAACTAATGCATCCATGTTGTGGGCGTTCTCCTTCAAAGTCCCCCCTTCCTGCTACTATCAGAATTTGGCTTTTGGAGATTGTAATGCCTACAATGTTTAAAACAATCCCAGACTTCAGAAGTGTATTTTGCATCTTTTTTCCCTCATTTATAAGAAAAATGAAGTGGGAAAGTTTTCAAATCTCTACATTTAAAAAAAATAATAACTCTTGAATGCTCACAATGAATGAAGAACCTCTTTATTTTCTTTTAAGACAAATATTGTTAACTTGAAATGCTTTTTATAAGTAATATCCTGTGACATCCCTCTATATTAGTAAATAGTGTCATTATATCTGGGGGGAGGCAAGACCCAAACATGTGGGTTTAAGAGAACAAAAAACAAAAGAAAAAATATGGTTGTTATTTAAATTGGAATGTATATTCCTGGCACTTACATTTTTCTAAATTGATGAGGATTTTAAAAAGCTCATTCTTGGGCCGGCCAAGTGGCTCAGTTGGTTAAGACTGCGAGTTCTGAGCAACAGGGTCGCTGAGTTCGATTCCCACATGGGCCAGTGAGCTGCACCTAAGCTGAGCTGCTGCTGAGCTGCCAACAGGCGACAGGATGGCTCAGCTGGTGAGAGCAGGTGATCCTAACAACAAGGTTGCTGGTTCAACTCCTGCATGGGATGGTGGGCTATGCCCACCCACCAACTAAGATTGAGCCCAACACCTTGAGCTGAGCAGCTGCGAGCTGCCTACGGGCTACTGGACTTGGAGCTGAGCTAGCTGCGCTCTCCACAACAAAGACTGAAGGACAACAACTTGGCTGTTCCCCTTCGCCAATACCCCAACACTGTTCCCCTTCCTTAATTCCCCAATAAGAAAATCTTTTTAAAAAAAGCTCATTCTTCTTAGTTGCTTTTTAATGAATTTGTACTTGAATAATTATCCTTGTTGGGGTCCAAACATACTTGCTGTATGGGACTTATTTGTACATGGCATCCTTAGAGAGAATAAGGTTCTCACAGCATCAGGCCAATTGCACCGCTCCAATGCATCTTTTAAAATTCTGGTCAGCTTCTCCCAATCAGATACCAAAAAGTAATGAGGCATCATGGGCAAAGTGGTAGCAAATTAGTGGTTTATAGATAAATACATGCTCATCATTACCCAAAGGTAGTAATATATGCAATAAACAAACAGTAAATCGAATTCTTTAACTCTTTAACTACTTAAGATTTTACACGTATAGTTAATCTTTTCTTTTGAACCACTTTGCTCTCTTCTTTATGGAGAATAAATATATCAAATACCTCAAAATAAATAAATATATAAGATTTCCTCTGTCGTTGTTTTAAACAAAGTATATAAGGGGCTAAAATATCCCTTTTGAAGAATCATGTTTTTTTCTTTAATGGGGCCTGCCTCCTAACATTTTCAATGATAATGCCACAGTATCATGTGGCCCAATTCATAGGAAGTTAATATGTTCCCCTTCCCTTCTGCAGTTTTAACATTTAATTACATCTTTAGCAAAAGGTAGCGCTCAATATATAATTTATTGTTCTGTTATGTGGTGACTGGTTATTTGAAGAGAAGCTTATGCTAGAACAATATACAATGGAAGCAGGGAGAGAGGGGAGAATTTAGGAACCTCAACCATTGTTTTCCAAACTTGAGTCACGTTCAGATGGGCACAAAACATTTTAAATGGTCGTCATCAAAATGAAAACAAAATTGAAAAGTTCTTCTATAATTTCTAGATCCTATAGATTTCAGTTTGGTAAATACTGACTTAAACTCTTCCAAGTGGATAGGTTGATTCCTACCATTATCCTTATTTCCCCCCCTGGAAATATCACAAGAATATCTAGGTAACCAAGACCAAGTTAAAGTATTCTTATGATCAGAAAACTGTTTCTGAATTCCGATACTGCAACTTCTCACCTTTTCATATGTATAGTTTGTATCCTCTAGTTAGCAAACTATTTTTTTATTCTAAGATGAGAATTAGGCTTCCTCAGTCTTGCCAGTAATATACATCATATCCCATAATCTTATTTAGAGTTCTATTCTTTTTTTATAAAGACTATCTCTACCTGTTTTATTGAAACTGTCTCCTTAGTTTTCACTTCCTACGTTCCAGGTTGAAGAGCCCTAAACTAAAAACAAGTCTGACCTGAGCAAGCAATGATCCAGCCTACTGTAATGCAAGTCATGTGCAGTCTTACAGGGTTCTGTATTGCTATTCTTTTCATGGGAGAAAAGTGACCCTCCAAAATATTTTTGTGAAGAACCAATAAATGCTACATCAAAGGGATCACGTTGCTCTTGCCTGTAAGATTGTCTAAATAGTTGTGGGGTGGTCCCCAGAGCCGTGGATAAAACCAGTTAGCAGGGCACTGGGGACAGGGCACCCAGAGCCCTGCAGCCTGCTTTCTCCACCGTCCCATTTTCATTTTTCATTTGCGTAATTGGCCTTTACTGAACAGCTCTCTCCCTGGTTATGAAAAGATCCCTCATAAGAGCTAATGATTGCTTGATTCATAAAAATGTGTATTTTGCCTTCTTCACTTGCATATTTAATGACTGACAGAGCAGAAAACTTTATATAATGAGGCAGGTTACTACCTCAGAAACACGGGTTGCTTTCTTCCCCGGCTTGCTGTGTAACTCTTTCATGTTGGTTGGAAATGTCATTTCCTGTGTCTTATCTGTGACGTGCTCCCCTCTTCTCTTCAGCTGCCCGTCTTCACTGTACCTGCTAATGGGCCCATTTACCTCTGCTCCATAAGCTACATTTTTGCCCGTGTCCAATCTACATTCTAAGTGCAGTGAGACCCTTCCCCTACGCTTTCTGCCTCTCAGAGGCTGGCCTCCCTGCAGTCCCTCCACAGCCAGGGAGCAACCAGGCTTTTACTCTCCTGCAGAGAGGAGGATTTGAGAGGAGAATTCCAGACAGAGGACATGTTACCAGCTAAGCCACTTAGGAAACTTTGCTAATCCTTCAAATCAACATGACTGCAATTTTGTCACATTCTACACTTTTAACCCTGGTTTAAGATTCCTGCCAGTCCCTAACAGCCAAAATAAGCATTTCTGATGTTCCTGTATTATTCTTCTATTGTGTAGTCATTAATATTGCTTGGTTATGCTCAATGTTCAGAGCACCGTGTGTGTGTGTGTGTGTGTGTGTGTGTGTGTGTGATTAAAACAAGTTTTAATACACATAACATAGTATCATCTCTGTATTTAAGTGCTAATACAAGGTTTCCTTTGAAAAATAACCCCACTTTGAAAGATCTGACTTCAATAATTGACTTTGCAGTCAGAGTATGTGGGTTTAAATTGTGGCTCCACCACTTACTTGCTCTGTGGCCTTGGTCAAGTTTCTCAGGTGCCTTCTCTGTTAGCTGCATAGATGATACCTACCCCACGGGGTAACAGAAGGATTAACTGAGATTATAATGAGACTCTGAGAGGAGTATTCATCAGGAAGTAAGCACTCGGTGATGTGGACTGTTACCAGCTATGATTTTCCTGTCTTCTTAGGAAATCTTGAGTTCTGTATCCCATAAGTGACTACATGGGCTTGCACAGAAAAAAAATTTTTTTTTCATCAGGGAAAAAGACTTGCAAAATGCTTATCACCTGGAGGTTTCCTTGTGGCAAGCCTGTTGCATGCTGGGAGCCGCTCTGTATTCCCAGCCCTGAAGGCTGACTTCCAGCTCACCCTGCATCTAATCAGGGCAGAATGAACAGGACAGCTGTCCAGAGGTGAAATCTCTGTCAGACTCCTTTGCAAATATAGTTTAAAAAAAAAAAACAACCCAAAATACAGCAGTGGTTTTTGAAATACGTGGCAAGTCTTGCTTCTCACTCTGGGCAGGGTTTCCACTTAACTTTAAACTGAAATTTTCTCTATCAACAGCATGCTTTGCAGCTGCCATTTTCTGGCTCCCTGTGGGTCCACATCCCATCCAGACATAAAACCACTGGGCCAATTTCTGGCCTGGGAGGGCTGTTCTAGTGCGTGAGGGTACTGTTCTTTTAAGGGCGGCTGCCACTTGAGTGCAAGTTCATTGTTCCAAACCCCAGCTGCACTTCATTAGGGTAATGACTGCAGACCAAGAGGAAGGCTGGCTGCCAAAGGTGACTCAGTGGAGAGTGCGATGCTGCTCCGAGAGAATGCAGCTTCACAAAGGGGCTGCTTAACCTGGACCCGGGCTTTCACAGGCCCAGGAGGGGAATTTTAGTTTCAAGTGCTGTGGTTGTTTTAACAGGCCCATAAAGAGGATCTTTGTCAGAACCTAATCATTATTATAACATTCAAGTGGCCATATAACTACATTCGGTGCTACAGATAACCAATGGTGTCAGTTATGCGCAAGACACAGGGCTGGGTCTTGAGGGAATTCAGCGAACAAGGTGCTGTTCAAGCCCTCTAGCAGCTTACAATTTAGTAAGAATACAGGACAAGTCAGATCACCATTATTCAAACAAATATTCATTGGTTTTCTATTATGTGCCTGGAAACGGGCCAGACTAGGGGAAGTAAGTACATAAAGCCAAGTCTCTATCCTCAAAGAATGAAAAGAAAATATGAGCCACAGTGATTTCTTTTGTCATTTTCAGCTTTTTATTTTGGAATAATTTAACATTTCTCCTCCTCCTCCTCCTCCTTTCCCATCTGAATTAATTTAGAGTAAGTTGTAAACTCCTAAATATTTCACTGTGTAGGTCTTAAAAGACAAAAACACTCTCTTAACTAATCACAGACCAACCATCAAAATTAGGAAATTTATATTGATATAATATTACTATCAAATCCTAGGACCTCATTTAAATTTCACCAATTGTCCCAATAATGGTCCTTATAGCAGAAAAAAATTACTTAATGGTCAGTCCATTATCTAATCCAGGACAGCAGTTTGCGTTTAGTTGTCACATCATATATATATATATATATATATATATATATATATATACACACACACACACACACATATATATATATATATATATATATATATATATATATATATGTATGTATGTATCTTTGGTGTATAATTCTGCAACATTTCCTCAGTATTTTCTTGTCTTTTGTGACCTTGACATTTTTTGAAGTGTGCTGGATGGTTATTTTGTACAATTGTCCCTCAATTTGAGTTTGTCTGATGCTTCTTCATGATTAGATTCAGGTTATACACTTTTGGCAAAAATATCACCAAAGTGACATTGTGTTCTTCTCAGTATATCCCGGTAGGAGGGGCATGATGTCACTGGTCATGTTAATGCTGACCATTTGGTTAAGGAAGTGTTTACCAGGTTTCCCCACTGTAAAGTTATTATTTTTCCCTTTGTAATTAATACGTGTCTTGTGGGGTGCTACCTTAAAATCACGTTAACACCCTGGGGTGCTACCTTAAAATCACGTTAACACCCTATTCCTCAATGAACTCTCGGCTTGTTTTATCATCCTTGGATGATTCTTGCTTGAATAAAACATTACTACAACAGCTGCCAAATTTTGATTTTTTTTTCTAATTTCATCATTGCTTCTACATTTATTGCTTCACTTTCTACTGAAAGGAAGTGTTTTCCCTTTTTCTCATTTATTTATTTATTCTTAACAAGATCCATGGATTTCCATTTCAGTCAGTGAGTCATAATCTACCACATTGATATTTATTTTAATGCTCAAACTGTCCCTTATTTGGCTAGTGGGAGCCACTTCAAAATGGTTCCTGTGTGATTTTGACAGATCCCCTTAACTTTCTGAGACTTCTTTACTTTTTGGAACAAAAAATTATTCCAGGCTCATCTTGTACTCTGCCTGCCTTAGTCATTTCTCCCAAGGGCCCTGACTCCTGTGAGTGGAGAATGGGATTTAGAAACCAAGACTTGGGCACTAGGGATACTCACTGCATCTAAGCCCTCTCCCTGGACAGAGCAGAGAACTGTACATATGTTTATGCATATGTATATATTCACATCTGTATCTATTTCTATCTATGTAAGTATAGTAAAAGTCATGAGTTCACATCAATAATTTCTATGCCAATCCAACACCACAGAGCCCTTTGGAGTAAAGAGTCTTTACTCTTTCCATATTTATAACCCCTTCCTTCAACTGTGGAAAAAGCCTGCTTCCATTATCTGTTCATATATTTGTTGGCTTATTTTCCTTTTATAACAGCAATATCCCGACCCCAGCCCCTCTGCTCTGGAGACCTGGAGACCCCACAAACCTCACCAGCCTTGTAGGTCCTGGCTGTTCCCTTGGCTCCAGCCCTACTGGCCCTGCCACCTCACATTAAGGGAAAGCAGCTAATAAATATTTTTTAAAGAAAATTTTACAAAGGGAAGGGAAGAGAAAGAGGAACCAGAGTTGCTATGGTCTGACTATTTGTGTCCCCCCAAATTCATATGTTGAAATCCTAATGCCTAATGTGGTATTAAGAGATAAGACCTTTGGGAAGTGATTAGGTCATGCGGGCAAGGAGGTATACACATCAGAGAAATGCATCTCAAGACTCCCAGTTCAGCGTCAGCTGGTAGATGGAGCTAAACATGGCAAGGGGATGCTCAGGCTAGCTAGCGGCATGAGAATGAGCCCCTTGCCAGTGGGCCGTGTAGAAGCCACCACCTGTCCACCCTAAGCCCAAGACAATGGGTGGGAACAGCAGCTGTTCCAACCAAGTAGAAGATAGGGAACATGTCTCCCTTTCACTCTGTTCCCTCCCCCGACAAGCACCATTGAGAAACTAGCATCCAAAAGGAGGAGGAGGAAGACAGGGCCAAGAGTCAAGCACTCCCCCACCCCATCCAATTCTACCTGTGTTTGGAAAGGAAAGGAGGTAGTTGTAAGCCAAATTTTAGTTTGAAGTTTGATAAGAATAGGACTGGAAGAAGGTTGTTTTAATAACAAAAAGTGGCTATAAATGTTTGCAATCCAGGCAAATAGTCATTAAGAAAACTACTACCCAACAGTAAAAGGGAATGGTTAACATAGTATAGGTGGTGTCAATTCTTATGAAATAAACCTTTTCAATGTTTGTCTGCCAAAGAGTTGAGTTTTCTCAATAGACTGTTTACACAGGCATCTTTTTAAAGTGGTATTTCAGAATGCTGCGCTGGCTTGCACAATTCTGCAAAAGAGTTTCCATAATGCGTTTAATGCCAATATCTGCTATGAGATGCAAAAACACATTACTAACCAAGTGCCATGGAAATGGTGAGGAGGGAGATCACTTCCACATGAGACCCTCCTGGGCTCTGCTGACAATAGGAAAGTTGCCAGATTGAGCCCAGATGAATTGACAGCTTCCTCTCACTTTGATCCTTGTAGAAGGGAAATTCCTCAGTGTTCTCCCCCAGTTCAACACAGTTCTGTCCTTCTCCGTTCCCCTACCCCTAAAATACTTCCTGCATTGAAGACAGACCTTACATTTATTGACTTTAGTTTGCTAGTTCATATGAAAGAGGGCAGAGGCTGGCTCTCTTTGGCTCCGTTGTTGTAATGCTGCTCATTGCAGTCATGATGCATTTTGCATAATATAAAGAATTGGAGCTACAGCGTGCATATTTTCATGTGCATACCTTGAACACACTTAAAACTTCTTTGGAAGGAGCTCGGGACTTAGAATTGGACAGATTTGAAATAAAATTCTAACTCTGCCATTCCCTGGGAAACATAGTTACCTTCTTCAAGCCTCAGCGTCTTTACCCTCGAACATGGGATAATAAGCTTGATGTAATAAGATTTCTGGGAAGCTTAAGTGAGATGACATCAACATGCCTAGCAGGGCCTGACACCTTGAGCACCTCAATAAATGGGCGTTCTTTCTAGTTCTCCTTACAGTCCAGCATCTGGCCCAATGGTGGGCACAACAGAAGGTGCTCAATAATTATTTTCCAGCATGAGTTCTAGCATTGTCTCAGGGTTACCAGATGCAATAACCCATTCCAACTAGCTTGAGTGAAAAGGGACTTATTGTAAGGACATGGGGGAATCTCAAGGACTGACTCCTCATAACCGATGCTGATATGTGACTGTCTTGTGACGATGCTCACTCTTGCTCGGATTGTACATGACCTTGCCCTTCAGCTCCTGAAAGTTAGCACAGTCAATGTTTCAGTTCTCCCATCCAAGATTTCTTAGAGAGAGACTTTTTATTCAGATTTAGTCAGGATTTTATCCCTGCTGCCTCCATTGCCTTGGCTGGGCCCATTATCTTCTGGCCCAACCAGGTGTGATCAGAACTATAAACATGGCCACCTGGGCCCACCTCCTCAGCTATGCTGTGGGTGAGAGAAAACTGCCTTAGCCAAGGGTGTGGTACCTCAGGATAGAACTCTCTTCTCCACTGTGGTCGCTGTGATTGAATGAGATTTATTCTTTGCTCTATAGCTAGGGAGACATCTCAGAAGATAAGTCTCCAGAGCTATAAAAAATAGCAGGTATACATGCATACAAAAAAAACACCAGGTATACAATTTACTTAAAAACACTTAGGTATCATTTACTATGTACCAGGCACAGTCTCAAGAGTTCCACAAATATTAACTCAGTTGATCTTATAACTGGATTAAGAAAGGTACAATGAATGACTCTGGCCTTTTACAAATTTTACTAGAGGCACAGAGAGGCATAATGATTTGCTCAAGGACAAACAGCTAAGATTTGAACTCAGGCAGTTTGGTGGGCAGAGTCCACACTCCAGACCACAATATGATGCTGCAACTCATACTAACACAGCCAATTACTGCTGTGCAAGGCCGCCTCTTAAACCAAAGATGCCAGCATATTTACTTATGACCTAACGATGTAAGACCATCCCCTTCAGCGCTTTCAGAGATAGCCCACCAGAGGCTGACGCTCCTTGTCTGGGTCAATGAGTGTTTGTGGGAACTCTGCTGCATACTTCATATCACCTTGAAAGGGTTACATGTGCTAATAGTTCGGTTTTACATTCATGTTTTTAAAGCCTTTTCACCTCAGTAACACTTTCCATTTTCTGACAACACTTTAAATTCCATTTCTATTACTTGAACATCAGGCACAATTATGCCATTTTGAGTTTCTTCTTTGCAATTAATGCAATCATATGACACATCACTAATGCCAACCAGGAGTCTTATCACAAAATAGTATAAATTATCATATTTGTATATATATTTGCAAATGTCTTATCAACATTCCAATTCTGTATACATTTTTATTAAAAAACGCTCTCTGTGTTGGATTTCTGGAACTGTTACTATCAGCTGCACTAGATCAGTTGACATGACTGCCTGTCTCACAGAGGGGAACTCTGATTGAAATTGACAACTTAAATCAGGTTACATGAGATTTCTTATCCAATCAAAGAAGCCCTTTGAGCTGCCAAAATTGTTCATAAGACTATAAGATCTTTTTCATATATATATATTTAAATATATATATAGGTCATCTAAATATATAGATATATAGATATGTAATATCTATAAGGCTATTTCCTTATAAAGATAATGTTATATAATAAATAATTTTTATATATAAATTCTGGTACTTAATAATGAGAATACTGAGGTAATTCTTCAGATAATGATCTGGGAAAGGGTTTGGTCAAACATTGCCCAAGTACTTAAGAGCACTGGTTGTGCTTTGGTTTGATTTATATAAAAATGGGTTTATAATCATAACATTTATTTCAGAGGATCAGTGTAATTTTAACTTTGATAAATTACAACTCCTCTGCGTCAAATTTCCTCTGTTAAATAAGGATAAGAATACCTTCTTATGTACAAAGTGACTGAGAAAGTGGCACAAAAGCATAGGCTCTCTCTTTCATCCCTCTCTTGATTTTGATGTCCCTCTTTCCTCTGATGAAGATATCCCCTCCTTAACTCTGATCCTATATGTAGCTGGGTGATCTAGCAAACACTTAATGGATGGGCTAACCTGCTGAAAACTGTGTGATTTATTATTTGCCATTTTGCAGAAAAACACCAGGGAGTACCTTCTGCTCAACCTTTGAAGTATAAACTCATGGGAGGAACAGAAGTATTTCCCACTGTGTGCCCCTCCCCCGCCTAAAAAAGGTAAACAGGACTTTCTGTTTCTAAGCCCTTCCTGTAAGCCAGTGAGCTCTATTCTATTATTGTAGAAAGGAAAAGCAGAACATGGATTTAGATCAGAAAATACGAAGGGAGAAAAGAGGAGGTGAAAAGTAAAAGAGGGGGGCTCTGGGTCTGCTGGCTGTCTAAGGCATATTAGAATCATTTCTAGGGTTGTTACATGGTCTAGATGTGTTGAGGCTCCTGGACCAGCAAAGGATTGCTGAGAGAACACTGAACAAGTGACCTGGAACACTGGTTAGACAAGAGGACCCAGCCCAGCCCTGAAGCCCAGGAGTACTCTCCAGGAATTCTGTCCTATTGTGTGTATAGGATTCTTACTGTCGCGATACTCAAGGGCCTTTGTCTATTATCCTTCTAGTCATAGTAGTATAGGTCCCTACATTTCAGAATACCACCAGATAATTTCCTAGTTGCACAATATCATGTACCCCAGGCAGAGTCAGCTTCATGAATGCATCGTTTGTGCATTTGTACAGGATCCCCAACTAATGCTCTGTTGTTGCCATACTGAAATTCTTAAAAGTGTTATATTTTGAATTTGTGTTTTGTACATGAAGTCCAATGAGATAACAGATCCTGTGTGTGAAGAAAGATACCACAATACAAATATGCATATCTACTGTTTCTTGATGCCCCATTCACTTAGAGCATTCACAAAGTTTCATGAGCACAGAAGTCCCGTGGACCCATCCATGATGCTTAGGAGTTCTGCAAGGCTCAAAAGAGAGTACAAAGTAAGAGCGCTTCATTGTGGCTGAGTAAATGGGGGTGCTGATATCCCCAAGAGGCCACAGTTTCTATTTGAACCAGAACTTGCTTCCAACACAGAAAGAAGAAAATGGTGTTCTAAGGAACACCATCATATTCTTTCTTACCCATGTTACTTCCCCATATTAGCCAACCACTTACGCTGAAAATGATGACATCAGGGGAAAGAGAAAGAGGGCAACTCAAAGTTCTTTTCCTTGTACTCCTTCCTTACTCATCAGTAAGAAAGTGTTGATGGATCGGGTGTGTATCAAGCAGGAATCAAAATAAAAAGGTGAGGAAGTTGTGTGCATTATTTCCATTGTTCTGGTAAGAACAAAATACATATGCATGTAGGAGCTAGGGAATAAAAATGGTATCATTTCAGTGATTCCACATACAAGTTAACTGTTTTTATATTTGCATTTAAAAGTGGAATTGCACCATATAAAGATGTACAGTAAAATTCATGCCAATGAATTTGAAATTTAAAATTGTCTTTCCTTAGACTGACTTTACATAACAAATAAAAGGACACCATAACAAGTTGAAAAAAAGACCATAAAGAAAAGAAAAAACTTTCTATTTTAGTATCTTTAACAGCACTTGCATCTTGAACTGGACCCTACACATTATGAACGAGAAGCCCTGCACTGTCATTTTGCACTGGGACCTGAAAATTATGTAGCCATCCTGACCCCAGGGTCCCTCCAAGGCACCCAGTGGATTGAGAGACACATGAGTCCTGGTATCTGGGGGACAGCCTGGCTGGCATGCCAGGGCACTCTGAGATGGGGTCAGAAGCAAGTAGACACAGACCCTGATCAAAAGGGCAAGCTTTTCTGACCAAGAGAAAGAATTTGAGCAAGAGGGCGAAGATGATAAAAATGAATGGGGTAGAGACTCAGAGGTCTTTGCCCAATGCCAAAAATGACCAGGATGAGGGATTTGAAGGCTTGTGAATGACCTGCCTGGGCTGCAAGGTTAAGGCTCTGAGGACAAAGTCGCCATGCCTTCTCAAGTCATCGCTGAATGGAAGCTTAAGCAGCATCTGATACTGGTGTGAAGGCTTGCTCAGGCTTAGGAAAATCAGCACGTTTGAGAGCTGGTGGGTATCTCCCCAGAATTACCTAACTCAGCTCTTTCATTCTATACATAGGGAAACAAAGACTCTGAGTTTAATGTGAAAGGAAACTTGAGCTTTACCTGGTCCTAGCTTTCTCCCTAAGTACCTGTGCAACCTTGGGCAAGCCAACTACGCTTTCTAAGCCTGTTTTCTTAATTTTAAATTAAGGGGATTAAATCACAAATCCTCTAAGGCAGCAGTTCTCAACCTTTCACAGGGGTCGCCTAAGACCATCGGAAAACACATATTTTCGATGGTCTTAGGAACCGAGACACCGCTCCTCTANGTATCTATGAGTCTATTTCTGTTTGGTTTGTTTGTTTATTCTGTTATTTAAATTCTACATATAAATGGGAAAATATGGCATTTGTCTTTTTTGGTCTGATTTATTTCACTTAGCATAATATCCTCTAGGTCCATCTATGTTGTTGCAAATGGTAAGATTTCATTCTTTTTTCATGGCAGGGTAATACTCCATTATCCAACCATCAATTGATGGACATTTAGATTGTTTCCATATCTTGGCTATTGTGAATTAGTATTGCAGTAAACATAGGGGTCCATATATCTTTTCAAATTAGTGTTTCGGATTTCTTTGGATAGATACCGAGGAGTGGAATTGCTGGGTCATAAGGTAGTTCCATTTCCAGTTTTTTGAGGTACCTCCATACTGTTTTCCATAGTGGCTGCACCAATCTGCAGTCCCACCAACAGTGCACGAGGGTTTCCTTTTCTCCACATCCTTGCCAACACTTGTTGTTTGATGATTTGTTGATGATAGCCATTCTGACAGGAGTGAGATGACATCTTTTCATATGTCTATTGGCCATCTGCATGTCCTCTTTGGAAAAATGTCTGTTCAGGTCCTCTGCCCATTTTTTATTTGGATTGTTTGGTTTTCTGGTGTTGAGTTGTATGAGTTTTTTATAAATTTTGGTTATTAACCCCTTATCAGATATATCATTGGTATATGTCTTTTCCCATTCAGTAGGTGTCTTTTTGTTTTGTGGATAGTTTTCTTTGCTGTGAAAAAAACTTTTTAGTTTGATGTAGTCCCATTTGTTTATTTTTTTCTTTTGTTTCCCTTGCCCGAGGGGATATCTCAGTAAAAATATTACTAAGGGTAATGTCTGAGGGTTTATTTCCTATAGTTTCTTCTAGGAGCTTTAATGGTTTCAGGTCTTATGTTTAAGTCTTTAATCCAATTTGAATTTATTCTTGTATGTGGTGTAAGAAGTTGATCCANAGCAGTTCTCAACCTTTCACAGGGGTCGCCTAAGACCATCGGAAAACACATATTTTCGATGGTCTTAGGAACCGAGACACCGCTCCTCTATCCGTCTCCAGGCTCACATGCAGATTCACCCACATACGAGTACCCAACGAGCCCTGTGAAAGTGTTGTTCGACCCCCAAAGGGGTCGCCACCCACAGGTTGAGAACCACTGCTCTAAGGAGACTGGTCCATTTCTAAGAGTCTAATATTTAAATGTGTCACACTGACCCCAGGTATGTTATTCATTGAAGTCTTAATCTGAATGGCATATTATGCCATTGAAATTAGACAGGAACATCTATGCTGCTGCTTCTTTAATGATAAAAGGCATAATGGGTAGGTTTGTGTGCTGCAAGTTCTGAAACTGTGCTCTATTTCAGGGAAAGTCCAGCCATAACCCAATTTCAGTTGGTGGCATTTTGTCTGTAATTTGTGTAGTTCCCTAGGACCAAATAGTGAAAAACCACAAACCTTGTTTGTAAACTTAAGCAATATTTTATGCAATGGTATTTATACTTATTATGATGCTTTCTTACCTCTCAGGAGAATAGAGACCATTAACTCTAATTTCCACAGGAAGTAAGGTGATTGTAGTGATTTTGGTCAAATATTAGCAGTATTAGGGGTTCTGTTGGTCTCTATGGGAAACCAAATAATGAACTTGACACAGTGTTCATCTGATGTGCTAAAAAACAAACAAACAAACAAAAAACCAGGCCTAGAATTCAAGAATAATTTGTGTAATTGGTCAATTAACAATTATCATTTTCATGGTCAAAAAAAGGAGGAAAGAAGCTGGAGGTATGAAGACGCTTTGTCAGAGGTTAAATTGGTACCTCTGAGGCACTCATCTTTGTTCCAGGAAGACAAAGAGCTCACGCAGTGTGTCCTGCCACCAAATCTCACTCCTGAGCCCTCACTATTTGTCTCAGTTCTTGGAGTTGGCTTTGCCCTGAGGTCACGGCTTTCTGAATGGGGAGTCTTCTCATTTATTTGGAAGCCACAGCTCTGCCTCTTTGTTGCATACGCGTGACCACGCCTTGTCCCAGCTGTGGTTCCCATTGCCATTGAGCTGATGTCATCCAGAGCTGACAGAATGACCGTCTTCAGAGACCTTGCAAACCCCAGACACAGAAATTTATAAATATGAAGCTCTCCACCTTTATTTTTCTTCTCTAACAGCTCTTCTCATGGAAATAATAAATTGGCCAAAGTTCAATTTGTTCTATTTAAATTTTTTTACATTCCCAAACATTTCTTTCTTTGTGCTTCAAAAATATGATCTGGACCATCCACCAGAATTAGCAGATTGAGCTTCCTGATTGCAAGGGGACACCAGAGAGAGACCAAGGTGGCTCCTGAAGAGCCACTGTCATCTGCATGGGTTGATGGAGAGTCACGGTTTCCTCATGTTCGTTTCCTGATCTAGACTCACTCTCAGCCCCCTGCAGCCTTTATTCTTGGACTTGTCCACACACTCTCTTTTTTGCATTAACCCATTTCATATTGACTTCTTGTCCTACTGCTGACCTTACCTGACTGGTCCGAACTCCACTTTTTACTTTTCAGACTAAGTTTTAGCATCTCATCTCCACCAGCCTCCTAAGACTGGCCTGTCACTAGTTTGGGTTTCGTTCACTTCCTACCTGTTCTATGATATTCTAGTTGCTAGAGCTGGGGAAAGACTCCATTTTTCTCTCTACTGATAACCTTTTATTCTCAAATCGTGGGTGATGGTGGTAGTGTTGGTAGGGAATGTTGGAGGAAAAACTGTTTCGGTTTCCTGGACTCATTCTCCCTGGAACAAACTCCTTAGATGAGCTTTAGTTGCCGGGAGAATTGCCTTCTTTTTACCCCATGAAGATCTCATAAATCTGCTATACTTAGGTTTTATTTATCAATGAATTTTCATTGGCTCTTTCTACTGTGAAATGAGTGAAGGTTTAGAAGCAAGTCAAGTAAAGGAATTCTAAAGAACTAAATGGATAAACCAATGAAAAACACTTTATACCAAGCACTGAAATGTAATGGTATTAAGGCTACAGTAAAGTTAAATATGTAAATGGTATTGTGTCTATTGTATCATATCTTCTAAATCAAAAACATAGTTGAATCTAATGAGCATTGGCAGGAAATTCTCCTTTATGTTTTCATGCAGATGAATTGCTATTTGTGTAGGGATGAAAATGGACCAGCATCTCCCAGGGTGGAGAATGTATATTTATGATCCATTATAGTAGTTAAGAGCATGGTGTCAGGACTTGAAAACCTTGGGTCCTGAACCTGGCTTTACCCCTTATTAGCCATGAATATTGGGTAAATGTCCTCATCCAGAAAATGGAAATAGCAGCACTGACCTCATAGGGCTGTTTTGAGTTTTAAATGAATTAATACGTACAGAGAGCTTAGTTCCATGCTCCGCATATAGCAATTACTTAATGAATATCAACTATCACCATCATTACTATTACATACAGGATGAACAAGAAAATAGAGTAGAAACTGAAAAAGATAGTTTGAAGTAATGAGACGGCTTTGGGAGATTAGGAAGAGGAAAATGACGAAATAAAATGGAAGAAATAGATGTATTTCTATTTGCTTTCAGAAATTCACAAATAATTTCAAAGATAGAAATTATTTAAAGTAGTTTTCCCTCTTGGCCAAGCGTAGAGCGCTATCGCATTTGCTGAGCATCTCATTCTATGGAGATTATAATTACTATCAAGTTGGTATTAAACCAATCAAAAGAGCCTGACCCAGCAGCCATACATTGCTTTTCAATGTTCTCATGTTTTAAAAAATAAAAGCCCCCCTAATTTATGGTAGTCTAATATGTACTTAGTGATTCCGATGATATTCTATGAAACAAGTGCAGTCAAAACCCTAAAATTTCAAGCACTCTCAGACACAAGTTGCATCAGCCAGCCTACAGCAGTGGCTGAAAGGTGGAGGAGGGAGGGCAAGAAAAAGAAGAGAATGCTTTATAATAGAGGCTATTATTTCCTTTGTCATATTTTGGTTTCTTTAAAATTGTTCAGTTGCATTTAAGTCCCTAAGAGCCACAAAAATTATGCGAACAATAGCAGGGATTTGTGAAAAGATTCCTTAGATAACATTTGAAAAACACAAGCAGCCCTTGAACCTTTTTGCATCCAGTACATCTGACAGGCTTTGTGAGCTGCAGCCACCTGCAAGAGTTCTAAAATAGACGCTTTCATAAACAGAAAAGTCTCAGAATTGATGTGTTAATATCATTCTCTTAATTACTTGACATCTGACCTAAGTAGCAGTAACAAGATGATTTTGGCCAAAGGGAAAAGGAGAGTTGGGGCCATCATTCACATAGTTTTGGCCACAAAAAAGAAAAAAAGGACAGCAATTGGGGGGTGGGGGGTGGGGGGAACATGGTATCTGTTAGACAGACTGTCTACCCAGCTGAAGTTCACTAAAAAATGACTAAACCCACCACTTCACTTTCCCTGTGTATTATGTGCTTAGATTTTAAAAAATACAATGAGTTTACTTACCATTTGGGAGTGGTGAGAAGAGGATGGTTTGGCTAGGAGGTGTGGAATCTTCAAAGAAAAATGTATATTACAGTGATTTTTGTTTATGGAGATTTTTCAAAGCATAAAACAAAACATATAGAAATAAATATTGGTTTTCAAAAAAACCCCACGTAGAAGCCCCAGGGGGAAGAAAAACTCCAAATAATGGAAACTTCATTAAAAGATAGAAATTATAGGTCTGAAATTCAAGTTAGATCAGTAACTTGTACAAACCAAACCAAGGCTCCTTGTGTGGGTCACATCCCATCTGCTTCTTTCCCAGCCCAGGACAAGGTTTTATTTCCTGTTTGTCTTTCTCTTTTTTCAAACTGTCAACACTGCAAAGCCATACAGCTGTGGGTAAGCAGCTGTGTGATATTCTGCCTCTCACATCGTCAAATTGTCTGCTCAGTTTTTCTTTATTATGGGTACTTGTAGGATAGAATGCCAAGGGCTGAGGGCTGATTTATGTCAATTACTGTGTTTCTCAGGTACCTCTCTCTTTAGGACTTCTCTTTTTGCTAGACTTTCCCTCCTCCTATATTCTTTTAGCCTTATTTCTCTGCTTCCCCCACCCCCAGTTTTTAGAAAGATCATGTTCATGATACAGTTTTGACTTCTGATTATTTCCTTAATATGTACCCATAAGCATAACCATGCACTTAAAAATTCCCCTTCTGATTTTGGATGGCTATATAGAAGGAAGAATCTCACTTCACTTTACCATTTTTATACTTAACCATAAACAACTGCGTGATGACTATCTATACATAAATCTTTATCTTCATTTCTGATTCCTTTCATGAGGTTTTATAGAAGGGGCATTGCTGTATAAAAGGCTATGCGCTTTTAAAGGTTTTTGATGCATAATGCCAAATTGCTTTCCTTTCTGGGTCTATGTGAGTAGGAAAGTCTAAGTCATTTTTAGTTCATCCCATATGAGCGAGAAATGTGTTTTCTTTCTCTTCTCAGTGTACTGCAGGGGCCATGTCAGACCTCAGAGCAATATTTGCCGACACTACTTGGCGTAAGAGCCCCTTAGAGTGCAGGTTGCCAGTAGGGATGTCTGGCGCCCTCGCCTAGAGATTCTGAGGCAGTAGCTGTGGGCAGGTCTCTGGACTCAGCGGCAGTCATGTTAACAGGCTCCCAAAGCATGCTTATGGCAGAGCCCTGGGAGAGGTGCTCCTTGAGAGCTGGGGCCAGTGGAGTGGTGAGAGGAATAGAAAATAGGGTAAGTCCCTCAGGCTTGTGCCTCTGAGGTAGAAACTTTGAATGAAATGTTGGGATAGTGTCTATTTCAGGGATCTATAAGGTTGTACTACAGGAGACGCTGAGAGGGAAAAGAAGTGTGGAGAGGAGAGAGGTGATGTTGAAGGGTAGGCATTCAAAAAGGGCAAGGTGAGCTTACTAAC
>NW_017731555.1:1896526-1945546 GCF_001890085.2 Hipposideros armiger | reverse complement strand
TTCTTCCTTTGTCATAGAATAATTGACCATATAGGCATGGGTTTATTTCTGGGCTCTCTATTCTGTTCCATTGATCTATGTGTCTGTTTTTATGCCAATACCCTGCTGTTTTGAGTAGTATTGCCTGGTAGTATAATTTGTTATCAGGTAGTGTGATACCTCCAGTTGTGTTCTTCTTTCTCAGGATTGCCGTGGCTATTTGGGGTCTTTTATGATTCCACATAAATTTTAGGATTAATTCTAGTTCTGTGAAAAATGCCATTGTTATTTTGATAGGGATTGAATTGAATCTGCTACATATTGCTTTGGGTAGTATGGACATTTTATCTATGTTAATTCTTCCTATCCATGAGAATGGTATATGTTTCCATATTTTTGTATCTTCTTTAATTTCTCACCAGGATTATATTCTATCATCGTTTTGGATGGCATCCTTGTCAGTGGCTATATTTTATAGTTTCTCTGTATCTCCATTAATTGCTCAACATCTCACTGTATTTGCTGCAGTCATAGAATCTTAGAACCAAAAGGATATTTTATAGATGATCTGATCCAGCCTCTTACAGTGTAGATGCAGAAATAGATAAAATGCCTGGTCTCAGGTCACACTAATTACCTTGGCCATGGTTTCTGTCACCCTTAGCTAGTTAGTGTGCTTTACCAATCTGTGTTACTTTATATAACACTTTATGTAAATACATAAATAATACTTCACCAATCTGTGTTTCTTCTAGCAACTGCTACTTAAACGGTTTACATGGAAAACATCCTTAGTAGCAATTCCATTCACAAAGAGTCTGTGAAATTCTCTCTTTTACTAAGATGCAGGCTTTGGTGAGGAAAGAATTAGACAACTAGTGTCAAACCTGAAATACATAAAGGAGCCATACTTCCTGTTACTTTAAGCAACTGAGAGCACCGGGAAGAGAATGGCCTTTTGGTTTGACTCCTGATACTGCAGGTGAGAGGAGGCCTTGGCCTCAACTCTGAATCCCTCAGTTGGGCAAGATTTTCATTTTGAGGCCAAATGTTTGAAGACCCGCTCCCATCTTCTAGCTTTCTAACGGTGTCAGAGGCAGAAAGAACACAGCTGGACTCTTGAATTTCAGGTTTAGTTCATATTTCGGGGGGTAAGCAGAAAGAAAAAGGAAAAAAAAAGAAAAGAAAGAAAAAGCCCTTTGGCCCACAAGGTAAGAATCTTTGAAAGTTGTGCGGAGTAAATATGGAGCCCCACATTGCCATCTCCAGAGCCGCATTTCAAAACACAAGGGCACTTCCACTCTCTGACAGAAAGCTAAGAGATTTCACGTCCCTCAATTAAAACATATCTCAAGAGTCAGTGGGAGGCACCTGTGCAGCCCCTACCTGAAGACGCCGTTTTACAGAAAAACTTCCAGCCGTGGGATTCATACAAGGGACACGCTGGCAATTGTGAGTTTCCTTTCAAATCGGCTTCTGTCTGTCATACCTATGTAGTTACAAAATCAAAAGAGATAATAAAGTTCAATTGTATATTCACAGTTTGATATTTCTATTGACAGGTCTCACACAAAAAAACACCATTTCAGGAAACGCTGATTCTGTGTCCCTCTATGAAAGCCTCTGAAAGGCTCTCCTGGGTTGCAAATCCCCACCCAACAATCCCTCTAAATCTGAATCTATAAAGTGGCCCTATCAAGGTTCAAAGGTGTTGAATTGGGCCTCCTCTCCCCAGGTTCTGTTTGTGATTTTAGAATATCCCTCTGATGGTGAGGGAAAAAGGAAACCACCCAGACCAAACCAGACTGAGTTAAAACCCCAGCTCCGCTGGAGAGAAGGGCAGTTAACCCAAGCGTGACCACACCCATAGAGGACAGGAGCTGTGCCTGCACTGAGGCCTTGGGTCTACTGGCAACAACCCCCAGATCTGCCCTGTTGCCTTCTCTTCACCCAGGGAGTCCTTATCAACACTGAATGGTTCTCATGTTTTCAAAATGTCAATATATTTCATTCCTATGGAAATATTCTTCAGGCCCACTAGAAAGCAACAAGCAGGTGTCTCTCTAATTTTTAGAGAAGATTTTTCTTGGAAAATAGGAGTGTGTGTTTGGCTGGATTCAAAACCAGCAGCCTTGTAATGGTGTATGGGACTAGGCTTACGCAAAAGCAGAGCACATCTGAATGCAAAAATTAAATGGAGGAATGGGAGGGGGGGAACAGGTGCTCTTTTATAAAGGCTAAATTCCATATTTACCAAACTGATTTGCATGAGGCATATTTTCAATGAAAATATTGCTACTCATTTTGCTGCATTTGTGCAACAGAAACATAAGGATGGAGCAGAAGAGGAGTGCAGCTCTCAAGCTGTCTTCTTGTACCTACCCTTTAGCCTACAGCTAAGCGGCACATTTGGGAGATTAACTCTTAGAACTTCTGGCTTCCCACTGCCAAGCAGCAGAGCTTCGGGGTTTTTCTAACCCCATGATCCAGCCTCTGAGTCAGCAGTTAAATGAAAATCTAGAAGGGATGGTGAGAATCATTCAATCCATTGGCTATCACCAAGTGAGAACACTTAAATGATCTCAAGAGAAAATTCTATTCTGTTTTCATTCCATGCTTTCTTTTAGCAATCCAAGCCAGCGTTAATTCTTACTACCAAGAATATCTTCCTCTTGTTTTAAACATTTTATTTATGCTTTACTTCCTCTTCATGTAAACCCTAAATGAAAAAGTGCTGTCAGCTACATAGATTATCGCATTTACATCCTTAAATCAACCCTATGATGTAGGTACTATCACATCCCACTTTATAAAGAAAGAAACTCAGGCAGAGAGAGGTGAAGAAACTGACCTTATGTGGTAGACCCAAGATTTAAATTCAGACATCGGAGTCTATATTCACTTGACAAACACATGATGCATTCTCAGATATGGTCAGTTGCAAATGGAGTTACTAACATGCACTAAGGAAGGCCCAGGCCAGAAATAAGAGGTAGAAATTGGAATAAGGTCAGGTAAGCACTTGGCTCATGGAAGATGCTAGAGCAATGGCTGGTAGATCACCCATGTAAATATACACAGATTCACTTACAGGTGGGCAGGTGGTGAGCAGCTTCCAATAAACAAGGCCAGTCTCTTAGTTATTTATGGTCAGTAAATAGAGTAGTCCCCGCAGACTGCTCTAGAGTGGGTTCCAACAGGGCAAATACGGTGGACCTGTGTCTTTAGGGAACTCCCTAAGGGACTGCAGAGTACCAGAGTCACCATGAAGTTTCTATTTATCTTTGAGAGTACCCTTCAAAGGTCTCGTTAAAGCATATTATAGAGAAGTGAAGCTCCCAGAATGCTTCACTCTTTCTTTGTTGAAATCAGACAAACTCAGAACCAGTCCAGGCCTCCTACGGGTTTTCTTCTCCTTAGGGAACTAGAGGCTCCAGACAGAGCCTTGAGTTTCAGGATAGCAATTTAAGACGTGAAAAATGGTCTCTTGGAGTTTGCGTTTCTTTCATTACGAGTGAAGCTGAGCACTTTTTTTCAAGTGCTACGCCCATTTTTCTATTGGGTTGTTGGTCTTTTTCTCATTGAGCAATTTGTTTTTTTAAACCAGAAAGCCCTTATGTGAGTGATTGGATCTGCTTCCTGCTTGATCTCACTTAAAGTCTCATTAGCCTGTGCAAAAAGGTTTTCACTATGGTAATTTTATTCAAAATTTTGAACAGTACAAATTTGATCATTGCAAGGATCCGTTAGCACTCATGCAACCTCATCTGCCATGCTGGAGAATGAGAGTTTATTGCATCATAAAAATGTTACCCTCCACTTGCACTAGGCAAGTATTGAAATTTTTATGAGCTCTTCTTAACCTAAGTTATCAATAAATGACACATGATTCTTGACTGGGCTAATCCTAGATTGATGCGACTTATTTGATAAATCAACACCATAAAGAAACTCTGGGCTTGATGGCCTGGTTGTTCAAGGAGAGAAGGAGGATTTTGACTCTGAGTTACCAAATTTGACTCCAACAGTGAAAAATGGACAGTCATGTTAGCCTCCTGAGAGTTTATCCCCACTGGTCAAAGGCATGGATGAACAGCTACAATCGGGTCCCCTCTGCACCTTGGTTGTTACAGCACAATGACTCCCTCCTAACCTCGTTGTCTATTTGATCTGCCCCAGAAGAGGCCAAATTTCCAAAGGTCTTTTCTGGTGGCTCTCGCACTTTAATGTGTATCAGGATCATCCAGGAAGCTACAGTTTTAAACAAATCCACCGGTGATTCCAAAGCACGAGGTCAGAAGGCACACTGGGAAACTCAGCTAGCGAAAACCATGCTGGGTTACTAAATCAAAATTTCAAGGGACATGGCCCAGGAATCTGCAGTTTTACAGGCACACCTGCTCATTCTCATGCACCCTGAAGAGAAGAACCCCAGCGCTAAGGGGGCATGCCATGAAACAGCCACGAAAAGGCTGATGGAGTCGGAAGGATTTTTTTTTAAAATTTTTTTAGAATGTTTCCTCCCATACATTTAGAATTGTTGGTTGTGATTCAAAGAGACTTTAAAGTTTTACTCTTCCCCACAGCTACTTTTTGGGGGCTCAGCATCTGTTTTACCTCCTTTCTCTCCTTCCCCAAACCCTACAAAATCATAAAGTTAGTGAGTGAGAAGAAATCTGTCCTCAAAGGGAACTGGTCACAAATGGGAGGAGAGCAGTAGGGATTTCTCCCTGAAGATGTCCCTCTTTGAGGCCTTGTCCTTAATTGGGAGCACAGCTTGAAATCTCCTCTGAGCAGGTGTTCCCTGACTCGCTCCATTTCCACTTGCAGGGCTCCGGTTTTGGGCCAAGCTCTTCTTCCCCTGAAAAGGAGATTCCCTTTGGAGAATCATCCAGTAAGAAAAGTAATAGCTAACATTGAATTACGCCAGATATGGTGGTAAATGCTTTTATACATATTACAATAATCCTAAGAGGTGATACTGTTACTGTTCTCATTTCAGGTGAGAAAACAGACTCAAGGAGATTGAGCAACTTGGTGCAAATCACACAGCAGGGACGTGGAAAAAGAACTCAAACCTGGTAGTCTGACTCCAGAGCCCCTACTCTTTTTTACTCAGGATGTGTTCCCACTAGCAGTTTTTAATCCTCACCAGGTATATTTTCGAACTACTACTCATACTGATCAGGTAGTGTGATCTAGTAGAACAAGAAGAGTTCAAAAATCAAAAGCTCTGGAATTCTTCCGACACTGCAATTCTGTGTAAATCAATTTCTTTTACTACCTTCTTATAACCATGTGTAAGAAGTACAGATGATATTGTTATGATAGTTGTAAAACTGGCTTATGTAACTGTATGTACATGTGCAAACATACTACGACTTAGTTTAAAATATGCCTGGCCGAGGGATCATCCCCAAGGGTAGTAGCAGTCCCTTTAAACCAGCTCAGGTTGCCACCGGGGCACTGGAAAAAATGTGACAGTGGAATGCAGGAGACTTGCTCTGTCTCACCTCTGCAAATGTGTGTGACTTGGACAATTATGCCACATTTCTGGAACTCATTTTTTCAACTGTAAAATGAAAAGAATCAATTAAGCCAATAGTTTAAAATTTTTAAACATAATAAATAGTGCCTAATACATTCCCATTATTGAAAAAATCCAAACAATATGGATAAAGTAAAAACCTTTGTTGAAAACCACCCAATCCCACTAATCCCTTGAATAGTTACTGTAAGCAATATGGTGCAATGTGTCATTCCATTCACTTTTACTAAACATGCACATACCTTTACAAATATACAGATTCTTTTGTTCTTATTTTACATAAATGATATCAGATCAGTATTTCTTAATTCACTTTTTTGGATTTTTTTTTTGAGATTTTATTGGGGAATTGGGGAATGGAACACTGTGTTTTTCCAGGACCCATCAGCTCCAAGTCAAGTTGTTGTCCTTCAATCTTAGTTGTGGAGGTTCACAGCTCAGCTCCAAGTCCAGTTGCCATTTTCAATCTAGTTGCAGAGGGCGCAGCCCACCATCCCATGCGGGAGTGGAACTAGTGACCCTGTCGCTCAGAGCTTGTGCTCTAACCAACTGCACCACCCAGCCGGCCCTCATTTTTTTTCCAATTTTTAAGAACATATGGAAGTTAAATATCTCTTTCCATTCTGGAAAATGGACATGTTCACAGCATTTTAAATATAACATCTTCCAGGATATTTATGGAGTCCCTTGAACCTCACCCAGTGGTTCCTTCCATGCCTTCCAGATTCAGAAGCCTGGATTAGAAGTTTCCAAGGACTATCTAGTCCAAAAATTATGTCCTATAATTTTAAGTACAGGGCCATTCTGGGTTTCTAAGCTCTCCATGTCAAACTTTCCCCCCTCTACTCCTTTCCACAAAAGAGCATCTGCTTCATTTAAACAAAATTTTAGTTTTATCAAAGTCTCCCATGTATACAGTTTTACAATCATATGGGCAAAACTCATAATGGCAAAAAATTTTTTCTCCAATTCCAAATCATGCTTTCCAGAGGCAAACTCTTTCTCTTTCAGTTGTTCCTTCTGAGATTTTCCGCCATGTTTCTGAATAATATGCTTACAATTGGTTTATTGAAAAGACTTAACTCGATGATACATAAACAGAAAATGGCTTTAGTTTTTTTCTGCCATAGCCTTTGATCTTTCCTGACCTTAATGCCGTCTCAGGTATATCTCTTAGGTTTTAATTATAATTTAGACATAATAATTATTAGAGATAAGTTAGTCTAGCTCTACTTGTATACTTCAGTTAAATCTGGTTTAGTTCCTCCCTCCTCTCAGCTCAGGCTTGGCCCGTGGCTGAGGGGTGGGCAGGGATAACGACGGCTCCGATGTGTGGGTCAGAGTCACCCCCCTCCAATACAGTAGTTCCTTTCTTTGCCTGCTGCTTTCCTGGTTTAAGGAGTCCAAAGTAACTCAGTGGTAGTCCCAACTCCAAGTTCCCCAGAACCCTAACTGAGCTTCCTGGCCCCTGAGGGCTTGTGAACGACCTGGCTGATGTTCATGGGAAGAATCATTACTGCCTTGTCTACCTGGCTGTTAAGACCTCCTCTCTGATGGGTGCTTTTTGGTGAACACAAAGATTCCATAGACACATCCACATACCCCTTCCCCAGTACTCTCTGTCTCTGATACTACTCTTATTGATTGCAGGACCCTGGCCACGCAGCCCAGTCATTTGCCACTGACCAGGAGTCCCTTTACAACCTCTCGGTGCAAGAAGTGAACAGCCATATGTATGCTCAGAGCTCTGTAGGCTGGGAGAATATCCTTTCCCCTCCATCCTCCAGAGCCATCTGAGTGAGGCTGCAATGTGGCAGAAGTTCACTCTCAGCCAGCACAGACATATAATGCCAGCTTGTCAGTGAATCTGCCCTAACTTCTTTCCTCTTCCTTTATTTGGCCAAAGTGGGTTCCCAAGAACATGTAGGTGTGAGCTGAGGGTACAACAAGGTATGTGATACGGGAGTCTAGGCCCCCTATCCATGTAATTTACCTGTGTTTTCCACACCTGCCCAGGCTAGATCCTGAGAGTATCATTTCTGTTTTAGAATGGATGACTGCTGTGCTCCATTTTCCATGCCATCTTTCATGAATTCCCTCAATTATTAGTTTTATTAAATACCATAACATGGAACAAATATTCTTGCAGAAAATGTATGGAAGAGAAAACACCCAGACTAAACACGCCATATGAGAACTGATACAGGATCTGGCAAATTCTGGGCAATTCCAGCTGTAAAGTGCATTCACTTCTCCCTCAACCACAGATGCTTTCCCTCTTTTCCTAAATGAATGTGGAACCTTGTAGTGCACACACTCCTGTGTTTCTTCCTCAGCATTGCCCGGACCTTCAATTCATACACTAGAACGTAGAATCAGTCAAGAATTTGCTCTCTGGTTATGTCAAACCATGATCTCTTATCCTGCTATGCCTGTGAAAGCCACTAGCCTGGCCACAGCTTTTGCTGTTTCATCCATTCTCTCCCAAAGGCAGAAACATAATATGAGTGACAGCCCCAGGCCACCTCCCCAGTGTTGCCCAAGAAAGGAGGACCCAAGCTTTTAACGGAGGCCCTAGGCTTGTTTTTCCGCTCTATTCCATTACTAATTCTTTCTTGACCAGAGAGACACTTGCCCTCTGCAAATGGGTCCACCACTGAGCTCCTTGCTCTTCAGTCTTGCGTCACTTCTCTACGGCACACCTGTCTAGTGCAATCATATCACAAGCATTTTAAGCATTTGCCCCAGTAATCACAGTACAAAGAGATGTGGCTTTCTCGTTCTTAAAAAGCAGAGAGCCAGCAAGTAAGATGTTTCTGATACTTCTTCCTCTTAATACTTCTTTTCTTCTGCTCTGACTTGGGACACTGAGTGGTGATTATAATTACTTTATAACAATGGAATGGATTATTATAGCAGGAGAAAATGTTTCAAAGGAGTACTTAAATCCATCAAAGCATCCCTTACCTAAGTTTGCTAACTTAAATGAAGAATTGTTAACAATGTATTCTTGTTCATTTGTCAAATGTTCTTCCTGACCTTTTCTTGTTTCACATTTTGAAAGGAAATTATGGTAAAATTGTCTGAGCGACCCTCTCTGGATCGAGACTCTACTTAGCTCTGTACCTTGGGCTTGCCCTGAGCTGGAGCTGCTGCACATCCCCATCCTCTTTCCACAGGAGCCTTTCAAAGCACTTCTAGGGGCAGCAGGTGAGGTTAAGCCCCTCCCCTGCCACCAAACCCATTCATATTCTTCCTGAATCCATGACAGACTCTGGTGTGACCTTGCTCTGTTCAGTCCATAGAGGCCATAGGGCTCGATTCTGTATGCCTTTCCTGCCATGTTCGTGGACCTTCTTTTTGACTTTTAACATATAAACAGTAAGAAAACTGATACGAATAAGAAAAGAGCAGACAAGAGAGGCAGAAATGAGTCCTATGAGAAAGTATCTATGGAATTATAGACTTTATCATGAAGAAAGTGTAAAAACCTGAATGGCTATTCTAAAGTCACCCTGACATGAGATGGTCAGAGGCTCCCTGAAGAAGCTGGGCTTGGGAGGGTCTCTAACTGACGGGTAGGAATCGGAAACTCAGGCAAACTGGGCCTCCTAAGTAAGGGAAACAGTGGGAGCGAGTGCACAGAGGGCCGGCGTGTTGTAGTTCTGTGGGGAGAGAGTAGCCCCATGATGCTGGGATAGAGAGTTTGTCAAGGAAGAAACGAGAGAGGAGGCAGGGTGGGTGGATGGATTTGGGTGGCGTGTGGAGATCCTAGAATGCCAGACTAAGTGGGTGGGATTGTATCCTGGAGTGTGGGAATTCTTGGACGGTTTTGATAAAGGGAGTGGCAAGATAAAGGGAAGTTTTGAGGAGATAAATAAGCTGATGGGGTATAGCACACTAGAGTTAAAGAGAGACCAGAGGCAGAAAGACTAGCCAGCTATCAAGGCCATAGCAGCAGGACTAGAGAGGAAGGGGTGGCCTGAGCATCACTTGGTGGGCAGGTTACAGTTCTCTCTGCAGGACCCACACTTCCTCATTTTACAGATTGCTCCAGCCCCATTCCAATGGTGACAGGGATCAACTCAGGGGTGATGGGTATAGGACACGATTGGAATTTTAGTTTGGAGTGGGAGGAATGGAGGTCACAGGGCTGGAAGTTACTGGCTGCCATCTTCAGTGCCAGGGAATTCTATCTGTGGTAGATGGGAATGAGGCCAGCTCACATCAGAGGTAGTAGAATCAAGAGATGAGGGAGTGGGGAGAGAACTGACGACCTACAACCTGATTTGGGTTCCTAGATCCAGTTGTGCTACTCTAGTGTTCCAAGTCATGTGAATCAAGAAATTTTGACCTCAGAAGTTAAAAGAGTCCAAATGAATACAGATATACGTTTTAAAAGTCTCAGTAGGATTTGTGGAGTTTGGAGAAAATCAGGAATAGACAATTCCATTTTTATCCTGGGTAGCCAAGTGTATCAAGCTTAGTGGCTAGCATACAGATGCATTCAGAATTTTAACGAATGGATGAGTGAATGAATGAATGATGCAAGACCGAGGGAAAATGTCAACATACTGATATGAATTGTTTTCAAATATAGCGTGTTTAATCTTTAAAAAATACACATTTTACAAGTAAATTTCTGCCTCATTGATACCATAAAGTTACATTTACCCACTGCTATGAAATTGGTATCAATATTCATAGAAGAAAAAGCAACTTCTAATAGTAAAGGAAAGGAGGGAGAGAAAGGATGGAGGGGTATGTGAAAGGTCTATGACAAAAACACACCTTTTTATTTACAGCCCTAGAAAATCACTGAAAATATATTTCCGCCCATTAAAAGATGGTAGGGCATCATGTAATTTGTGATTACACACATTAGCACAGGGTTCTAGTCTTTTGCCAAAGACAGTAAACTGCCCTAGGGCCTCTTTTTCAGAAGTTTGCTTTCATTTTGGGATGAGTTCAGAACTTAACTTGGACTTGAATGGCAGAGCCAACAAGGATGTTACTCTGTGAGGAGACAGCTGCCAGAGGGCTTCACGGGCTGAGCAGGATTGTTGTCATGGTGCCAGAGCACACATCCCACATCTCTCTTACAGTGTGTCATTGACACGCCTGCCAGCAGTATGGCTTATATCCCCTCTCCTTGAACTTGAGCAGACTTTTGATTTGGTTATAACCAAGAGAATGAGGCAAATGCAACTCTGCGTGAGTTCTGAGGCTAGGTGGTAAAAGGCAGGCAGCTTCTGCCTCCTTCCTGGAACACTGGAGCCCTGAGCTGCATGGACGCAGCCTAACTGTTCCAAGGCTACCATGCTGTGAGGAAGCTCAGCCAGTCCACAGGGAGAGGGCTCATGAAGAAACCTAAGAACACAAGAACAGAAAGAAAAAGCACCTGGCCAGCCCATTTGCTCCAGACACTGCACTGGTGACTCCAGCCGCTGTCTGACTGACTGCAGGAGGAAACTGCCTGATCAAGCCCTTCCTGAATTCCTGATGCACAGAAACCATGAGGTAATTTGTTGCTCAGCAATAATAACCAGAACAGTCATGTAGCCATTGGAAGGGGGTTTTAGCTATTACTGGATCTTCTGATATCCTAGAAAATTCGTCAGGCTCCAGATCTATTTTGCCAGCTCCAAAATGGACCCGCCCTATGCATATTTGACTTCATCTACTCCAAAGAACAAATGTTTAGAGTATCTCACATAGACGGTGTGAGCTGCCTATACTATGGTACTTTATCTCTGAAAAGAGCTATAAACACACAGGTTAAACCTCTATTAAAAGATACATGTCTATGCAATTAGCAGAACTCAAATACTAGTGTAAAGTGCCAAGATTTGTTTTTAATCATTTCTCTAAAAAATACAGGAAAAATAAATTATTTATTATGTTAACTTTAACTACTGGAAATGTAAGACTGTTACATATATACCAATGTGAGGCTTTTTATAGTCTTAATTTTCCAATAACAATGAAAAATTTTTGACAATGCACAGATTAGGCACTGAATAAATGTTCCAGTAAGATTACATTATGTAGCTTTTGTAACTCAATGTGGTGGAATATTGCATTTTCCTGCCACTGAAAATAGAGTGAAATGCAGTTATTAGAATTATTGCAATATCTGTATGCACATTTTCAAATATAAATGGCACACTATAAACATAAATCATCCAACTATAGTGTGATTATGTTGAAATAATACAACATTGGACATAAATGAAGAGAAATGATGTTGAACTGCCTTTCCAGCTACAAGATTTAAAATTCTACCATGAAGATCAGAATTATAATTGGAAAACTGGGTAAATACTGTGGCAATAGCACCAATCTCTTTGAAACTGAAACTATAGATATCTATTCCTATTTATCTCACCAGGCACTTCCTTTGCACTGCACAAAATAGTTATATGACTAGCAGAAATGAGGTAGGATGGTAGTGTAAATTGGAGATAAAATTTAAACCAGGCGAGGTGGTTAAAACTAAAATGAAGCAATGGTTTTGTTTGAAAGGCTCCAAATAAGAGGCAAAATATAGGGATCCTATAATGTACCATTATCTATAGAAGCCCACAGGAAATCAGGGGCCATTGGTAGCTTACATGTCAAAAATATAGATTTTCTACATTTTTCAGAATGAGTAAACTTTGTACCCTCAGTTGAACTCCAGGCTGTCTGACCTCGCACTAGTGCCCAAGCACAAAGAGGTGAAACACAGACAAGGAAAGTGTGAAAATCATGTCTTGTCTTGTCGTGAAGGGGCTGAGGCAGGAAACGAGTAGGATGCGTCCATTGATTTCAACGAGACCATTTACAGCGTCTCACAGTCTCCAAAATTGTTGTCCAGTTTACAACAGTGGGTGGGCAGCAATGAAAATTCAGGATGTGGGAGGGAAGGGGAGAGGCGAGACAGAAAAAACAAGGGGTAAAGGCAGTTCTGTAGCCCTCTTGTCTTGCTGATAAAGCAAATCATTTATAGCCATAAAAGACCCTGATGAGACTTCTAGAACTTCTGGACTAGTCAATTTCAACACTGTCAAACCAATGCCAGTGCCTCTTCTTGTGATGAATCTCTTGTAATGCCCCTTTATTTTCCTGAAATGAAATTCAACCTACCTGGACATGAAATATTTTTAAAGCCCATAAAATGACTTAAGTAAAATAAATGACCTAAGGCAAAATAAAAGGCAAGTAATACATAATAACACAAGAGGTATTTAAATATATAGATGCTCAGGTCCAAATACTGCCATCATGTGTAAGTAGAATCACTGAGAGCTACAAACACAGACCTTAGAGTGGTGACTGTTGTGTTAGCACATTCAATACCATGAGCTGTGTTGCAATTGGTGGTGTGATTTTCCAAAATTGGGAGCAACTTTTGGTCAAGTTCCAAAAGAAACAAAGCAAAATCCTTGATTTACACAAGATTCCAGAAAAATAGAGCATCATTAAAACTATGCAAAATACTTCGGGTTTCTACAAAAAATAATATATGTTTTTTGGTTTTATTTTAAGGGTGTACATTCTAGTCTCAAGTGATCATAAAAACATTCTTCACTTGTGTGAACGTCCAGTGGGGGATATTTGAAAGTCAAGCAGAAAGTGTGGCAAATTCTCATTGTACAGGGCCAGATATCCAGCCACCCACACTCTCACTAAATATCAGTAGTGCCCCCCCCCCATCCTCTCCATCATTTTGACAATTAATTTGTCCCCATGAATTTCCAAAACACCACTGATTTAGATGAATCAAACCTTTGGCTTTTGTTTAGATGGTGTCACACTCTCCCAACCAATGAGAGTCTATCTTTTACTCATTTTGTAGAAAGGAGCACTGGAAGAGAAGGGGTAGAAACTAAGTTATAACAGCCCAAAGACCAGACTTTGAAGCTGGGGTAGGAGAGGGCCTGTGAGACACAGTGGAGTATCCTGCTGGAATTTGCTGGGCTTGGGAGGGAATTCCCATCTCCATAAAGCTGTGAGTTAGGAAGGCAGAATGGAGAAGTCTCAGGCATGCCTGAGTTTCTCTCCTTAGATTAATATAGTTAAGGATGTCCATAAAAAGCCACCAAGATTGTTCTTCTGAACCATCCAGGCAAGGGAATACACAATACTGTTTATAAGAATCCGACGCCCTCTTTGTCTCCCAATTGCAGTCTAGCCTCTGTGCCTGACTTTATCATGGTTGGGGTGTAGTGAGGAAGAAAATAAGCTGCTATGCACTGGGCAGTCTTTCCCTCAGAGTACCCTGCTTGTGGCAGAGAGAAAGAAAGATTCTCGGTGGGCCTGCTTTACCAGGGAGTCAGCGCGGTTCCCCTCCGGCACTGCTCTCATTTCTTCACCCTGTCAGGGAAATCTTTACTTTTTCATGAACGGTGTTAGATCCTCAGCATGGGTGCAGTTTTCAAAAATAAAAAATAAATTCTCTTTCGCACACACAAAGAACAAATGGATGGGGTTCCTGTGTCATTGAGTCCAAAGGTGTCCCACAGGAGTTCCCCGTGAACACTCCCCATAAGCATTCCTTTCTGGGGCTGGACAGGACCCTGTCCAGAGCTGGAGGCACGCCTGACCATCTCAGGAGCAAGCTCAGAATCTTCTCTCACTTTGGTGATGGGGACTGTCTGGCTGGCAACCCCACACCAGTGGCATAGGTAACAGTAAAATATAACATAATAATTAGGGGGCCGGCTGAGTGGCGCGTTGGTTAAGATTTGGCTTGGGAGTGCCAGCTCTGAGCAGCAGGGCCCCAGTTTGGACCCCACATGAGGGCCAGTGATGTTGCGCCCTCTACAGCTAAGATGGTGAACAACAGCTCGACCTGGAGCTGGGCTGCCATGAGTTGCTGACAACGGCGTAGGCTGCAGCCTCTGCTGCAGTGGGCTGATGTAATGTACCATGAGTGGCCGGCAGCCAGTTTGAGCGGCCAGCAGCCAGTGTGAGCTGCCATGAGCGATCTGCCAATGGCCGGCGACCGATCTGCCTCACCCAGGAAGAACGCAATGATAACACCAACATGGGCTAGTGAAGCAATGTCCTCCACAACTAGAATGAAGAGCAATAGAACAGCAACTTGTCTGTTCCCCTCCCCCAATTCCCCAATAAAATCTTAAAAAAAAAAATAGGAAGTGATGCATTTTGAGTATTTACTACCTTTGCTTTAGTAAAATGTATTTAACTTGTTTACTAGTATCATTTAGAATAATGAATTAATTATATATTTCAATTTCTAACAATGCTGTGTTTAACAACCAGCTTGCAAAATTCCTGAAATTTTAGCAATTAGTTCTTACAGAATTATATGAGCCAGTTCCAAGACACCAGTAGGATAAGGTATAGTGGGGAGATAGTCACTATTTTACACTTAAAAAGTGGCTTTTGAACTCAGATGTGAAGCAAGTGAGGGGTGAGCTCTGTGAGAATCCAGGCAGGTGGCACAGCATCTGCAAAGGCTGTCCTCAGGGAGCTTGATTGACATGTTCCAAGAACTGACAGGAGGCCAGTGTGGCTGGATTCGAGTGGAAGGGGAGAGAATGGAAGAGAGGGGCTCAGATGGAAGGGTTTGAGCAGGGAAGCGTCATGAACCAGAGCGTAGGACAGCATTTCCTGAAAGGTGCTGGGTGATGGAGGTGCCATACAACAACTTGACGGGAAATATCAGGTATCTCCGTTCTTGAAAGACTTTTCAGCTGCACACTAACTGGATTTACCACAGGTGACCCCACTACACAGAGGGCAGAGCCGGACACCTTGTGTTCACTCGTCTTTCCCTCTCTCTTCCCACCACTTCCTCCCTTGCAAGCATTCTTCTCCCTTCACATTATCCAGAGGATTTCAGCTCTTTCTAGTCCTGATGTCAAACTCAACTCTAAACCCATCATAAGGCTCAGTTAAACAAAAAGGCCTTCCTCTCCATCAATAGCAAGGGCCATGATAAGCCTCTCTCTTATAGTAACATACAAATGACTTACCAGTAATTATGTTGGAGGTCCCTCCAAAACAAATTATACTCCCATTACTAAAAAGAGGCATAAATCCAATGCATCATTTTGCCACCTGACTTATAATAGGTAGCATTGTACTGAGGGCTTACTCTGCACCCAGTGATAAGTGCTCACATATACAGGATGACCATAATCCTGGATAAATGATGCCACCAAGGATATCTTCAACCTATGGAAAATAACATCACCTATGTTTCTGGCCTTTACAGATACGCTGCATTAGCTCTCTTCCCCCTCCCCAACCTTGACCCCCTCCTACAACCACCTCTGGTAGGAATATTATCCATGTGTTACAGATAAGGAAATTGAGGTTTAAACAAGTTAAGTGACTTGTACCAGGTTTTATAGCTGGGATTCAGGACCACATCTATCTGACTCCAAAGGCAGCTCTTACCTGCCCTCCTCAGCTCCCACCCCACTGCATCCTGTACTGACTGTTCCAGAACCTTGTACCCTCAAAAGACACACATGCCTTGCAATTAAGAATAACAAAAATACACTGATATTTTCCATCGATTGTTATACTCATATAAGTAAATAAGAACTCACCTTTTAATTATAATCACTGAAGCAGTTTTAAAATCTTACAAAGTATCATCCATAAGTATAGAATTTTTTTGTAATTTTAAAAGAGAAAGCAATTAGCCTTGTGTTTTCATGTTGTTGTTTGCTCGCAGACTTCAAAATTCAGTTTCAATCAGAGTTGCCTGTGGGTAAAGCACCATCATCAATACTTCATTCAAGGTCCACATGCCTCTTACCTTGGCGACTCTTGATCCCTTTTTGTAACAGCTGCCAAAAACTCAGTCTTTCCCATAGCTGGGAGTCACGAGCCTGTTGTGGGTTTCTCGGTCTCACTCAGGGAGTTACAATATGAAGTTTAGTCATAGTATATTTTGGAGACAGGAAAGAGCCACAGAACACATCACTCCAAGCCAGTCTGTTTCTGATGCACCAAACAGTCTTTGTCACGCTTCTTACTCACTCTAGAAATATCAGTCACCCTGCTGTTTTCCCAAAGTGGTGACATTTTTCTTTAGCTGAGCCATAAAGCTTGACCTTGGAAAGGAGAACTGTGGGAGAGTAGACACCAGTGAGTAAACACCAGCTGGGGATAGCAGGATCTTGAAACAAGTCTGTGACAGTTTTGATGGCCATGAAGGAAGGCTGAATAAAGTCGTATTTTCAATCTACATGGCTTTCCCTTCCTTTTCTGAGAAAACATAAATTGTAGGATTTTGTAAGAAAATGCTGTGGACAATGAAAAATCAAGGAAAATACTAAACCAAATAAAAGCAGAAATACTATATACATTAACAAATGAGTAAAACAACAACAAAAACACTTTCTAAAGAGCAATACAAAATTCTTCAAAGATGTGTATAATTTTGATGCAGGATATCCACTTTTAGGAACTTCTCTTAAGGAAGTAATTAGAGATGTCTTTAAATATTTAGCCTCAGAAATGTTTATCCTAACATTGTTTGTATTGACCAAATGATTGGGGAAAATATAAACATTCAATAATAGAAGATTAGTTTAGAAATTTCTGGTCTATCCAAATGGTGGCATACTATGCAGCCATTTAAAATAATACTGTGGAACTTATTTATTGATGTCAAAAGAAATTATTTTAGAGTGAAAAAAATTCATATTAAAAAATTATATGGGGGAAGTTCTGCTTCTGGCCAAGAAGGACTACCAGGAACCTGATTTACCCTCCTGCCAGAAACAACCAAAAAAACAGACACACTATATGAATGATGATTTTTGAGATACTATACTTTAATCAACCAAGGACAGTGATATCACAGAAATGGAAAATAAATGAGGAGCCCTACTACCTACCACCTTAGCTTACTGCCTTAAGAGAATTTCTATACCACAGTAAAGACCCAGGCATAGACCAGTGGGTTTCCTGAGTTACAAAGATGGAAGAGAAAGTACAAAAACACTAGTGGACAGGAAAGAGAGACTGAGAGCTTCACACAGAGAAAGCTCTGGAAATATGCAGAGTCAGTCTCAAGTATTGAGCTTAGTACTGATTAGTGTATGTATGTGAGGAAAGTACTTGAGGCTAGGGAAGGAACCACTCAAAGGATTAGAGAGAGCAGTGCCTAACACACAAACAGTGCCAGGAGAAGTGCCTGTTCCCATTAGACAGACTAGAAAGCCTCATAATTCATACGGCCTTGAGTAGAGTATGCAAAATGACTTTGCTGTAGTAATGGAGAATAATACTCCTAGACAGAGCCCTACCCCAATCCTGCCTGATAACCCTTAAAAACAAGATCGCAAAGGATCAAACTCTTCCAAGTAAGTAAACTATATCACAAAGTTCAATAATATTCAATATTAATAGGAATACAAAAGTATCCAGTACACAGCAGGTAAAATTTACAATGTCTGGCATCCAGACATTGTAAGGAAAATAAAAGAAGAAAAAATAAAACTCACAAGGAGAAAAATTAATCAAAACTGACCCAGAACTGGCACAGATGTTAGAGCTAGTAGACAAGGACACAGAAAGAGTTCTTACAATTGTGCTCCATGTGTTTGAAAACTTAAATAGATACATGAGAGATACAAAAAGACACCAATTAAGCTTTTGGTGATTAAATATGCAATGTCTAAGATTAAAAAAAAAATTCATTAGATGGGATTAACGGGAGACTATACATTGCAGAAGAGAGGAATAGTGAATGTGAAGACACAGCAATAGAAACTATCAAATATAAAACAGAGTGAAAGGGAATTTTAAACATATGAATTGGTAAGCAGTATAACAATTTCAAGCAGACTAACATACATGTAAGTAAAAGCCCTAAAGGAGAGAAGAGGCAGATGGGAATCAAAAAAAATATTTGAGGAAATAATGGCCAATCATGTTTCAATTTTGATGAAAGCTATATACACAGGGATACAAGAAATCCAAGCACTCAGAGAAATAGGAAGAAAACTACATCAAGGCACATCAAAATCAAATTGTTCAAAATCAGGGATATAAAGAAAATCTTAAAGAAAGCCAGGAAAAAAGGCATGTTACATACAGAGGAACAAACATAGGAATGACAGAAGACTTTTTGTAGAAGCAATGCAAACAAGAAGACAGTGGAGCAGGATCTTTGAAATATTGAAAGAAAAAATTGTCCATTTATACCCTATGCAGTGATACTATCTTTTGAAAATGAAACAAAATAAAGACATTTTCAGACATACAAAAGCTGAAAGAATTCATTACTAGTAGACTGCATTATAAAAAATATTTAAAAAATTTATTTAAAAAAAAAAAGATTCCAGACAGAAATATGGATCTACACAAAGCAATGAAGAGCACCAGATGTGGTAACTAGAATATATGAGGTATTTTAAGGTATTTTTTAATATTTAAATTTTTTAAAAAGAAATTTAAAAGATAATTGACTTTTTAAACAAAAATAATACAATGTAGTAGGGAGGATATAATACATGTGACAGTAAAATGAACACCAACGATAGCACAGAGGTCAGGAGGGGAGAAATAGAAGTACATGATTGCACATGAAATAATTTAATATCACTTGAAGGTAGACTGTGATAAGTTAAAGATATGTACTATAAAACACTAAAGCAAACACTAAAATTTAAAAAAATTATAGTTAATAAGCCAACAAAGGTGATAAAATGTAATCATAAAACATCAAATAACCAACAAGAAAACTGAAAGGAGGAAAAGGAGGAACAAAGAACACATGGGATGAATAAAAGAGAAACAGCAGGATGAAAGATTTAACCCTAACCTTATCAATAATTACATTAAACAAAAATGGTCTCAACTTCCCAATTAAAAGCCAGAGATTGTCAGAATGCATTTAAAAAGCAAGGCTCAACTATATACCATCCACAGGAAATGCATTTTAAATATAAAAAATACAAATGGGTTAAAAGTTAAAAGATGGAAAAGATATACCATGCTACCACCATTCAAATAAAAGCTGAAATGGCTGTATATAATATCAAACAATGTAGATTTCAGAACAAAGAGTATTACCAGAGATAAAAAGGGGCATTTCATAGTGATAAAGAGTTCATTAAAAAGACATAATTCTAAATGTTTATGCTCTTAATATGTTTATGACCTTAAAATGTTTATGCCCTTAATAATTGCAGATATGCCTCACATATCTGCAAAATATATGAACCAAAAAACTAAAAGAACTTCAAGGAGAAATAGACTAATCTACAATTGTAGTAGGAGATTTCAACTGCCTTCTCTCAAGAACTGATAAATAAGTAAACAGAAAATAAGTAAGGATATAGGATATTTGAAAAACATTATCAACGAACTTGACCTAATTGACTTTTAAAAAACAGTCCTTCCAACAGTAGCAGAATACAAATTATTTTCAAGTATATATAAGAAACATTTATAAAGTTAGACAATATTATCTAGGCTATAAAATAAGTCTTACCTTATAAATTTAAAAGGATATATGTCATACAATTTTGTTTTCTGACTATGGTGGAATTAAATTAGAAATCAATAATGAAAAGATTTCTGAAAAAAACTCTCCAAATATTTGGAAATTAATGACATACTTCTTAATAATCCATGGACTAAAGAAGCAATCAAAGGGAAATGATAAAATATTTTGGGTAAATGAAAACACAACGTATCAGAGTTTGTAGCATGCTGCTAAAGTAGTACTTTAGGGGGAAATTATAGATTTAAATGCCTATGTTAGAAAAGAAAAAAGGTCTCAAATCAATGGCTTTGGCTTTTAGCTTAAGAAACTATAAAAAGAAGAGCAAATTAAACCCAAAGTAAGAAGAAAAGAAATAATAAAGATCAGAGCAAAGGAAACAGAAAAACAATAGGAAAAAACAGTGAAAACAAACGCTGATTCTTTGGAAAAGTCAACAAAATTGATAGTCTCTAGCCAGACTGATCAGGGGGAAAAGAAAGAGTAAAGACACAAATTACCAAAATCAGAAATGAGAGTGGTGACTTCACTGCAGATCCTATTACAAGGATAATAAGAGGATATTGTGAATAACTTCATGCCAATAAATTTAACAGTAAAAGAAATGGATGAATTCTTCAGAAGACACCAAAAAACAAAGTTTATTCAAGAAGAAATACATAATCTGAATAGCCCTGTGTCTATTAAATACACTGAATTTGTAGATTAAAATCTTCCATCAAAGAAAACTTTAGGCCCAGATTACATTACTGGTTAATTAAACTAAATATTTATGAAAGAAATAATACCAGTTCTACACAAACTTCCAGATAGCTGAAAAGAAGATAAAACTTCCAAACATATCATATGAGACCAGCATTACCCTGATCTCAAAATCAGATAAAAATATTACAAGAAAATTACAAATAGCCTTAATTAATATAAATACAAAAATTCTAAGCAAAATTTTAGCAAGTCAAATTTGACAATATAAATATGATAATATATCATGACCCAGGCATGAAAATCAATCAATGTAATTCACAGTATAAACAAACTATAGGAGAAAAACCATAAGATCATCCCAGTAATGTAGACAAAGCATTTGACAAAATCTAACATCCATTTCTGAAAAAAACTCTCAGCAAACTAGGAATAAAAGTGAGCTTCCTCAACCTGAGGGACATCTGTGAAGAACCTACAACTCACATCATATTTAATGGTCAAAAGACTCAATCCTTTCCTCTTAAGATCAGATCAAGGCAAGGATACCTACCCTCACTACTTCTATTCAATGGTGTACTGGAGAGTCTAGCCAGTGCAGCATGGTAAGGGGGGGGGGGGGGGGGGAGGGAAATGCTATCTAGATTAGAAAGGTAAAAGCAAAGATATCTCTGCAGATATCATGATCATCTACAAGTATATAGAATATAAATCTACAAGAACTAATAAGTGAGTTTAGCATGGTTGCAAGATACAAGATCAACATATAAAAAAATCAGTACTTCTATATACTAGCAAAGAACAATTTGAAATTAAGATTTTTTTCAAAGCACACCATTTATAATTGCCTAACAATAAATCTGACAAGAAATATGAAAGACCTGTGCACAAAACACTGTAAAATACTGCTGAGAGATATTTTAAAATACCTAAATAAATTGAGTCAAATATCAATCATGTTTATAGGTTAGGAGACTCAATATTATTAAGATGTTAATTCTCCTCAAATTCATCTAAAGATTCAAAGTAACTTTTTTAACAGAATTTTACAAGTTGATTATAAAGTTCATGTGGAATGAAGTGCAAAGGACCTAGAATACACAAAACAACTCTGAAAAAGAAGAAGAAAGTTGGAGCACTAACGTCTGATTTCAAAATTTATTGTAATGATATAGTAATAAAGACAGTGAGATATTGGTACAAAAATAGACAAATACAGCAGAATAGAGATTTCAATAATAGACTCACGTATATATGGACAACGAAGTTTTTAAAAGGTGTGAAGCAGAGAAAGGATAGTATTTTTAACAAATAATGCTGGAACAATTGAATATGAGAGAGAGAGAGAGAGAGAGAGAGAGAGAGAGAGAGAGAGAGAGAGGGAGGAAGAAGGAAGAGAAGGAGGAGGAGGAGAGCAACAACTTTGATGATTATCTTGCACCATGTAAAAAATTAACTTAAACTGGATCATAGACCTAAAGATAAAATTTAAAACTATAAAATTTCTAGAAAAAAAATACAGGAGAAAACATTTATGGCTTTGAGTTAGGCAAAGGTTTTTTATATATAACACCAAAAGCTTAAAATTTTAATAAATTGACTTCATTAAAATGGAAAGCTTCTGCTCTACAAAAGACACTGTAAAGAGAATGAAAAGATATTACATAGGCTTGGAGAAAATATTTACGAGTCATATATCTGATAAAGGACTTACATGCAGAATATAAAGAGAACACTCAAAACTCAATAATAAGAAAATAATCCAATTTTTAAAAACGAGCAAAAAGGATATATGCAAATAAGCATATGATAAGGTTCTCAACAACATTAGTCATTAGGAAATACAAATTAGAACTAAAATGGGATCCCATATACATCTATTAGAATAGTAAAGTTTAAAAAACTGACCATTCCAAGTGATGGCAAAGATACGTAGAGGAACCAAACTCTCACATGCTGCTGGTGGGAATGAAAAGTGGCATAGCCACCTGAAAATAATTTGGCAGTTTCGTAAAAAGTTACACAAACACCTCAGTCATAGCCAATTCAGCCATTCCACTCCTAGGTGTTTATGCAAGAGAAAGAAAACATATTCATACAAAGACTTGTACACAAATTTTATGGACATGTTCTATTATAAATGTTTATTTATAATAGCCAAAAGAGGAAACACACCAAATGTCCTTAACAAGTGAAAGGATAAACAAACTGTAGCATATCTATCCAATAGAATTGTATTCAACAATGAAAAGAAAGAAACTCTTGATCATGCTACAACATGAGAGAATTTCAACATAATTATGCTGAGTGAAAGAAGCCAGATAAGAAAGAGTACATAATGTATGATACCATTTATATAAAATTCTAGGAATTTTAACTAATCCATAGTGACAGAAAGCAGGCCTGTAGTTGCCAGAAAATGGAATGATGGGAGAGGCAGGATGGAGGCGTTGTAACTGAGCATGAGGAAACTTTGGAGGGTGATGGATACATTCACTGTCTTAATTGTGGTAATGGTTTCACAGGTATACACACATGTCAATACATTAAATTGCACACTTTTAAAATGTGCAATATATTATGTCACTTATTCATCAATAAAGCTGTCTAAAAATAGTATAGCTTTATTTTGTAAAATAAGTAAAAATATCTGTGCATATTTATATGGTTGGGAGAGGGCATATATGTACACTAAGAGATTGAAACATGGCTTATTTTCCTATTCTCTCCTTTTACCTTCTTTTTCTTTATTTTCCTCTTCTTCTGCTGCATATTTACAATTTCTGATTTTCCAAATATGACATGTATTATGTGTGTAACAAAGTAAAAAAGGAAAACAATGTGGAGCAAAAGAACCAGAGAGATGAAGAGGGAAAGCTAGTGATTTTGGTAACAAAATCAGAAGAAAGAACAGGAGACAGAGTCTGGAGGAATTAATAAAGAACCTCTCTTATTTTAGTGCAAAATTTTTTACAAAAATTTATCAGGAACAAAAAAATTGAGGCGTAAATTGATGACTTTTATACAAACAAACTTGTCACAATTTTCCAAGGCAGTTTGACTAGATTATTACTCTTTCAGAAAGATGTACATAAATAAATAATTACGGTTGGTTATTTTCCAAGCAGCGACTTCAATGCAATGTGCCGAAGTAGAAGATAAGCCCAACTTGTGGCTAAAGGTTTGGAAAGAACAAAATCATTCTCTACATGGCGATGAATTTCCAGCGAAGAGAAGGTGGATGGTCTAGGTCAGATTTATTGCCAGTGGCAATTCTGAAAAAACCGTTTTCTGGTTTTGGAAGAATTAGTTGCTGTATTATTACAGCTGACATACTTAGTGACCTAGATAATTTTCTAGAATCAAAAGGATTAAGCAAGTGACACTTTTGTGTTAGAGCTGATGGCTGGTGAAACTGGGACAAAGAGGTACTAGAAGATCAAATGTTTTACCAAGTCCCAAAGCCCTGACATAGAGCAGCATTCACAGGCAGGGTACGCCAACGGACTGCTGCTTTGTAAAATACACAATAGATGACACTACTGATTGGTTGGGGAAAGAAGGGAGAGTATCCACGGCCGTGGGAGACAAGACGACTCAAGTTGAGATCCCAACTCCACTCTTTCTATAGAGCCATGGGCACTTTGTTTCCCATCAGCCCAATAAGAATTCCAATAGTTAGTGGTGCGTTGTTATGAGGATGAGATGAGATAAAACACGAAAGGTACTTGTGTTTAAAATGTCATACTTACCATAATATCCTTGATAAATTTTAGGATTTTTTTGGTTCATTCCTAAATGAAAACTAAAATAATAAATTAGAATAATAGAACATTGGCTTTGAAGGAGGCTTAGAAATTGTGGTCCAATGCCCCAAACTGAGGCCTGGGGAATTTAAACTGAGACAGAGCCTGACAGCTCTCCCTGTTTCAAGTGTGTCCCATTACACACCACAGTGGCTTGACATCGCTCATCTGGATTCACTGTAAGTTCTTCATCAGCTCATAAGCTTCTACTGAGCAATGATTAGGATGTTTTAAGTAAGTACAAAATGGTCAGCAGAGCCGATCTCGCCAGGGTGCTCGACAAGTGTTACCTGGTGATGGCAATTACATGACAATGTAGAGTCAAGGCAAGTGACCAGTTCCAGAAGCCCCCTAGTGTGAAAATGATCCCATTCTCCCTCCTCTCTCTCTCTCTCTCTCTCTCTCTCTCTCTCTCTCTCTCTCTCTCTCTCTCACACACACACACACACACACACACACACACACACACACACACAGAGAGAGAGAGAGAGAGAGAGAGAGAGAGAGAGAGAGAGAGGGAGTGTCTATTCCTCTTTGTCTTCTTTGTGTGGATCAATAAGCATTTATGCAGCAAAACCAACTCATTATCAATCCAGAATGACCAGGAATAAAATTTATCCTTCAAATAAACTTCCATGGAAGGTTACATCAGATTTGCTGTCCCTACTTATTCTAAAATACTTGCTTAGCACATTGTTTATAAGACAAGAGAAATCAAGTCCTTAACCACTCCTCCCCTCTTTCATGGCAGCTTAGTTCAAATTCCTATTCAGCTTGAATCTGGGATAGAACAGCTTCAATCCCAGCATGCAGCGAAATATAGGGGAGAGTGGAGTCGGAAGTAGACACCCTCCCAGCTTCTCCTGAGTGCTGTCTGTACAGTTTGGTTTCATTCATTATTGTTTTTAAAGCTAATTCTGTTCAATTTAAAACCATGCATCGGAAATGTGTTCCAAATATAAATATACGTTATTTTCCGATGCTCAACAACTTGAGGCCATCCACACTTCCTCTCCCTCCACTACTTAGCAAATTATCAAAACTTGACTCTTTGTCATTCTACAAAACTCTCTTTTGCTTATTCCAAATTCTGCCTTGTCCTGCTGTATATTCACAGATAACAGAAAACAAAGTGACAGTGAAGTGAGAAGGACGTTGAAAGCTAATCGGATCCTTCCAAGGCGGTTGCCAACAGCATCCCGACCCTTGCTGGGAGTCTTCAATATTGCGATGAAAAGTGCAAATTGTAGCTCAAATGCATCTTCAGTCTAAGTGCATTGGGTCATTTACCTTAACAATGTGAACATGCTCTCATTATCATGTTCAACTTGATTAGTGTATGGTCTAACATTTAAAAGTGCACTTCAGATAAAAGGATGTATAAATGCATGATTGGTTCCTAATAAATTGAGCAACCCCTTAATGAACTGTGAGCCATCTAGAGAGGAACTATTACATACCAGTCACAGAAATGGCAAACCAGACAAAAATAGATTCTCTGTGTGTGTGTGTGTGTGTGTGTGTGTGTGTGTGTGTGTGTGTGTGTGTGTAGGGAGAGAAGGTCTTTCTCCATATTCCATGATACACTGATTGCTAACTTTGTTAGAAAAATAACTAAGAGGATTCAAGGCAACCAGAGAAATTAGTTCATCTAGGATCTAAACATAAACGAGCACCATTTTTGGCAGCGTCCAACACGGCTAACCTTGCGTGCCTACATGGGAAAGCTCAGAAGAGCATGTGGAGAAAGCTCACTGTTTTCTTCCAGATAAGGTAGGGCAGCCGACTTAGGATGTAAGGTTTTCTCAGTCATTTAAGACAAATTCTGTCCCTCTTCTCTCTTCTCGTTTCTCTTTCTTCACCTGCTCTTTTATTTGGCCTTTACTTGTTGTACATACATTGTATAGTGTTAGAATAGGCAGAGGCACTGGCCCAGCAGTCTGTTCATATAGTTTAAAACTAGAAGTTTGGTATCTTATTTATGAAATATTTCTTACAGTGACGTCTGATTGGAACCTAAACATTTTCAGATGAATGAGGAAATGTGTCTCTCTACTCTATTTCTTATTCATATATCAGATAAAACCAGGTGAAATTTCTGCACTGTACACCTAAAGCTGACATTGAATAATATTGTATGTCAACTATAATTTCATATTTATATATATAGACACGGGATATGGTGTATAGTGTGGGGAGTGGAGCCAATTAAATTGTAATAGATACGTATGGTATGGGGGGGTGAGGAGTGGGGCGGTGGGTTGGGGGAGGGGGTTGTCACTTTGTGAGGGGTAAAAAATATAACCATTGCACTGTTTTGTACACCTGAAATTAATTTTTTTTAAAAACCAGGTGAAATTCAAATGTGAGCATGAATAGTTTACGTATTTACTTGGCATCAGTCTCATCCATGAGAAACCTAAGAACTATGTAGATCAGCATCAACAAATGTTTACTTGACTTTGAATCAGCACAGGAGGAATACAAACTGAGCCAGGGTTCCTTATCATGAAAAAAGTAGCACTTTCCAAATGCCACATGTGTGCTATAGGCAATACACACAAGGAAGGACAGTTTATTAGAGATAGGATGGTAAAGAAAGGGCTCAGAAGAGATGACACTTGAGCTTGGCCATAAAAGATGTGACTGGGCAATGGACATTGGGGCAGGAGACCCTGAGTGAGAAAGAACAGCATGTGCCTGGGGTCTATGGAGGAACCCAGTTACGATTACAGGGACAGTCCATGGAGGGGAACATGGTGACATGAGAGGCTGAGGACCATGAGACTAGCTCAGAATGGGAAAGTATCAAATGCTTCAGTGGCTCCTGCAGAGATCAATGAATCTGGCCTGGTCAGTAGGCTAGGTTGTAAGCGGAGAGGGCTGCAAGCAGAGTGTTCAGGGGGAGGATATCCTGAATAGGGCAGGGGTGTGTGGGTAAGTAGGAAAAGACAGTGATGAGGACAAGCCACCTGAAAGCGGGGGTTCTCTGAGTGAGGGTCCTACCCGATGCAGCAGATTTTACAAAGATGGAGATATACATGTATATGTAACTCATGTTCTCTTCTTAAAATGAGACGTTGACACTCCTGCATTGAGAAGTGGGGTCTATGTGGTCTCCCCTTGACCCTGGCCAGGACTTTGTAACCGCTACGACTGATAGAGTGTGGTGGAAGTGACACTACATGACATGCAGCTGAGGTTGGGTCTAGGCCAGGGGTCGGCAAACTTTTGAGTCAATTCTGTCCCTCAAAGTTTTGCGAGACCTGTAAAACAAATGAAATCACCATTATGAGAATAATATCCTTTTAAAATTTTATAAGTGAAACTATGGTAGTTTTATTTTCATTTTCAATTTTACTTCAGAGCCACATGTACGTACCCAAAGAGCCGCATGTGGCTCGCGAGCCGCAGTTTGCCGATCCCTGGTCTAGACCAAACAGGTAAGGATGCTGGAGAGATCACGTGGAGAGAGCACAGAGAGTGATACCTGAGGAGCTCCAGCATTTCAATCCTGTAGCCTTTCACTCTTCTGGTTGAGACCCCACATACCATGAATCAGAGACAAGACATTCCCTCTATGCACAGTTCTGACCTACAGAATCCATGAGCATAAGAAATGGTCGTTTTATGCCACTCACTAAGTTTGGGGGTAATTTGTACCAAAGCCATATTACTTGCAAGAAAGACCCCATCTCTTTATTATAAACCCACTAACCCTTGTCCTTCTACATGTCCCATTCCAGCAGCTGGCAGATTTTTTTCTATAAAGAACCAGGAAGTAAACCGTTTAGGCTTGTACCTACTCTGCCCTTGTTGTGTGAAAGTAGCCTTAGACAATGTCAAAATGAACCTGGCTGTGTTCTAGTAAAACTTCATTTACAAAAATAGGCATCAGGTTGAATTTGGCCTGGGGGCTAGTTCGATGACCACACCCCACCCCCATCCTATCCTTAGGGGTCATCAGCAATAGGTCTCATGATCATAGTAGTCCAAAGTTGGTCCTTCAGGCTGCACCAGGAAGGCAGGGATGACGCACACAGGCCCACATCCAAGACCAGGTCACAGGAGCCAGAGTGAACAAAAGGTCTGGGATGACGTATTTTCCCACCCTCTACCCCCACTCACTGAACAATGCCAGCCATTTGCACCACCACAGTAGTTAAGTCCTCAGAACTATCCTGAGCTGGAGTTCTTCCTCCTCCTGCCTCCCATTTTATTTCATTCTTAATTGCCCCATATTGACTGTGTTCAACACTGTAATCCCGAGGGTTTTCCTATGGACTCAAAGCAAAACTGATTTGTGAAACTCAGTTCCCTGTTACTAAGTGCTCAGAATTCATTTCAGAAACCAAAAGGGTGCTCTTCACCCATGATGCATGGAGCTCAAGGATGGGTAAGAATGCATCCCATAGTCCAATTCCTATTCCTTGAAATGCCATCAGCTGTGAGGAGCAAAAAGTGACAAGTAGACAGGCGAGTACAATGGGGCTGTGCTTTTGTTCCTGCCTCCTGAGAGCCGCGTTGCTGTTGGGTCCTTGATATCTTTAAGTGCTGATTTTGCAATGATGGTAAAGTAAGCAGTACTGAGTTCACAAGTTCACATTACAGAATACGCCGAGAAGGAGGCCTTAATGAGAGACAGAAGGACTATAAGCTGGCCAGAAAATTCGCCTCGCCTTCCTCCTGGTTTTACTGGATTCTCTAATAAGGGGATAACTTGGAGAAAAAGGAAAGAAACTCAACTAAGTGTAACAGCAGGAGTCCCTCCAGCAATCTTCTAAGCAGCTTCCTGAGAAGGCCTCCAGCCATTCAGCAGAGCCCAGGAAGGCTTAATGAGAGCAGCCCCAAATGCATGACCTGTATACAGCTGCTGGGATGCTGGTTTCCCGCGGACCTTTACCTGCCCAACATCAGCGGGCCAATCAGAACAAAAACAGGACAGGAGGAACTCAGTGACGGTTCTCAGCCCTGACCCAGCTGTTATTTTATTTTTATTTTATACATATAGTGTGTGTGTGTGTGTGTGTGTGTGTATTATATATATTAACATATACATGTATATACATGGTTTGCCTTACATAATGGGTCACTGAAATGTAGGTAATAAAGGGGGTGCCAAGAAAACAAATTTGCAATTTCGTTTCTAAGATAAATGAAGAGTGAGAACAGAATTATAAAGAAAGCTTCTATTTTATCACTCCAAAACTCCATGGCAATCACAAGCACAGATGCGTTAAAGGGAAGGTATGTCAATTTTACAAGGTACACAAGAGACCTATCAGGGTGACCTAAGTGGCTCCTGGCCATTGCTGCAGGCTAGAAATTAGACAAGCTCAAATAACCAAAGTAGGAGTGGTTTGGGAATCTTTGGAGAGGACCCTTTCTTCCTCCCATAACTGTACCCTAAATCATGACAAGTTTTTAAGGAAACAGGACAGCAATCAAAGTGAAATATCACCTCAGACCTCAAAGGAACTGACATATTCTTTCAGAAAGCACTTGATAAAACAGTTGTTTGTGTGAGAGCTAGCTTAAACCTTCTGGGAATAGGTGTTTAAAAGAATCACTTTGATTTATAAAAGGCAGCAGAGTGCATTTCTGTTCTGAAATACCACACAAAGGCTTTCCACAGAATCAGACTGAACTTTCCAAGGCAGAATGCTATATTTTGCCAGATGGTGAACACAAATGGATGGTCTGCAAAGCCTCACCAGGGCCAAGCCACTGGCTCTCCCTCAGCCTTCTCATCTGCACAATGGACCTAAAAAAGAAATGTAACGCGTTCGGCTACTATGAATAAGGTCTAAATGAGACCACAGTGAGGAAAGCACCCTAGAAACTCTGAAGTGCTTTGCAAAGTTATTATTTTCATGACATTATGTACAACTATAAGCAAAATTCAATAGGGAGAGAAAGGGAAAAGGAGATGATCAGTGATTAAACTGTTTCTGTTATTAAGCTTTGGTAAAGTACTTTATATATTCAGAGAGCATAAAAATCTTTTTTCCTGAGTTACTTTGACAGGTGAACATTTCTCTTACTGATCTTGGATCAATTACCAGCTTCACAACATGGCAGAAAGGGTCAAAGTTCAGAAAAGCAGTAGTGCAGCAATTTCCCTTCTGGGGGCACGAAGCCATAGACAACTTGCTCCCTTCACCACCCGCACCCCTTGCCACCCATGTCTCAACTAAGGGCAACATAAAATACAGCCAAGACCAAATTTTAGCCACAGATTATACATATATTTTTTAAATCACAAAACAAGCCTAGGAGCTAAACTCAAGACTTTTTCGGAAACCTACCTGCAAAAGTCCTGATTTTCCCAAACAGCACAGAAAAGGCCAGATTCTTGGACTTGGCTCTGCAGAAGCGTGACAGGCCTCCTGAAGCCCCATCCGTTGCCCTAATTAGAGCTACATGCTTGAGGCTAGCTGATCTCAGGGCTGCATTCTGTAATCTCCGATCCCTTAAAACAAACTCATCCTGCAACCACCAATATCTTAAAAACTCACAAGTCTTTAGTGGTTCTTTCTATTGTGGGAGATACAGGCGGAAACCGAGGGCCAGGGAGCACTCCTTTTCAGGGAGTAAAACCCAGACAAAAAGAAGCATTTCAAAGGACTAGGCAAATGTCAAGCCAAAATCTTACTCTGAAATGGAGACACTTGGGGCCCTGTGTTGGAAGTTTGGTTTTGGCTTGGGCTACATTGCAGCGACACTGGTTTGGTTTTGCCTTTTTGCCCTGCCCTTGCGGGGTCCTGAGTGTAAAGCAGGAGTGTGGTCCTAGGGTAGGGAGGACATAGACAAAGATCCTCACGATGGTGGCAGACCAGGGTGCGGGGAGGAAGGACAGATGCTAAGAAGCAAGAGTGGCGGTGGGGCCTCCTGGTGGAGGGTTGTGGCTGATATACTCTGGGAAGGAGATCTGCTTAACACTGAATTTTAAGTTTTTCTTTTCTCATTGTAAATCTCACTTATAAACTCCAGTCAGTTTTATCATGGATTAAGTATCACAGCAGGTGAGAGAATGGTCAAGGGTCAGCGAGGCTTTGGGAAGGCAAGAGAAAGCATTGGAAGAAAATAGCCATGTATCTCTGTGCAGCAGGTCAGGGCTTAGGACCCAAAAGGGGTAGGAAACATAAGAAGCACAGAGCTAAGGATGCTGAGTTGAAAGAGACCCCAGGGAACATATGACCCCCTCCCCCACATACTCCAGACAAGAAAACAGGTCCAGAGAGGTTTATTTACTTCCCAAAGTTTGGTGGAAAAGTTCTCATCCATTGTTTATATATTTGGGCTGGAATTTCCCTGCCAAACCCCACTGCTCCCTTCTCCACAAAAAAGGTTGGGATTTCTCATGCTCTTTCCCCCTTAAGCTAAAATACATGTCAAAGAAATGTATACACATTTTAAGGGAGGAAAAAAACTGTGTTAAAATTACACTGATGGTAATCATTTTGAGCACCTCTTGTAATTGCAGAAGTCCAACGTGACTTGTATTCATCTTTTGTCATCAGTACATAGTATTATAATTTTAATAGTTTTTTCCTTTCTTAAGATGTGTATACATTTTTTGGCACCCTCCGTATATTGCCTGGAAGACAGATCAAAGCCATAAAGACCCAAACAAGCACAATGGCTCACTGAAACTCGGTAGATTCCTATTTAATAGTGTGTTGGGCGTCTTTTTACTCCTATTTTCCTCAGATTTTCTCTATCCTAACAGGCTCTTTCACTTAGACAGCTCTCGGGGATGGCCCTAGGCATTTTCTTAGTTGCTTAGCCCGCCTACAGTCATTAGAAAGATGTACTCATTGCCTCACTCCATTCAGCAAACAGTTATTGAGGGTTTGCTGTAGGTGCCAGGCATTGTTCTCAACACAGGCTGTGTGGTGACGCACATGTCAAGGAAGATCCTATCCTCCTAGGGGGTACACTAGAGGTTCGCTGCACCTCCCAACTTCAGGAACAGTCCTCAAAGGAACAGCACAGTCTTTATCTTCTACGAAACCCTTAATGCCTGTTAGTACCCAGAAATTTAGCCTCAAACAGAGGTAAACAATTCTATTTCATTCAAGCTCTGTTGATTCTTCTTACTCTCTCCTTTCTTTTGCATTTTTAATTAGTACATTCCTTGGCTGCATCCTCCAGCTCCCACGCCCTCAAGTGACTCAGGAAGCACCCTGGAAATGCATACAATATTGTAAACCTTTGAGAAATCTGAGTGCAACTCTTTCCTGTTGAGCATCCAGAAGCCAACTCCAAAGGAAATTTACTCAACTGAGGAATGCCAAGTGCGGATAACTTGGAAGTGTTTTGGGAAGTTAGACACCAAGACGCTTCATCATTTTGAAAATACAGGGTAAGTCAGAGATCTATTATGGAAAAAAACAAGGAAAATCTGGGAAGCCAGCTGAATTGATAACTTAAAGTTGAGAAGTACCGGACCTGGGCCCCATCTTCATCCCCCTGCAGAACCTTAGGGTGACAGGAAGACACATCAACGTGATGCAAAGGCAAAAACCAAGGAGGCCTGCCTCCAGGTCTTCTTCCCTTTTAAGGCCTTGACATGAAGAGAAAACAAAAACAGTCACCACGATCCAGTCTTTCCAGATTCATTCTCCTGGAATCTGCTTGAGTCTTAGAAACACGTTATAAAGGCTTGCCAGCTCCAGGGCCTGGTGTAAATCTACAGTTGCACATAGTATTGGCATGGGAGTACCCAGGAGTCAATTACAACTATCTAAGTCCAAAAGATTAACCGTGTCACCAAAAAAGATGAGATGAACACAGGAAATGAACAAAGCAAAGGTAGATTCCAAAGACATCTACCTCGCTCCAAGACAGGACAGAAGTTTCCTTAACTGGCAGTGATAAATATTAGGGAGTGATACTGACACAAAGACTGCTGATTTACAATGGTGACAAATAAATTCCCAGATTTTCAAGAACTTCTATGCCCATGCCGAGGCACTTTTTCCCAGTCGAAGTGACTCACTAAGGCCCTGCAGGCATCACCTAGGCTCACTTCATTCTTTGCAATCACAGCGAAACTGATATTCCCCCTCTGTTTCCTCACTTTTTTGAATCATAGCATGAACTGACAATAGAAACGTGTCAAACAAAATCCCAACATTCAAACAAAGTTGTCTAAAGGGTGTACCTGTGCCCGCTCAGGCTCTTGCACTAGAGATGCTTGCATAGCCATGCCACTTAAAAAAAGAAAACTATCCACTCGTATTGTGTTTTATCGAATCTGTGAGTAGAAGGGTCATTTCCTGCCGTGATTTCTTTAAACTTCATGTGTTAAGAATGATAAAATGCACATTAGGAGAACAGCAAAGCAAGCCACCACCGTATCTTAGCTCTGCCAGTCCTATTCAACTCTTTCCCACCCCCACCCCACCACCCCTTCAGTGAGCTTTGCACAAAGCTTACCCAAACCCACATGGATTTCTATAGCATCCCAAAAGAATGACAATGAGTGATGTGATGTAGGTGGAAACTGCCTGAAGAAACCTAAATTGTAACAGGAAAAAAAATTGACATTTTAGATTTTAAATGTTACACAGTTTTTATAAAGCTTCAGTCAATTTATTTTATTTATTCTAATGGAGAGCATTACAACTGCTTTACTGCACTGAAGCAAGCATCGATCACATCATTAATCACACCTTGTGAATAGCCACAAATCAAGCTCTAACCGCAAGCACTGAATCAGAAGCAATGAAGCATAAACTCCTTCACAATTTATGATCTCTCCAATTGCATCTTTTCAACCATTAAATTGCAAGATACCATAAATTTTTATCTTCTTCACTTCAGTCACATTATTGATTCTGCCGTGTGAAATATAGAAGCGCCGTAAATCTCGGCGATTGAATTAAATTTAAAGTCCCGACTTCAGAAAAGAAACCCAACACACTACCATGGCTGTTAATTTGCACTGAGGAACAAATGATAGAAACATTAAAATTTAAATGGACAACAGGGATTTCTAAAAGCCATAGTCCTGTCAATCCTAGTCCTTGTCAACCTTGAGGGCTTTTAAAAAAATTACTAATTCAAATTTTAAAATGTAAAAAAAAAAAAAAAAAGAATTAAAACATTTTAAAGTAGAAGGTAGTAGATTATTCACAAGAACAGATGATAGAATGGTTCCTCAGTGGAAATGGCTGCCTAGACTAGATATTGTAGAAGGTAGGACTATGATGGCATTTCCTCCCATGCTATGGGAGAGGCCCAAATGAAACCATGTGACCCATGTCCCACTCAGGACACCTCTGGCTACAGTGATGCTCTCATGGGAGGTACTGAGAGTACCCATTTGCCATCCTGATTCCTGATGCACTTGCTGCCCTGCTGGATCTCTCTGTGCACCAGGATGCTACCCTTGCAGGCTGCCTTACAAGGCGCACTTGCTGTCTGACTTCTGGTCAGGTTTGACCAATGGAGGGACTAGCAGAATAGCAAAGGGCAGGGTGAGAAATTGGTTGGAGTATTAGTTCCCCACTCCCTCCTTTCTTTGAGGCCAGAGTTGGGCATGAGGGGGGACCCTTCTCTGACTACAGCCTCTCTCTCTCTCTCTCTCTCTCTCTCTCTCTCTCTCTCTCTCTCTGTCGGGGTGGGAGAGGATACTCTTCCTTGGCTCAAGTTCTCACAGAGTTCCATGAACATTCTTCCCTCTCTTTGCCCCTCCAAGCCTGGGGTTAGTAAAGGCTTCTCTCAGTTGCGTCTCTCCAGGTGCCTCAGCATCCCTTCATGGTTCCCTTAACTCTGCCCACAACTCTGTAAATAGCCCTTTCATTAAGGTCTCTTCAGTTGAATGTCTGAATGGGATTCTACTTCCATTGGAACTTTGACTGAAAACAACATGGCATTGGGAAGATCTTAAAAGCTTCAGAGAAAAAACTGACAGTAGTCCAACCATACAGAGATATCACACCACCAAAATGGTAAAAATCCTAAAGTAAACCCAGACCACATACAGCTCAAGAAATGCCAATTATGTTTTGGCATATAGCTGACCCTGGTTATTATGAAGGGCATGCATTGCACCCAGAAGTGAGATCAATGGGACCCAACAAACAATCCCCTCCCACCCCAAAAAATGACCAAGGACTCCTAGAATTGAATATATTGATATCCACAACTTAATTACAGTCTTATGAGATAAAGGGGTTGAGTGGTGTTGTTTCACAGCCAATGACTGTGCCAGAGGTCAGGACATCCCTAAAAGCCAGTAAAGCCATTCTGGGACCAACTGGGGCTCCAACCTATTCCCCCAGAGTCTGATGGGTCCAAGCTGAACAAGATTTTGGGGGTCATTCTTTTTTTTTTTTAAGATTTTTTATTGGGGGAATTGGGGGAATGGGAACAGTGCTGGGGAATTGGGGGAAGGGGAACAGACAAGTTGCTGTCGTCTTGTTCTTCAATCTAGTTGTGGAGGATGTTGCTTCACTGGCCCAAGTTGGCACCATCATTGCGCTCTTCTCTGGCAAGGCAGATCAGTCGCCGGCTTCTGGACGGCTGCTCACTGCGGCTGCTGGCCGCTCACGCTGGCTGCTGGCTACATACGGTAGCCCATGGCAACCCACTGCCACAGGGACTGCAGCCCACGCCGTCGCCGGCGACTCATGGCAGCCCAGCTCCAGGTTGAGCTGTTGTTCAGCATCTTAGCTGTGGAGGGCAGTGTCACTGGCCCTCATATGTGGGATCCGAACCGGGGCCCTCTGGCATCCCAAGCGAGTTCTTAACCATCGCGCCACTCGGCCGGCCCTTGGAGGTCATTCTTGATTCGATCAAAATTCACATGAGAGGTGGAAGAGCAGAGATGGACACCTGCATAATCTGTCGTATGTGTGTTCTGGACTTGGAGGTTCCTGCTCCAAAGCGACTGAACACCCTTCAGTCTGTCACAGTAATGCTACAAACCCACTGGGTGATTTCTGATACTCAGAAGAATTAGCTAAGGCTATGGAAGAGGTGGCAAACTGACGCTTCTTGGGCTTCACAAAGCTTCTATTTGGTAAAATCATAATACATTCCCATGGTTCAAAATTCAAAAGATGCAAAAGAGGGTAAGGTAAGAAGTTTTCCTCCCACCCCATCCCTCAGCCATTCAGTTTTGTTTCTCAGAGCAAACCAATGCTACTAGTTTATCTACCAGTCATCTATCTATCCATCTATCCACCTATAGATATATGTATTTATGTATATATACATGCTTTCAGAAATATTCCATTTCATATACAAATGAATGCATACATATGAATGTTACTCTCTCCTGATTTACACAAATGGTAGGATATCATACACACTGCAGTGCCCTAAGCTTTTTTAACTTAGCAAAGTGTTGTGAAGCACATAAGGAGCCTCCTTGCTGCTCTTCAAGGCTACAGATTAGTTATATAAGATGAACCATAATGTATTGAATCAGTCCACTGTTGATGGACATTAGATTGTTTCCAATCTCTTGCTATTACAGTAATGACCTTATACATGTCATTTCACAAATGCTGCATAAAAAACTTTAAATAATAGCTTTAAAAAACTGATCCATCATTTAAAAATAATCAAATTTTACATAAAAATGGATGTAAGGTTTCTCTTGAAAAATGAAGGCCCTGGCAGTAGTGGACCCACACTCCCACATGTCAACAGCCATCTAGAGCTGAGCAGCTAGAGCTAGACCTGGTGCTCCTTTGGGAGACTTACGTGCTTTCCAGTTTGCCATGTCCTTCATGTAATTTCGTATGTCCTGCTTGGTCTCTATGGGCTTTTGAAATCCTACCTACCACAGAGTGTGGTCAGGATTAAATGAGATAATGAAGATAAAGCACCCAGCATGGTACTTGGCACCGTGTGAGTGGTAGAGGCCTCTCAGGCAAATAAGGTGCTTGTTAAAGGGCGATTCCCTTCCATTCTCCTTCCTCTCCCTCAGGTCTATGAATCCCTGGTTCTTCAGCCTCTCTCTAATCTCACCAGAAAGTAAACTCCATGAAGATACAGACATTATTTTGTTTACCACCACAACCCTAGCACCTCAAAGAGTATAGGACATATAAAATGAGTGAGTGAATGAATAAATGATAGCAAGAAAGCATCAAGAAATAAACTGTACTAGGATGTGCATACCTCAACTATATATATGTATCTGCTTCTTGATGCTTTCTTGCTTTCATTCATTTCCTGTACTTTTCCATTTACTTGCCCAATTCAAGCTTTTCCATTTGTCAGTTACATAAACATTTCCCCAAGTTCTTTAGTATTTACCTTTTATTCCTTATGCTTAGAATTACCTTTTCTATTTTGTCCACTAACTCTTTCTATTGCTTTCAATTGTTTCAACCTCATAGTTTCAAACCAGAAGAAATCAGATTGATTTTTTATGTGTTCCCCAAAGCCATAAATCTAATTTTAAATTCCAAAACAGCTCTAACATCTTTGAAATGTTAATAACCCTATAAAAATATTCACATTAGTCCAAATTATATGATTAATGTGGCATCTTCTCCATGAACATTTAAACGACTTTACACATGACTTTGTGACATTTCGTATGTGACACAAGGTCTGTCTTAGAAAATTTAGAAGATGAAGAATATTGCCTGATAAATTCAATTTTGAAATAAACATCAAAGACTTCACCAGTTCACAATTATTTTCGAGCTTGGTTTTTATGTAACCAGTGGAATGCCATGGTTGTAGGGAGCTTTAAAGTTTACAAAGTGCTCACCTCCTGTCACACTGGCTCATTTGCTCTTTATTGAAACCCATGAGGGAGTGGGGTCAATATGTTGGAGATGATTTGACTGAGTTACAGAAACTCATTCAAACTATCCTAAACTAAAAGGCGCAGATGTTCAAGGAGAAACATAGATATCTCACAATATGAAGACAGGAAGTATGGCTCCATTCCAACAGGAACAGGAAGCGAAACTGCAAAGTCATCAGGAACCAAGACATCTGTTCCACTGGCTCTTCCAGTGAGACCACTGTCTCTCATCTCAGCTTCTCTCTGTGCATCTGTACTTCTTCTGTACCTGCAGTCTGGCTTTCTTTGCTCTTCCCTATACACAGAGGATGGCTGCCCTACAGCTTTTGAGTTTCCTCACCTTCCATCTTCAGACAGTTACAAAGATTAACAAGAGCGTCTTTCCCAGTGCTTGTGAGAGACATTCTGATTGGTCCATTTGGGGCCAGATGTCCATCTCAACCCAATATGAGATAGGAGAATAACGCTACTAACCACATTTTATTCTTTGACAGTCCAATTTCATTATCTAAGGGCAGCTTGCTGGAGGTTTGATTGTGAGTTACAGAAACCATTCAGACAACCTTAAGCAAAAGGGGGGGGAATTGCAAGGCAGAGGTGTGGGTATCTCTTGGACCAAGGAAAGGAAGTGTAGCCACCTAGATTTGTCCTGAGTGATTCATCCACCCCCGGGGCACTCCTGTGCATGGAGAAAAACCTGTCACGCAATGTGTGGGGCCCAATGCTAAATGAAAATGCAGGGCCCCTTGTTTAACAATTATTAAGAATATTAACATGGCAACAGCAGAACTGTCCAAGAGTAGGGTCCTTTTAAGCCCAAGGTCCTGTGGAACCGAAGAGACTGACTGCCTGTCCATGAAGCCAGCCTTGTACAGAATGTGGATCTTTGAGAAGTGAGGACATAAGTAGGCAAGCACTCCCTAAGGTCTCTATTATAAGCTTATAAGCAAGTGCTATTACTTTACTTTCTTCATAGGTTTATTGTGACTAAGTGACTTGCCCAGGGCTATACAGGTATCAAGTAGACTTCTGACCTAGATCTGCCATACCCTAAATATATTTCTTTAATTCTCTCACATACCCTTTTCCACAGCTTGGCACATAATAGGTACACAGGTCACAGAAATTTCCAGAATAAAAAAATAAATAAAAATAAAACATTTATGGATAGGCTGCTATATTCTACATTCTCTGATATGATATTATTCATCCATTTAGAAAGCACTAAATTTCAGTAGTAATATAATTACAAGGCTTTTAAATCCTTCCAAATAAAAGCATATCCTCACTATCGCTATAATTTTTACATAATTATCCTATAATTTCTGGAATTCTTTCTGAACCCCTGAGTGCCAAATTGACACTTTCCACGAATCATCAGATTTTTAGGCATTGAATACTACTCTCAGTTCCTCTCCCATGAGCCATTTAATAATTCTCCAAAAAAATGTGCTCCCCCTACCTTTTTACTTTTAATAAATGTAATTGAATCAGTCCTGGGCAGGAGCATCTGGCCTTGGGTCGCCATGTGGAGTTTTTTTTCGTCCTGAGGGCACATTTCTTGTTCTAGGGTCAATGAAATAATCAAAACCTAGTCCGTGGGGAGGAAATTTTATGGTTCTCATTTATTTGATCCACAATCTACTAAACTCCATGCCATAGTCAATCAGCTGCAAAATAAAGGCGAGCACAGCTAGTTTGCTCTAGAAAAGATAAAATCCATTGGATCCTGGGCTGGTTGAGTTAGAAATGATTGATTAAACCTAAGTTGGGGGCCCACAAGGCTTCAATGAAAATGCCCAGTAGTTGGGAGCTCACTCATTTATTTTGCTCACAAACAGAAACTGCCTTTTGAAATGATGAGAAGAATTCTAATTAACTGGATTTCCAACCCAGGCAATGGTCGAGATTGACAGGCTCAGATTGTCAGAAAAGAGCAGCAGGAAGGTAATGAAGGGACAGCACTTTCGAAGCACCTGGCCGAGGTTCACAGAGAGACAGTGTCTGTTCAGAGGCACCCACCACTGCCCCGTGGCCACCCAAGGCCATCTCCTCAGTGACCCACCCCTCTCAGCCCTCACATCACTGGACTGGCCTATCAATTGATCTCTAATGCCTGCCTTAGTTAATGTAATTGGAATGTCAAAGAATAAAATGTAGTTAGTTACGCGTTATTCTCTTTCTCATAAAACTCACCCTTGGACAGAGGGAACCAGCCTTTGATGACGACTGTCGCTGGGCTCCCAGAGAGCACTTATTTCTACATGTTCTCTAGGAGACATTTGAAGCATTAGAGCTCCAAGTTGAGCATGGATTTAAATGCGTGATACCAAGGTCAGCAGGTTTTTAGACAATTGTGTGACCAGGACCTCTAAGGATTTTTTGCCAGTCCATAGAAACAGTCACCACATAAGGATCCCTATGTTCTTGCTGTCCCACATGAAGATGGCAGTTGGGAAGCAGAGGCTTTCTTTCCATGGTTTGCCTGGGGACACAACACTCCTTCTCCCAGCATTGCTCTGATTCAGAGCCATATGGCACGCTCCTCTCAGCACTTCAACTGATCTGTAGCTTGCAGGAGGGCAGGAACTATGCCCATTCACCTACTGCACAGCCAGGGTCCAACTCAGTCCCTGGCACACAGTAGGTGCTAAGAAATGTCTGTTGAGTCATTGAAAGGATCTATAAATTCAAGAGAAAACATATCTAAGCTAGCATGATAGGTGTGGAATGGATATTACAGATGCTACCCCTGAGGTGGGGAGATAGGAAAAAGGTGCATTGATTTTGCAGAGTATTCTTTTTTTTTTTTTTTAATGTATGATCATAGAGCCGCTATGTTGGGCAGTGAGATAGAGCAGAAGCTGAAGCAGGGGAAAACTGGGGGTGCATCTGAGGTAGAGTGTGGAAACGAAAGGAAGTTTAGAAATGGCCAAAATACGGGCCAAGCAGCCACTGATTCTCCCTTAGCAATGGAGTTTCCCACTGCTTTCAAGACAGGCCACGTCTAAACACAGCACGGCGATGAGAGCTACTGTTCAAAAGAGAGCCAGAGAGGGGCCTCCAAGAGTCACCACAGCCCCTGGTAAGCCCTGACCAGCTGCACACTAGCACACATATAGGTGTAGGGTCTTCAGGTCAGAGTGTAGTGAGGCACAAAAAGGGTCTGCCCCTCCTCTGCCATCGAGAGGGACGGAATCCAAATTCAAGAGCAGGTGTCCTGACCCACTTCAACTCTACTACAGATTTCTTATGTGTGTCTATCTAGAGATATTTACTACTAGAAAACCCATAGAGATACTCTAAATTCATCTTTCTTCAAAAGTAGATGTAGCCTCTTGCTAAGAATAACTTGAGCCTGAAATGGTTTTTCTGTCTAGTTTAAGCTGCTTCTGTGAATCACCAAAGTTGGAGTGGGTTGCAAGCATGTCAAAATAAATCCTCCCACCCATATTGAAAGATGCCCTGAGAGACAGCAACCGCCTATTAAAACACGATAGAGAGGTGCTTTGTCCAGCAGAAAATGGACAGGGATGAGAGGAATCAGAACTCCCATCAGCCAACAATAAGCGTGTGCAGAATGAAAGCTGCCCTCAGCGAATAGTGAAGCAGGCACACCGACTAGGGGAACACCTTCAAAAGTAAGTGAGAAATATCTCAAACTCACATCGTGGGTTGTATTTTTAAAATGAGTACATAAATACCACTGATGCATGTTAAGTATAACTGTTTTTAGCACTTTTTTTAAGCCCCGGAATTAAGCCAGTTCCGTCCCTAGAAGGCTTTGGATGCCAAAAAATGAAGTATGGGGGAGATGTGAAGACCAAGTGGAAGGAGTTTCATGTTAAGAGACTGTACCCCCCAAGTTTTAATTATCTTTGAATGCAGTCATTTACCTGATCCTGGAAGGCCCAGACACTTGCAAATGCAAAATAGATTTCACACAGTTGGGGAGGAGAGTCTGGGGGAGTGTTCTGGGCTGTCAGGAGACAATCCAGTAACGGGGACAAAGGCTTCAATAAAGACAAGCAGAATAAAAGGGCTGCGCTAAAATTACTTCAGCCTTGCATAATAGCTGAGCTGCAGAGATGCTGTAGAAATGGTAATGAGTATAATAATGCTCTGAACTTGGAGTGTTTTTATTTAAAAATTTTTAATTAACCAGAAAAATGAGCATTAATCCTAGCTGCTTGGAAAATAACAACATGCCATCTTATTGCTACAAGCAAAAAGGTAAGAAAAAGAACAAATGAATATGATCAGGGGAAATAGGCCTTTTGTAAAATTAACAATTCAGAGCGCTAGCTAGAATACCTAATACGTCCACTTCTAAGTGGTCAACTTACAATGCCTTGTTATATTCTGAAATTTCTACCTTTACCTTCCTGAGAATATTTAATGCCCTGGTTTCACAAGTTGAATGCATTGAATAAAATTTTCAGTCATCTAACACTTATATTCTGAAAATATTACTCCTTCTTCCAATTATCCTCAACACTTAGGAAATCCAATGAGTCAACAAGCATCAGCTGCCTGCTACCTCTCCTAAAATATCAAAATAGTGGACACACACAAGGAAGGTGCCTAGGGGGACAGGTTTATCTGTAAAGGAAATGCTGCCACGCCAAGTTCCATCCTGCTGCTCAAAAGAAATACTTATTTTTAACTATTACATGAGCTATTTTTCCCCCAGGGAAGAGGACCTGCGTTTATTATATGAACAACAGAAGCAGTCCTTAAAATATGAAATGCATTGTCCTAAAGTTTCCCGTTAGCAATCAAGCACCTACAAAATGCAGCCACTGAACAGGCAAACTTCTTTTATAAGAAAGTCTCCAAAATGTCCTCACACCATTTTCCCAGGATTTACACACAGGATGCAGATTTCAAAGCTCTATGGCTATCACTTCTATTATCATTAACAATCATATGCTAGCTAGGGTTCCAATCATAGGTCCTCAAACTGAGCATGTCCAACACTTAACTTGACAACCCGCATGTTGCCCTAAACTCCTTCCCTTGGGCAACGCATTCCCTATGGACAGTCAAGCTGGAAATCCTGACATTATCTTAGACTCTCTCTCTCTCACATAAAACCTTGTCAATTCTACTCCAGAAATGTCTCTTGAATCTGGTCTTTCCCTTCCATCCCTCAGTTCAGGCATCCGGCTCTTTCGCTTGCAAAAATTCCAATAACCTTAACAGGTCTTCCCACTGCCCTGATTCCATTTATCTCCAGTTTTTCCTCCTGAAAGATAATTCACAAAATTCTCATGCTTAAAATTGTCCATTGCCCACCACACGAAGTCCGTACTGCTCACTGTGCCCGTTACAAACTTGCCCTGCTTTCAGCTCCTGCCCCTTATTACAAATAATCCACATCTGGGACACAATGAATTTCTTAAGATTTCTCATGTCCACCATGTTCTTTCATAACTTTGATTGTCATACAAGTTCTTTGGCAAAATCATCCTTTAGCTATGCCAGTGGGACCTATGCCCAGGTCCCTATGCTTTAGGGGACTCCTGCTGTGACCCTCCTCTGCCACCTTTCTCCACCAGGCAGGCAGTCTGTGAGACCAAGCTTACAGGGCTACTCAGAGGCTGCATATCTCCTTCTAAACCACACATCCAGTGCCCAGGGCTCCGGAGATCCCTGTCCAAAGAACCCAAGTCAGCTTCTAGGGCCTGTGTGGGCCTCTTCCCATGTGCATCCTCCAGAGGGCAGCCCACACCACCAGCCTGATCGCCCTTAGGCCTAAGGGGGCCCATGTGCCAGCTGCTTATAGAGGGCCTGAGGTAAAACCAGAGTGTTCACATGTAGCACATGAGGAAACTTGTAATATAAGATGGAGCTGGGGATGGGGTGAGGGGGTGGCAGTGGGAAAACAAGGAAAGAAGTTCCCAGGAAGGAACATCAGGGAACAGGACCAGTTTATTCCCTGCCATTACATTCCAACATGGAATTCCTAAGAATGGCAGAATTCAATATCTGAATTTGGTCTTCCAGGCCACTGTAAAAGTAAATTTAGCAAGGTAGTGGAGTAGATTATATTTTATTTAGTAGATTATCTTAATTTGTAACTTTTAAATGTTTAGGCATATGACATTTGGGCCTCTTTTTGTACTGTTCTGAGCCCTGCAGTAAATATTAGGGGCGGCCCTGCTTTCTTGTCCTGCAGCTATATCCTTCCTCTCATGTGTACCTGGTGAACTCTTATTCAGCCTTCAAAACCCATTGCAAATATCATTTCTTCGAGGAAACCTTTTTATTTCTTTCTAAGGTAGAGTTAATCACTGATTTAATTAGGACTTTTGATTGCCAATAGCAAGTAACGTTAGAGTTACGCACACAAAAAGTAGATGACTTCCTCCTCCCTTCTTCAGTAAAGCTAGGAATTTGGAATGCAGCTGGACTTAGGCCTGGAGCCAGCAGGTGGAGTGCAGTCGGGTCCTCAGGTGGTGTGCTCAGCCATCTTCTGCCAGCTCTACGAGTATCTGCCACTCATCCTCATGGTGCAATCCCTCCAAGGGGATGTCAAGAGTGATGAGAAGCAGCTTTTGCCCAAAGAAGTTAAACCTTCAAGCTCCCTAAGTAGCACATTGCTACAAATGAGATCTAAGTGGGCACCTGGTGGGGAGGTCTCTGAGCTCCACCATGGAGTCAAGGTGGCAAGGAAGAGCCGGACAGCATATCCAGGGTTGGTTTGTGGAATTGGCAGCTGTCCTTTAGTATCAAGTCTTGAATACAGTCAGCTAAACATATCTCAGGGACATTGTACAGGCTTGTAAAACACCCCAGAACATGAAAATCAGTGGTACAGATGACCTGTTTCTGTTTTTAAAATTATATTTAAATCAGACATCAGAGGATTTCCCCTTTCTGGCTATTTTTCATTTGCAGCAAGTACTATATTTGAATCAATGCTTTAAAAAAAAATTAGGGAGGTCACTGGCTATGAAAATCTCTGCTCATAAACTGTCATTGCCACACTTTCATAAAAGAACATCTGAAGTCACTATTTCATTAAATGAATTATAATCAGATTCATTATCTAAATTGCAGACGACTTCCATGGTAATTCCCATTGTCTGCCATGATTTCTGGGGATTGGACTGGAAGAGGTAAACCGTGCCACCTCTAATCTGAGCATCACCAGCAAGGGGCTTCCAGTCCAGCAGATTGGAGTTCTGTTTTGTTTTATTTTTGTAGGTCAATGAGAGCTTAATAATCTTTTTTATTTTTATTTTTAAGACTTCAGGAAAGAAAGGGTCACTGTTCAGCGTGAGGGACAAATTGGTACCGTCAGAAGAAAGGGCAGGATATGAATTGTGCTGTTCTGGAGTGATCTGACAGATTGAAGAGTGAGTGCAAAAGCACAGGCACCTCTTCCTCGTACCTCTCTCTCTCCCGGCTTCCGGGAAGGGCAGGCTACTGTCAGTTAACACAACAGCAGTGAGCATCAAGTGAGCATCGGCAGAACAATAGATTTTGATTAGAAAAACACTAATGCCATACTTATTTGTTAATGGTAGACTCAACAATTTCTGTCAAATGTGGGATACTTTTTTTTTAATTTCAGAGAAGTGATCACAGCCTCTGAAATTCGGCGCGAGCCCTATCTATTCAGGCTTTATTTGCATAACGTGTGGAGGGCTGGGGAGGTGGCCCTGAGAGGGATGTAATGGAGTCATTCTCTTTCCAAGGGCACTTGAGAAAGCGAGTGTTGACCTTCCAGTTTTAATCACGAAGGACTAAAGATAACCAACTATAAAGTTTTCCATCAAGATGTTTCCCATTTCACTTGAAGTACTGGAATTGAGAGACCAAGTGGCAAAACATTTGCAGAAGCCACGATTTTTATTCTTTCACACTGAGTCTGAATGTTTACTTCGTGTCTCAGAATTTTTACGTATTTACTGCCTACTGCTAAAATGGAGAAAGGATAAGAAAACCAAATGAAGAGAAAATAAAGAAAATAAAAACCATGAGAGAAAATAATTATTTGGGGAGGGGGAGATTGTTTGGGAGATTGTTTCTCAGCGTCTGCTCTGAGAAAACAAGAAAATTAAACTAAACATTAATTTAAAAAATCTGAAAACAAGAACGTTTGACAGCCACTGTACACTAGAGTGCAGTAGAAAAATTCTGATTTATCACCATTTGGGGGTTGGGGTATCTCAGCTTAATATATGGTTAAGAGCCTGCTGAGAGTCAAACACGTCTAGACATAGCTGACAAATAGTTAGGGCAGGCCTGCCTGAAATGTCTTTGCCTAGGAACTGGAGGGGGTCATGCTTTTTGGATAACACCTTATCCTTAGGAAAAAAGGACTCAGACACATTGAGGCTGACCCAGTGACAAAGAGAAAGGGGACATGAAAATAAACACAGTCCTATGTCTGTTAGTTGGATTTTTCTCCTACTCTAGCCCCAAATTTGACTCATGGCTGGGTGCTAATAGGGCGCTGGGCAGAAGGGACTATGAGTTGCTTTCAAAGAACCTCTTTGGAAAAATTTATGTAAGCACACGTGACACCAGCAACTCTGCCTGTGGACCCCTCAGACACCAAACACAAGGAGAGGTCTTCTTCCCACCTTGCCACCTGAACACCAAGCAGCTTTGGTACTCTAGGGCCACCTACTGTTCCCATTGTGGTGGTAACTCATTGCCTAGAGGCACCTGGTGAAGGCAGAACCCTCACCTGCTTCAGAGCACTTGTAAAGACACCCCCTGGGGTCTATCAAAAATACCTGGTGGGGAAAGGGATCAAAAACCAATTAATCCAGTCATCTACTGATGGGCATTTCGATTGTATCCAAGTCTTGGCTATTGTAAATAGCTCTGCAATAAACATAGGGGTGCATATATTTTTTCGAATTAGTGTCTTGGGTTTTTCTGGATAAATGCCTGAGTGGAATTGCTAGGTCATAAGGTAGTTCCATTTCCAGTTTTTTGAGATACCTCCATACTGATTTCCATAGTGGCTGCACCAGTCTGCAATCCCACCAACAGTGCACCAGGGTCCCCTTTTCCTCACAACCTCACCAGCACTTGTTGTTTGTTGATTTATTGATGATAGCCATACTAACCGGGGTAAGGTGGTATCTCATTGTGGTTTTAATTTGCATTTCCCTAATGATTAGTGAGGTTGAACATTTTTTCATATGCCTGTTGGCCATCTGTATGTCCTCTTTAGAGAGATGTCTCTTCATATCCTCTGCCCATTTTTTAATTGGGTTGTTTGTTTTTTTTGGTGTTGAGTTGTATGAGTGTTTTATAAATTGTGAATATTAACCCCTTATCAGATATATCATTGACAAATATCTTCTCTCATTCAGTAGGCTTTTTTTGTTTGTTTTATTGATGGTTTCCTTTGTTGTGAAAAAACTTTTAAGTTGGATGTAATTCCATATGTTCATTTTTCCTTTTACTTCCCTTGCCGTTGGGGATGTATCAGTAAAAATATTGCTCAGGGTGATGTCTGCAAATTTAGACCCTATACTTTCTTCTATGAGTTTTATGGTCTCAAGTCTTATATTTAAGTCTTTAATCCATTTTGAGTTTGTTCTTGTAAGTGGCATAAGGAGGTGGTCCAGTTTCAATTTTTTGCATGTGTCAGTCCAATTTTCCCAGCAACATTTATTAAATAGTCTATCTTTACCCCAATGTAAATTCTTGCTTGAATTGTCATAGACTAACTATCTGTATATGCATGGATTTATTTCTGGGCTCTCTGTTCTTTTCCATTGATTTATGTGCCTGTTTTTATGCCAGTACCATACTGTTTTGATTACTATAGCCTTGTAGTATGTTTTAATGTCTGGTAGCATGATACCCTGACTTTGTTCTTATTTCTCAGGATTGCTGTGGCTATTCAGGGCCTTTTATGGTTCCATATAAATTTTAGGATTATATTTTCTATTTCTGTGAAAAACGCCCTAGGAGTTTGATAGGAATTGCATTGAATCTATATATTACTTTAGGCAGTATAGACATTTTAACAATATTAATTCTTCCTATCCATGAGCATGGTAAGTGTTTCCATTTATTTGTATCTTCTTTTATTTCTTTCTTCAGTGTCTTATGATTTTCTGAGTACAGGTCTTTTACTTCTTTGGCTAAATTTATTCCTAAGTATTTTATAGCTCTTGAAGCAATTGTAAATGGGACTCTTTTCTTTGGTTTTTTTTTTTTAGCTGAGCCATCCTGCCACCTGTTGGCAGCTCAGCGGCAGCTCAGCTCGGGCCGGACTCGAACCGCTGTTGCTCAGAGCTCAAACCCTTGAGCGAGCTCTTAACCAACTGAGCCACTCGGCCGGCCCAGGGACTGTTTTCTTAATTTCTCCTTCTGATAGTTTATTATTGGTATATACAAATGCAACTGATTTCTGAATATTGATTTTGTATCCTGCTACCTTACTGAATTTGTCTATCAGTTCCCATAGTTTTTTGATGGAGTCTTTGGGGTTCTCTATATATAGTATCATGTCATCTGTATATAATGACAATTTTACTTCCTCCTTACTAATTTGGATGCCTTTTATTTCTTTTTCTTGTCTGAGTGCTGTGGCTAGAACTTCCAGAACTATGTTGAATAAAAGTGGAGAAAGTGGACAACCTTGTCTTTTTCCTGATCTTAAGGGGAATGATTTTAGCTTTTCCCCATTGAGTATGATGTTAGCTGTATCATATATGGCCTTTATTATGTTGAGATATGA